>NC_080704.1:173920898-174251918 GCF_030445035.2 Dasypus novemcinctus
AACAATGCTGCTATGAACATTGGTGTACATATATTGGTTTGTGTTCTTGTTTTCAGTTCTGCTGGGTATATTCCCAGCAGTGGTATTGCTGTGTCATATGGCAAATCTATGGCTAGTTTTTTGAGAAACCGCCATACTGTTCTCCAGAATGGTTGGATCCTTCTGCATTCCCACCAGCAGTGGATGAGTGTTCCCCTTCCTTCACATCCTCTCCAGCACTTGTATTCTTCTGTTTTTTTCATAGCTGCCAATCTTATGGGTGTAAGATGGTATCTCATTGTGGTTTTGATTTGCATTTCCCTGATAGCTAGAGATTTGGAACATTTTTTCATGAGCTTTCTTGCCATTTGTATTTCTTCTTCGGAGAAGTGTCTGTTTAAGTCTTTTTCCCATTTTTTAAATGGATTGTTTATCTTTTTATTTTCAAGATGTAGGAGTTCTTTATATATGCAAGTTATAAGTTTCTTATCAGATATATGATTGCCAAATATTTTCTCCCACTGTGTGGGCTCCGTTTTTACTTTCTTGACAAACTCCTTTGAGGTGCAGAAGGCTTTAATTTTGAGGAAGTCCCATTTATCTATTAGTTCTTTTGCTGCTCGTGCTTTTGGTGAGATATTCATAAATCCATTACCTATTACAAGGTCCTGTAGATGTTTCCCTACACTGCTTTCTAAGGTTTTTATGGTCTTGGCTCTTATATTTAGGTCTTTGATCCATCTTGAGTTGATCTTTGTATAAGGTGTGAGATGGTAATCCTCTTTCATTCTTCTACATATGGCTATCCAGTTCTCCAGACACCATTTGTTGAATAGGCCACTCTCTCCCAGTTGAGAGGGTTTGGTGGCTTTATCGAATATTATGTGGTTGTATATGTGAGGTTCTATATCAGAGCTTTCAATTCGATTCCATTGGTCTATATGTCTCTCCTTATGCCAATACCATGCTGTTTTCACCACCGTAGCTTTATAGTATGTTTTGAAGTCAGGTAGTGTGATTCCTCCAATTTCGTTTTTCTTTTTCAGTATGTCTTTGGCTATTCGGGGTCTCTTTCCTTTCCAAATAAATTTCATAGTTAGTTTTTCTAGTTCCTTAAAGAAGGCTCCATTGATTTTTATTGGGATTGCATTGAATGTGTAGATCAATTTTGGTAGGATAGACATCTTAATAATGTTCAGTCTTCCTATCCATGAACAAGGAATAGTCTTCCATTTATTTAGGTCTTCTTTGATTTCCTTGAACAATCTTGTATAGTTCTCATTGTATAAGTTCTTTACCTCTTTAGTTAAATTTATTCCTAAGTATTTGATTTTTTTATTTACTATTGTGAATGGTATTTGTTTCTTGATTTCCTCCTGATCTTGCTCATTATTGGTGTACAGAAATGCTACTGATTTTTGCGCATTGATCTTATAACCTGCGACTTTACTAAACTCATTTATGAGTTCTAGAATCTTCGTTGTAGATCTCTCAGGGTTTTCTATGTATAGGATCATGTCATCTGCAAATAATGAAATTTTGACTTCTTCCTTTCCAATTTGAATGCCTTTTATTTCTGGTTCTTGCCTCAGTGCTCGAGCAAGTACTTCTAAGACAATGTTAAATAGGAGCGGCGACAGTGGGCATCCTTGTCTTGTTCCTGAGTTTAGAGGGAAGGAGTCTAGGATTTCTCCATTGTTAACAATATTGGCTTTAGGTTTTTCATATATACTCTTTATCATGTTCAAAAAATTTCCTTGTATTCCAATCATTTGGAGTGTTTTTATCAAGAAAGTGTGCTGTATTTTGTCAAATGCTTTTTCTGCATCAATAGATATAATCATGTGATTTTTTTCCTTCAATCTGTTTATATGGTGTATTACGTTGATTGATTTTCTTATGTTGAACCATCCTTGCATACCTGGGATGAATCCCACTTGGTCGTGGTGTATAATTCGTTTAATGTGTTGTTGAATACGATTAGCAAGTATTTTCTTAAGTATTTTTGCGTCTAGGTTCATTAGAGAAATTGGTCTGTAATTTTCCTTTCTTGTGATGTCTTTGTTTGGCTTTGGTACTAGGGTAATGTTGGCATCATAGAAGGAGTTGGGTAATGTTCTTTCTGTTTCGATGTTTTGGAATAGTTTCAGCAGGATTGGTGTCAGTTCTTTCCGGAATGTTTTATAGAATTCACCTGTGAAGCCATCTGGCCCTGGGCTCTTCTTAGTTGGGAGATTTTTAATAACTGATTCTATCTCTCTGCTTGTGATTGGTTTGTTAAGATCATCAATTTCTTCTTTTGTCAATATGGGCTGTTTATGTGTTTCTAGGAATTTGTCCATTTCCTCTAGATTGTCATTTTTGTTGGAATATAGTTTTTCAAAATATCCTCTTATGATAGTCTTTATTTCTGTGGGGTCAGTGGTGATATCGCCTTTCTCATTTCTTATTTTGTGTATTTGCATCTTCTCTCTTTTTTTCTTTGTTAGTGTTGCTAAAGGTTTGTCAATTTTGTTAATCTTCTCAAAAAACCAGCTCTTGGTCTTGTTTATCTGTTCAAGTGCTTTCTTATTTTCTATTTCATTTAGTTCTGCTCTTATCTTTGTTATTTCCTTCCTTCTTCTTCCTGTTGGGTTACTTTGTTGTTGTTTTTCTAATTCCTTCAAATGTGCAGTTAGTTCTTCAATTTTTGCTCTTTCTTCTTTTTTGATATATGAATTTATGGCTATAAACTTCCCTC
Source organism: Dasypus novemcinctus (assembly GCF_030445035.2). Classification (NCBI taxonomy): domain Eukaryota; kingdom Metazoa; phylum Chordata; class Mammalia; order Cingulata; family Dasypodidae; genus Dasypus; species Dasypus novemcinctus. The sequence goes on from NC_080704.1 coordinate 173,923,618, forward strand.
TCAGTACTGCTTTTGCTGCATCCCATAAATTTTGGTATGTTGTGTTATCATTATCATTTGTTTCAAGGTAGTCATTGATTTCTTTTGAGATTTCCTCTTTGACCCACTGTTTTTCTAAGAGTGTGTTGTTTAATTTCCAAATCGTGGTGTGAAATCTGGGCTTCTTTCCCTTGCAAATCTCCAGCTTGACTCCACTGTGGTCAGAGATAATGTTTTGTATGATTTCAATCTTTCTGAATTCGTTCAGCCTTTCTTTGTGGCCTAGCATATGATCTATCTTGGAGAATGATCCATGTGCGCTTGAGAAAAATGTATATCCTGCTGTGTTTGGGTGTAGCGATCTATATATGTCTATTAGATCCAGCTCCTCTAATATACTATTCAGATGTTTTGTTTCTTTGGTGATTCTCTTTTGAGATGTTCTGTCGAGAGTTGATAGTGGTGTATTAAAATCCCCCACTATAATTGTAGATGTATCTATTGTTTCACTTAGTTTTTCCAGCGTTTGCCTGACGTATTTAGAGGCACCCTTGTTAGGGGCATAGATATTTATGATTGTTCGATCTTCTTGACAGATTTTCCCTTTGACTGAAATGTAGTATCCTTCTTTGTCTCTCACAATTGTTTCACATTTAAAGTCTATTTTGTCTGATATTAATATAGCTACTCCTGCCTTTTTTTGGTTATTGTTAGCTTGTATGATTGTTTTCCAGCCTTTCACTTTCAATCTCCATGCGTCTCTGGGTCTAAGATGTGTCTCTTGTAGACAGCATATGGATGGGTCATATTTCCTTATCCAGTGTCCCAGTCTGAATCTTTTGATAGGTGAGTTTAATCCATTGACATTCAGTGTTATTACTATCAAGGAATTATTTGTGTTAGCCATATTTTGATTGGATTTGTGTTTGTCATATTTTGTTTGTATTTTTTTTTGTCTTTTTTGTTGTTGTTGTTGGTCTTATACTCTCCTCCAACTTTGCCTTTCCTGTTTTTTCCTTTCTTCCTGCAGAACTCCCTTTAGAATTTCTTGAAGGGGAGGTTTCTTGTTGATATACTCTTTCAGTTTCTGTTTGTCTGCGAATATTTTGAACTCTCCATCATGTTTGAACTCTCCATCATGTTTGAATGCTAGTTTAGCTGGATAGAGTATTCTTGGTTGGAAATTTTTTTCCTTTAGTACCTTGACTATATCATACCACTGTCTTCTTGCCTCCATGGTTTCAGAAGAGAAATCAGCACTTAATCTAATTGAGCTTCCCTTGTATGTGATGGTTTTCTTTTCTCTTGCTGCTTTTAGGATTTTCTCTTTGTCTTGAGCATTGGATAATTTGACAAGTATATGTCTTGGGGTGGGCCTGTTGGGGTTTATGACTTGTGGAGTGCGCTGTGCTTCTTGGATATGTACATCTGTCTCTTTCAGTAGATTTGGGAAGTTTTCAGCCATTATTTCCTGCAACACTCTTTCTGACCCCTTTCCCTTCTCTTCACCTTCTGGAATGCCTATAATACGTATGTTTGAGCGTTTTGCATTGTCATTCAGGTCCCTAAATCCTAATTGGATTTTTTCTATCTTCTTATTGACCCCTTCTACTATCTGTTTGATTTCTGATGTACTGTCTTCCACATCACTAATTCTCTGCTCTGTCTCTTCTAGTCTGCTGATATTTGCTGCAAGTGTATTTTTGATTTCTTGAACTGTGGTGTTCATTCCCATCATATCTGTTATGTTTTTGCGTATGTCTGCAATTTCCCCTCCAAGTGATGTCTTCATGTTGTTAACCTCTTTCATTACTGCATCAAATTTGTCGGTGATAAATGTTCTGAGATCTTTCATTGCTTGTGCCAAGTTTTGCTCCCCTTCGTGATTATTGGTTTGTTGATTGGATTCAGCCATGTTTTCCTGATTATTGGTTTGGTTCGTAGATTTTTGTTGCTTTCTGGTCATCTCTTTATTTTGACGAATTTAATCAGTTCCTTAGCTTCTTTGTCTGCTCTTGGAGGTTAATTAGTTGTTATTTTTGCACAGGTGTTATATCTTCTCTTTGTCACTTTTTTCTTCTTATTCTAGTTACTTGTTGTTGGTTAAGTTCACTTTAGAGGAAAGTATTAGTGTTGGGGAAAGGCAATTGTGTAAGCAAGGGAAAAGTGTAAAGTTGTATTGGTGGTGTATGTTAATAAAGCAGGAATATGAGATCTGGAAGGATGGAGGTTAGATTCATGTAGATTGTATAGAGTTATAGCTGTAGGTAGAGTACCTTTTATGGAGTTGATGACTGAATTTGGGAGGAATATGGTATGAACTACACAGCTATTGTTTTCATGAGAGAGGGAAAAAGAAAAGAAAGGTAATAGTTTCAAGAGTGGATAATAGACAGAAAACAGAACAAAGGTATTAGAAATTAAGAGTTAGACACTTTGTGGATCAAAGAACGGGAGGTGGGGGGTGGAATATAGGAGAGACAGTAGATGATAGTGGATATCAAGATGCAGGGGAAGGGGGATAGTGTAGGTAGCCTAAATCAGTTCACACAGAAATGAGGCAGTGGAGGATGGGAAAACCCAGCAAATGTGAGGTGTTCCCTGTAGCACCTATTGTATACTTGAATTAAAGTAAAAATAAGTGGAAGATGAGGGACAAGAGGGAAAGAGAAAACCGAAAAAAAAAAAAAAAAAAAAACAAACTTCCCTCCAAATCGATGTCCAGACACCTCCGGACCAGCAAAAATCCCGAAACAATCCGGTCCCAAAGAGTCTCCAACGCCGCCCAGCCGATTCCCTGCAGAAGACTCTAACAGGGATGTTCACTCAGCCGCCATCTTGCCCCCTCCGTGACCTGCTTTTTAAGTCCTAGGGTGCATATTGAATACACATGAATCTATAGTAAGAATTAATGAGATATTTTATGTCTAAGTAGCAGTAAATAGGAAAGAATAGGTGTAGGATGGCATAGCCAGTGAATTTCTTTTCCTGAAGTTGGTTGAGTATGATACTGTGTCTCTATAGCTGGAGGGAAGCGTTGATGTTATCTAAGTGACCCCAAATTTAGGATTAGAAATGAGTTGATTTTTTTCTTATAATGTACATCTGGCACTAGGGAGTGTAGGACATAGGTTGCATGTCAAGAGTAAGGATGAGCTACATATATTTTGTTTCCACATAACCAGAAATATCCTGTACCTTTCAGAAACAAGGAGAGATGCATAAAATCCTGGAATTCAGGGTTTGAAGCATTTATTCAACTTTTCTCACAAGTTTCGTCCAGTTAGCTTACCAAGAAGTCAAGGAGTAGATATAATAGGCTGATTCCAGTGCAGTCATTGGGGTTATGTATATTCAGAAAGGCAGAATAGCAGTCTCTAGTGAAGAAGAGTTTGTGGTATATATTTCCCCTAGCTATATCTTTCCATTAGGAAGTGTTGGAAAACAATACTTCTCACGCCACCCAAGTCCAGGAAAAATAACTAGGAAGCTAACTATTTGGTTATAGTTTGTGAGAAGGACCATTGGGCTTGGTATAGTAGGTGAAGTTGAAAGTGTATTTAGGCCATAAAGGGAGAAGTTCACTGTTAAACTATTCAAAAAAATACAATTAAAAAAAAAGATGGGAGTGGGGTGGTGGGAAGGAGTGGGGTATATGGGAATCTCCTATGTTTTTAAATGTAACATTTTGTGTGATCTATTAACTTTAAAAAAAAGATAACTAAAAAATAAAATTTAAAAAATAATTAAATAGAATATTTGTACATTATCAGCAGTGTTGGGGTAGGGGTAAGTTGCGCATTTTAGAGGGGTATCATTGAAAATGGTTCTAGAATAAATGAATACCCAGTTTTGGTGTTTGAGGCTTCATTTGCATAACCTCATAGGGAAGTGCTTTAATGGTGCTTTTCACGTGGCTTTGGTCTTTGGGTGACCAAAAGGAGTGTAGGTGGAAGGATTATTTCTTTTTTGAAGAATTGATAAAGAGAGAGTACAAGCAGAATTATAAATGCAAAGTTAAAGGTTCCAAACAAGTATTTTACATTACTTATTGGGACACCCTTGCATTCAGCAATTTAAGGGGTTCCCAAATTTTAGAGAAGTTCTTGGCACATTCTATTTTTGGTGGAAATTCCCAAGAGTGTGTATTATACTTTTTACCGGTACCATTGAGATAAGTGTGGGTTTGATTTGGAGCTATAGTTTCAGAGAAAGAAGCAACATTAAGATCATTTGGTTATTTCATTGTAGCTGTTTGATATTATTGATGAATTCCAAAAAGAAATATTGGATTGTGCTTGTAATCTGTTCTGTACCTGAGCATGATTGAGTTATGATTAGGGCATTGAGTTCCCACCCCTTCGTGGCTGGAGACTCACAGATAAAACACATGGCAAAGAACAGAGTTGAGGGCTTTTAAATTTGGAGTTTTGATGTTGGAGTTTGATGCTGAAGACTTTAGCTGGAGCCCCAGCAAGTAAGCTCACAGAGGAAAGAGAAGCCATCCCCAGGAAGGAAGGAACCTTGAACCCAGAGAAAAGCAAGTCCCAGGAACATAGGAACGCAGGAAGCCTGAACCTCATAGACATCGGCATCCATTGTGCTCCAAATAGACTTTGCTGAGGGAAGTAACTTATGCATTATGGCCTGGTATCTGTAAGCTCCTACCCCAAATAAATACTGTTTATATAAACCAACCAATTTCTGGTATTTTGCATCAGCACCCCTTTGGCTGACTAATACATCGAGTTAAATTTTTTAAAGATTCTTGATAGGGATATGGAGGCATGTGATTGAAAATTAGAGTGGAAATTTAGTGAATGAGAAGGAGAATTAAGTTTTAAAATGTTATGGCGTTCATGGTAAAGGTATTTAAGAAGTGGGATTTTTTATGACTACAAAGAAAGTGGTTAAATCTTTCAGGTAGTTCACAAAGGCTCATTAAAGCATTTAAAAAAATATAAGACAGGTAAATAGAGTTAGACAAGACACCAAGTTTCAATCATTACATATCTGGCATGCCATTTTAAAGAGTGGTGTTTGAGGGGTTCACATGAGTTTTTGAAGATGTAAAGTATTCATTAGGATTCAGAGCCCATCCATTGTGCATATGATTTGGTCTTTAAGATTCCCATTGTCCATGGTGACTGTTTCCAATTTGGTTCTTGTACATCATGCTGGGATCATGTAGGCAGTTAATAGGCTCTGGTTTTTCTCCAGAATGGTGAATCCACAGTTTTATCCCCAGTAACTTAATAGAATAATGAATAGTAAGAAAAATATTATAAGTTCAATTGCATTGGGGCTGTAATTAAGCATCTGGAGGCCGAATTTTCCAGATTTTAGGGAATAGGCACTCTCCTGGATTGACATAGTGGAGGGGTGCCTCTGTGGGAATTAAAAGGTGGTACGAAGTATATTGGTGAATAATCAGCTCTCTTTGTGTTCCTATGTCTCTAGCTACTTCCTGAATTACTTTAGCAGTAAGACTCCTCCTTTATGACTCTGTATGGAACATGCCAGTCCAAACATGGGAATAATTTATTTTATCCTGATATTCCTTACATATGAAGAATTCTTGGTCCTACCAGGAAAGGCTTCTTCCCATTCATGAAAGGGTCTACAAACATTAGTAGATATTAATAATTTCCTTTGGCTTTTGTTGTGATGGTAAAATCTATTTGCCAGTCCTCCCCTAGTCAATTCCTCTTGTCTGAACACCTTTAACAGAAGGCTGAGGTCCAATATTTCTCTTACTTTGGGCACAAATTAAGCAGTTCTGGACTATCTATTGATTTATGCAACTATGAAATTTCATAGCCATTGATATGTGGCCTCTCTTCCTCAATGAGATCCTTGATGTAACTGTACAGTAATCACTTCATCACTTCCGTTAAATGCTCAGTTGTAGTATTATATCTTGCTCATTATAAATCCATTCTTTGTGGTGGCCTTATAGTGCTTTTCATAGAGGTTTATGGAGCTTATACAAAATCCTCACTCACTAGCACTGTCTAAATCTTCTCTCAAATATTGTGACTCAAATGAGTCCAAGTTCATGAGAGTGCTTTTTAGGTCCTAGTTCAATGAGCCTCAGAGATAGACCAAAATTCAAGCAGAAAAGTTTGTTACATCACTGGCAGGGTGAAGATCTGAAGTGAGACTTCAGCCCACCCACCCATGTTCAGTTGCTTCTTTTGAGCTGGGATGAGTGGGTGAAGTTACAGAAGGGGTGCATAGATGTGGTGCACAGATATGGTGTGGAAGATTACTTCTGCCCTGTTAGAAGAAAGTATTGGGGACATGGAGATGGATATGTTGGAATGATAAACAGGATGTTTGATAATCTTGTGATATTCTTATGGTTGGTTTTGAGATTAGTATATCCTGTTGAATTAGGGGTGGGGCTGGGGATTTTAAGCTCTTATCAGGGCAGGGGAGACTCACCAGCAATGAGTAGGGTTGTAGGTGGGCTATATTTCTAAAAGGGACTAACACCTCCAACTCTTTTTTATGTGAAGAGGGAGAGCTGGAATGTGGATGACAACCATCTGACTATTCCTTCTTGTTGTGGGACATTGTGGGGGAAGTTGCCACTCCCTTTCTGACTACGTGTAGGTGCAGGCTTCTTGAAAATTTGGAATTAGGGATGTGTAGGTGGCTTATGTCATCAGTGGAAAAATGTTTACATGTGTATCAGGCTGTGCATGGTATTTGGATAAAATTGTAGAAGATTCTGAAGAGGCAATGGTCAAAGATTAATAGAGTGGTGGCTGTGATGATAAGAGGAACAAAAGGCATGAAAAGAGACATGATCCATGGTTCCCAACGTCCTGTGGAATTGAGATTTTCAAGTTTTGATGGAATTTTTGGGTTTCCTTGTTAACTGTTTGGACTTTTCCTGAGCAGTTTATGTAGAAGTAGCACTCTTCTCACATTTGCCACCTTGGGCAGGTGTTAAAGCATTGAGTACCTTCCTATTCTGTAGGACGACTTTGGCTAGGGACTATTACTGTGCATCCAGCACCATTAAACCTGCTGATATTTCTTCTGTGAGTTTGGTGAGGGTTGTGGCTATCTTAGACTCTAATCATTTTATGAGCACTATGGTGAGTGAAAGAACACAAAAACCTGAATAGGAATTCTAGTATAGAGATTGGGAACGTCAAGAAGGTCTTTTGGCTTTCCCAAAACACTGACTCTGAATTAATATGATATCTAGAGATGGAATTTATCTAAATGTACTATAACTTCTGTTGTCTCTGTTATGGCCAGCTTTGCCTGGAAGACACCAAGGGCACTTAAACTCAGTTCTTTTAATGTGATACTCTATTGTAATTAGGGGACCATAGAAGGAAACAAAATAGCAGAAAGTGATCATTCACTTTTTGTTCCTATTGATTGACAAAACCACAAGTTAAGAAACCCCTTTTGTTTCTATGTCAGGCAAACATCACAGCCTACCCCAGAAATATATCTGTTGTTAGTATAAAGCTTAACAGTTTTTCTTTTCAGTTAGTAAATCGCTTGAGTCAAAGCAGAGAGTTCAGTCTTTTGGTCAGAGGAAAATTGGCAAGGCTAACTTGTAATCAGATCATATTGGATGGTGACAACAAAGACTGCTTGAAATATCCCATCATAATTCCTATTGTAAGAACCATCTAAAACTAGAATGAGGTCTGGTTGTTAGAGAGGCATCGTATGAAATCAAGAAGAATAGTTGCTTATTTTGAAATTAACTTTTCACCATCATGGATTTCCTCTTCATCAGGTAAAGGCAGCAGAGTAGCAAGGTTGATGAAATTACATTACTGCAGGTGAATATTAGGAGGTGACAGTAGGATACTTTCATAAGAGGTTAGTCTTCTGAAACAAAGTGTTTGGTCATCGCAGAATTTAGAAAGCTCTGAAGAGCATGTGGGGTTTGCAGACCAGATATCATTTCTCATTATTGTCTACTTAGTCTTTAACTAATTGGGAAGCTGCTGGTGTAGTATTTAAGGATTTTGGGTATGAATAGACAACTACATCAATTTCCAGGCTATGAGAGGAAACAGGCTTTGATTTTCCATGTGTTTGTGAGTTATTATCCTAAAGATTGATTATCTCTTCCGTGAACAAGCCGGGTTAAATTTTGGTATATGTTGGAAGTCCTAATGTAGGTGGTGTTTATAATATACATTTTACTTCTCTAAAGACATATCCATGTGCCCATTCTTACCTTCCAATGGTAAAGGCTAAGGTGCGGTTATTTTGGTTAATTCAAAAGGGGATGCAGTCACAGTGAAAAGTTTTGGGCTCAAAACCTGCAATAACCAGCCAGACCCAAAATCCAATCAGTTGCCGTTTGTGGAGAGTCAATGAAATTCCTGTGTCAGTTTCATTCTCTCTGTTCAAAATTAAATTTCTGCAGTGCTCTGGTCATGTCCTAAGTAATGGCTAGTTTCTTTGAAAAGTTACAATATTTTTTCCGAATAGTTTGTGCTGCTTTTCTGCTTAATGTGGCAACACAGAGTTAGTTTCTTTTGAGGTTTCTTTTGTTAATAAGGATAACAGGAAATAGTTTACATACTTCAAAAGTGTTGGAACTTCAGAGAATTTCAGTGTGCTTAAAATCTTACAGAAATAAAGATTTTCCTGAGTAAACCCTTGGGGCATTATAATCCAAGTGTTCTACTAATTGTTTTGGGGGAATGTAAATAAATATTGTCTATGTGGATCCACAAGGATGCTAAATATTCAGAACATAAAACTATAAATGTAAACCATTGGAATCTGGAGGAATTTTGATAGAAGGTATTTGGGCTTGTAATAACCAGGTAATGAGGGATTACCATTTTGTTGATTGACCTAAGAACTTGGACATAGCATTTACCTTGACCACTCGATTTCTTAACCAGTAGAATCTACATATTACATGTGCTAGTACTTAGTATGATTAGACCTTAAAAGAACAGATTCTCAGCTATAGGACTGAGACTTTTAATAGCTTCAAATTTTATTGGATATTGAGTAAGTTTGGGAAAGGGCTTAGATGCATCTATTTGCATCATTATTGGTTCACCACTCATTATTTTAATGTTATCAGTGTAGGAAGTAACTCTTAAGGAGTCAGGAATTTCAAAAAGGTGGGGATTACCACAGGGAATTTCTATTTCTTCCTTAAATAGAGAAGTTTGCAGAAAGCATCAAAGATCATTTTTTTTTTATTCAGGAAAATTTGGAGTAAGTTCTCCATTAGAAGAAAATCAAATTATTCCCATAAATATGGATAAGTGATCCCAGGGCAGCAAATTATTTGGAGACAAATCAAAAGTAAATGAGTTTCTCAGGAAAAAGTCCAAGAGACACTTAGATCAGTCTTTGCCGAGATTTTGTTATCTTGTTAGAAAGGCATAGCTTCTGACCCAGTCATTTTTGAATAGGCAATATACCAGAATGCCAGAAATGGAGAATCAAAGGTTTTAGTTTGAGGGTCCCAAAATTATCTTATTATTTCTTAACTTATGCACAAGTGAAAGAAACCAGCAGAGCACAAATGAAACTAAAGACTGCACCAAAAGGTAGGGATTCAGGGTTAAAGTTGCCACTTCTTGTCAATAAGATTGAGCTGGTAACCACTGCACTGAGAGCCAGTGACCATAGACCTTGAACACAAAGACAGTGGCGCTCTGCTCCAAGAGAATTTAATTCATGATGCTTGGAGGTGACAGGGATGACACAAAACTCAGAGTGTTCATTGGACACGTGTCTGTTTTCTCTTTGTCTCGAGTGGTCAGCAATTACTTTCAGTTTCTATCTTCATCACCAAACTTGTAAAAGGAAAACTTTTTTAACAAGTAAATAGGATCCTACCAGATTATTGAGTGATTCATGAATTTGGAAGCATTCTAACCAGAAAGTAGAAGAGAGATCCTAAAAGTGGTAGAAAGTGCAGGGTTTTTAAAGACAGGTTTATACAAAGCTAGCAGTGTAAATGACTCCATTGGTTATATCAAGATATTATCCTTATTTAGCTAATGACAAATCAGAAGGGCCACAGAACAAAAGCTTTAAAATAACTGGTGGACTATGATTTATTGCCCTTAGGTTTTGTGTTCTGGGAGAGTAGAGCACGCACAAGAAAAAGGTATGTTTCCATTTATTGAGATGGTGATTAGCATGATCAGCTCCTTCTTGAGCCTACATGCACTATTGAACAGTATGAATCCAGAGTTATTTGTTGCTGTGTAACTCAAACAAAATATTAAACTTGATTACTGACATGAATTTGAAACTGGTACTGCCATCTATTACACTAATTTCAAATGTTTGCCTATCAGAGGACAATCATTCTCCTCTTATTAATTTTATTTTTATCATACATTGTAAATTACTAAAAATCATGAGTACTTCAAATATTCTTCACACTACAAAGGATAATATAAGAATATATCCTCATCCCCCAGTTTTAACAAACAATGGCGTTTTTAAAGTATTTTCTTCAATTCTTTTAAAATTTCTTTCATTTGAGAACTTGTGAGTTTAGAAGACAATCATGCATACCATTCAGGATTCCCATATATTGCCCTACCACCACCTTACATTGTTGAGACACATTTTGGCACAATTGCTGAAAGAAAATATTCATGATATTACTGCCATTTATAGTCCATAGCTTATGTTTGGTGTACTTTTCCCACAAAACATCTAATTATTAACACGATGTCTTAGTATTGTATATTTATTATAGGTCATGAGTTAATGTTCATATTTTGTACTGTTAACCACAGACTATCATTCACCAGAGAGTTCAGTGTGTTATACAGCCCCCTGCCTTGTACAATCCATCAAAAGTTTACCCTGAGTGGTTTTCAGGTTCATCATATAGTTATGCTGTCATCATTTCCTTCCATTTCAGAAAACTTCCATTACTTGTAAAGGAAAAATTCCATACCTTCATATATTCCCTTATTATTGTCCCTTATGATTGATATAATGTCTTCTTTACATTGTTGTGAAACTGTTACAACATTACTGTTACCTATACTATATACGTTACATTAGTGGTATTCTTCCATGTATCTCCATATTTTTGACACCTTATATAGAGGAGCACTTGTGTTTGTACTATTAACCACAATTAACCTCCACTGAAATCACTCTTTTATTTAACCCATAAATTATCCTCTAGCTTTATTTCCGTTGACATTAACCTCCCAGGACTACACCACTTTATTCACTATAATGTATTACTATCAACTCAATCCATTTCCCCACATTTACAGTCCACCTTATTAAAACTATATACAAACATTCAGCAACAGTTCCACATTTTCAATCTACATTCCATCTTTTAGTGCTCTATACTCCAGAATTTAATTCCATGAGTATACTCATTTATTTAGTTCATATTAATGAGACCATAAATCATTTGTCCTTTTTTGTCTGGTTTATTTCACACAACATGATGTCCTCAAGGCTCATGCATGTTGCCATATGCATCCCTACTTCATTTCTTCTTACAGGTAAATAATATTCTATCATATGTTTATAATTAATTTCATTTATCCTTTCATTAGTTGATGAACACGTGTTGTTGCTATCTTTTAGCAATCGTGAATAATACCACTATGAATATCAATGCACAAATGGCTGTTCACATCCTTGTTTTCATTTCTTTTCAATATATCTGAGGTTTTACACTGACTAATGTTCTCATGTTGAACACAAAAACCTAGGTGAAAACCACTTGATCATGGTATATAATTTTTTAAATGTGATTTTGGATTTGGATCTCAAACATTTTGCTAAGAATTTTTTCATCTATATTATTAGAGAATTGGTCTGAAATTTCATTTTTTCATAGTATCATTATATGGTTCTGTTATTAGGGTGATGTTAGCTTCATAGAATGAGGCTGGTAGCACTTCTTCTATTCATTATTTTGGAAGAGCTTGAGCAAGAATGGTATTAGATGGCTTTTGAATAATTAGTAGAATTCACTTGTGAATCTATCTGGTCCTGGACCTTTCATTTTGGGAAGGTTTATATATTTTTTTATTTTTTAAAAGAAAGATTTAGATTCCAAAAATAATAGGTCAAAATTATAGGGGTATTCTCATATATCACATTCCCTACCCTCCCAAAATTTTGCTCAATAGCAACATCTTTCTTTAATGTGGTACATTTCTTAAAATTGATGAACACATATTGAAGTTTTGCTACTAACCATGGCCAATAGTTTATATTATAGTTTACACTTTGTACTACTCATTTTTATAGATTTTGACAAATGCAATGATGGCCTGTATCATCATTGCATGTCATTCAGAACAACTCCAATGCCTCCAGCATACTCCAAGTTACACCTCTTCTTTTTCTTCCTGCCCTTGGAAACTCTGGTTACTCCTGCCTTTTTATCGATGTTAAAGGATATTCCATTGCTATAATAATAATAAGTCTAATTTAGTCCATAGTTATATTACCCCTTATATTTATTCTTTTCTCATTCTTAAGGATTTTTGTATGATGATGCTCACTCTGCTTCTTTTTAAATTTAATTTAATTTTAATTATCTTTTTTAATGTTAATATATCACACAAAACTTTAAATTAAAAAACATAAGAGGTTCCCATATACCCAACTCTCTACCCCCCACACCCCCATCACTTTTTTTAATTGTAGTTTTTTGAAAATACATAGATCACAAGAAAGGTTACATTTGATTGAGAGGGAGCTTTTTTTTAATTTTTATTTTTATTTATTTATTTTTTATTATTGATTCTGTACAAATATTACATTAAAAAAGATATATGAGGACCCATTCAACCCCACCACCCCCACCCCACCACTCCCCCCCCAGCAACACTCATTCCCATCATCATGACACATCCATTGCATTTGGTAAGTACATCTCTGGGCACCTCTGCACCTCATGGTCAATGGTCCACATCATGGCCCATACTCTCCCCCATTCCATCCAGTGGGCCCTGGGAGGATTTACAATGTCCGGTGATTGCCCGTGAAGCACCATCCAGGGCAGCTCCAAGTCTGAGAGGGAGCTTTGATACCATGGGGCAGATGAGTGAAACTGTCTAGCTTGCAGGCATATATACTCTCTGTTTTTTCAGATGGGCTTTGTGTATCATCGTCCTTATTTTAGTTGTCCTGAGTGAGTCTAATGAACTGGAGAATAAGTGTTGCAGCATTCCTGAGATTCAGGTCTCAAGTGGCATATGAACATACTAAAGATTTAAGTCTCTAATGCATATATTTAGTGAGTAGAGTGTTAATTGTATGTTCAAATAAAAAGGGCAGAAGAGTCATGTATAGGAAAATTAGGAGGCTAACTCTCTTACATTGGGAAGCAGAAATTCCAAAATAAGGCCCACTGACAGGGTGCTGAATTCCTGAGATTGTCTGTACTGTTTATAGTGTCTAGATGTCCCTCCAATCCTCAGGAGCACCCCTTATTGAAGCACTGTTTATTGTAGCATTCAATGAGGTCCTGCTGAGACATGTATAAGCATAAACTCTGGAATGACCTCCTGACTCACTTTGAAATCTCTTTGCCATAATAGCTCATTTGTATGATCAAGGTCTTTTTCAAAATGCTTTCCTAGTTGGCACTTGAAAATAATCCCTCAGTGCCAGGGAAGCTCATCCTCAAAAGACCTGTCCCATGCCAAGAAGAAGGTGAGTTTATATGCTGAGTTTGGTTTAGAGAAGCCACATTTGAAGGACAAGGATGGTTTCAGGAGATAAATCTTAGGCAACATAAAATACTAAACTAAGTTTCAATTTCATAAGAAGAAAGTTGATAAGTAAAGACTTCATCTCAAAGACCTGGAGTATTTCTCAGTCCTCCTTCAATTAGACACTGCCCACATACTCTAGGGAAGTTTGCTGCTGTATTAGAGAATGCAGCAGGACTTTCCAGGAAGGGAATTCAATATTCCATCATTTATTGAACGAGTCTTCACCCAACAAGGTAACACCCTATGACCACTTGAACATATTCATATTCCATAAAGGCGTGACCTAGATGCAGCTCTCCCAACACATCCCTATCACTGATCCTCCTCCTCCACAGTTGTGGCCTATCTGCAATCCAAAACCTCCCCCAGAATTCCAGGACATGGTACGATATCCAGTGAGCTGTTTTAGGAATCCACAGAGCAGGCTTCAGGGCATTGTTCAGGAGTGAGCTGGACAAAAGGATAGAGTCCCAGGGAAAACTGTGAGTTGTTCACTCCTGTGCCTGAATATGGGTGGGTAAGCCCCACGGTCAGGGCAAATAAACTTGTGGAACCCTTCCTCTCACCAACAGCTGAGTGAGAAGGAACATTCCCGGGAAAAAGAGGGATCTGGTGAAAGTCAGACAGTTGTTTCCTTTACATGGTTTTGGCCACCTGAGCTCCCTTTGAATCTCAGGGAAGATACCAGGTGGACCTGGGGAGAGGAGAGGGAGAAATCTTCTCAGGAAGTCTGTCACACCCAGCCAGCCTGGGAGAGGGGAACTTGATCATGGTAGGGACAGAAAAAAGCACCAAACTAATCTGGCCCCCAAAACCTGTTAGAAATCCTACTCACTCAAGGGAAAAGGGTGGCAGGAAGAGCCAGATAAGTTTGCAGAAACCTATTTCATCTATTGAGCTGCTGTAGTGCAGTGGGGGAATTCCTGCCTTGCATGTGGAAGGTCACTGGATCAAGTCCTGGTACCGAAAAGTGGACATGGTGGACGATGGGTATGGGGAAGGGCAGGAAGAGATGAGAGGTGGGGGCGTATTTGGGACGTGGAGCTGCCCTGGATGGCGCCTCGGGGGTGATCACCGGACATCGTGGATCCTCACAGGGCCCACTGGATGGAATGGAGGAGAGTATGGGCCATGATGTGGACCATTGTCTATGAGGTGCAGAGGTGCCCAAAGATGTACTTACCAAATCCAATGGATGTGTCATGATGATGGGAACGAGTGTTGTTGGGGGGGGAGAGGGGGGGGTGGGGGGGTGGGGTTGAATGGGACCTCACATATATATTTTTAATGTAATATTATTACAAAGTCAATAAAAAAAAAGTTACATTAAAAAAAATAAATAAATAAATAAAAAAAAAAAGGTAAGGAAAACAGCTAACACCTTGTGATAGGGTATGTATAGGTTGATTTTCTACTGTTTTGTTTCATATTTTTTGGATTTTTTCTCTTTTTCCTTTATTTTATTCCATAAAATTGCTTACAACACCTATGGACAGTGGGCTGCAGGGTAATTAATTGATAATCACCAGGAGTCTGAGAAGGTACTTAGGAGCCTAAGAGGGAAGACTGTTTTTCCTGGGTTGTTTCTTTGTTGCTGTTTCCTTTCTGGTTTTTTCTTTTCCCTTTCTTTGCTTCTTTTTTTCCTTTCACTTATTTTTTCAACCTACTTTATTTCTACTTTCCTTCATTTATCTGTCTTCTGACTTCTGTTGCTTTTCTTCCATTCCAACACTTCCTGTTTGCACTTCACTTTATCTTTTCCTCTATCTCTCCTTTCCTTTATTCCTTCTATTCCATTCTCATCTGTCCAGGCTTTAATTCATTCTATTTTTTTTCTACTTTGTTTCTTGTTTTAGTTTGTTCTACTCATTTGTCTGGTCTTTTAATTAATTCTATTTTTTTCTCTCTCTATTTTGTTTTTTAATTTTTTCAATGTCACCTTTTTTATTCTATTTCCTTTGTACTTTTTATGACTCTTACTTGTATTTCTTCATTCACTATCTCTTCCATGGTTCCTTTTCTAGCTTTGTGTATTAGTAGTACTATTTTTCTTTTTCTCCTCTTATGTCTTTCTTTTACTCTCATCATAATATATCTTTTCAAGGGCACACAGACAACTGCAAGGATATAGAATAAAAGGAACAAAGTACCAAAAATTAAGTGACTACACAAAATAAACAAAATAAAACCCTAGAGTAGATAGAGAAACTAACTATATTAACTAAATAAGCCCATCAAGATAAACAGATGCCTAGGCACCAACAAAAAATTACAAGCTGTCCTAAGATACAGGAAGATCTTATGAGCAAGATGAAAAATAGTCTAACGAACAAGCTGAAAATCAAGAGGAGATCCAAAATGTGGAACAGCTAATCAATTATGCCCAAACAAATATCATGAATCGACTTTATGAAGTGAAAGAAGAGGTAAAGGATACTAAGAAGAAACTGTGGAACATACTGAAGAAATTGTAAACATACATAAGTAGATAACAGATCTGACAGTGATGGATGGCACAATGCAATACATCAAAAATACATTGGAAACACAATAGCAGATTTTAACAGGAAACAAGCAGAGGAAAGAATATGTGATGCAGAAGGCATTACAGCTAAAATTAGACAAATAGAATGGGTAGATAAAAAAAGTCAAGCAGGGACTTATGGATTTGAATTACAATATGAAACAAACAAATATACACATTATAGGCACCCCAGAGGGAGAAGAGAAGGGAAAGAGTGTTGAAGGAAATAATGGCTAAACATTTCCCAACACTATTGAGGGACGTGGATGTATATGTCCAGGAATCACACCTCACCACAAACAGTATAAATCCTTACAGTCCTACCCAATGACATATACTTGTCAAATTGCTTGTCATATAATTGTCCAATGCTCAAGACAAAGAGAGAATACTGAAAGCCACAAGAGAAAAGAGATCCATCACATATAAAGGAAACTCAATAAGATTAAGTGCTGATTTCTCATCTGAAACCAAGTAAGCAAGAAGGCAGCTGTATGGCAGTTAAGTCTCTTAAAGAAAAAGAACTTCTAGCCAAGAATTCTGTATCCAACAAAGGTGTCATTAAAAATGAGGGAGAGTTCAAAATATTCACAGATAAATAGAAATTAAGAGAATTTGTCACTAAGAAATCTGCCCTTCAAGAAATTCTAAAGGAACTGCAGAATTGAGAGAGTGTAAACTACAATGTAAACTATAATCCATGCGTAGTGCCAGTGCTCCAAAATGTGTTCATCATTGCAATGAATGTACCACAATAATGAAGGATGTTGTTGATGGGAGTAATGTGGGAGGTGTGAGGAGCAGGGTATATGGGAATACCCTATATATATATATTTTTTTTTTTAAAGATTTATTTATTTTATTTAATTCCGCCCCCGGTTGTCTGCTCTCTGTGTCTATTTGCTGCATCTTGTTTCTTTGTCCGTTTCAGTTGTCGTCAGCTGCACGGGAAGTGTGGGCGGCACCATTCCTGGGCAGGCTGCACTTTCTTTCGTGCTGGGCGGCTCTCCTCACGGGGCTCACTCCTTGCGCGGGGGGCTCCCCTACGCTGGGGACACCCCTGCGTGGCAGGGCACTCCTTGCGCACATCAGCACTGCACATGGGCCACCTCCACATGGGTCAAGGAGGCCCAGGGTTTGAACCGCGGACCTCCCATGTGGTAGACGGATGCCCTAACCACTGGGCCAAGTCCATTTCCCCCTATATTTTTTAATGTAATATTTATGTAACCTAAATATCATTTTAAGAAAATCAAAATTGAAAAAAAATACTAAAGGGAGTTTAGCACATTGAAAGGAAAAAACAGGACAGAGGTGGAGGAGAATGAAAGAATAACTTAAAAGATAAAAAGAGAAATTAAAACAAAGTTTTACACGAATAAACCTAAAAAAAATATGGCTAATGTAAATAATTCTTTGACAGTAATATCATTTAATGTATTTTTTATTTTTTAAAGATTTATTTTTATTTATTTCTCTCCCCTTCCCTGCCCCCCTCCCCAGTTGTCTGCTCTCTGTGTACATTTGCTGTGTGTTCTTCTGCATCTACCTGTATTCTTGTCAGTGGCACCTGGAATCCGTGTCTCTTTTTGTTGCATCATCTTGCTGCATCAGCTCTCCATGTGTGCAGCACCATTCCTGGGCAGGCTGCACTTTTTTTCACACTGGGTGTCTCTCCTTACAGAGTGCACTACTTGCATGTGGAGCTCTGTTACATGGAAGACACACCTGCGAGGCATGACACTCCTTGCGTGCATCAGCACTGTGCATGGGCCAGCTCATCACACAGGTCAGGAGGCCCTGGGTTTGAACTTTGGACCTCCCATGTGGTAGGCAGACACCCTATCTGTTGGGTCAAATCTGTTTCCCTCATTTAATGTTAATGGATTAAACTCTCCAATCGAAACACACTGTTAGGAAGAATGGATAAGGAAATATGACCCATCCATAGCCTCTCAACAAGAAACTCACCTTAGTCCCAGGGACGCAAGGAGGCTGAAAGTGAATTGTTAGAAGACAATTTTAGATGATAACATTAATCAGAAAAGAGCAAGAATAGATATACTATTATCAGACAAAATAGACTGTAAATGCAAAACTATTGTAAGGGACAAAGAAGGAAACTATATATTAATAAAAGTGGGACTATATCAAGAAGAAAGAACAACCATAAACATTTGTGCACCTAAGCAGGGCACAACAAAATGCATGAGGCAAACACTGGAAAAAATTAGTGAAGTAATAGATGTCTCTACAATTATAGAGTAGCACTTTAATACATCATTATCACCATTAGACAGGATGACAGAAGATCAAAAAAAACCAGAGACCTTAAACAGTGCATTATAGGATCTGGACCTAATAAATATATACACAACATGGTACCCCAATACAGTGGGATATACATTCTTTTCAAGTGCACATGTATCATTCTGTAGTATTGATCAAATGCTAGGCCACAAAGCAAAACTCAATGAATTCAGAAAGATTGATATTATATAATGTAATTTCTCTGACCATAATAGAATGAAGCTGAGAATCAGTAATGGGCAAGGAAGCAGATTAGGCAAAAAATATGGAAGTCAAACAACGCAGTCTTAGACAATCTGTGGGTCAAAGGGAAAATTGGAAAAGTAATCAGTAACTGCCTTGAAATGAATGAAAATGACAACACAGTGTGTCAAATCCTATGTGATGGAGCAAAAGCAGTTTTGAGAGGGAAATTCATAGTCATACATGCCTGCAATAAAAAAGAAAAGAGCTAAAATCAAGTCTTAATTTCACACCTGGAGAAAATAGAAAAAAAAACCTAAATCTAAAGCCAGTAGAAGAGAAGTACATAACAAAGATTAGAGCCAAGCTGAATGAAAGTGAAAATAAGAAAGTGCTAGAAAATAAAACCAAAAGCTGGGTTCTTTGAGAACAGTAATAAAATTGAGAAACCCTTAAATAGCCTAACAAAGAAAAAAGAGAAGATGCAAATACATAAAATAAGAAATGAGAACAGGGATATCACCACTGACACCACAGATATAAAAACTATCATAAAAGGATACTTTGAAATATTATATGGTAGCAGGATGGAAAATTTAGAGGAAATGGATAATTTCCTAGAAACAAACCAGCAGCATACATTGACCAAAGAAGGAATTGATGAATTCAACAAAAAATTCACAAGTAAAGAAATAGAATTATTCAGCAAAAACCTCCCAACTAAGAATAGCCCAGGTTCAGATGGCTTTACAGGTGAATTATACCAAACATTCTGGAAAGAATTAACACCAATTCTGCTTAAAATCCTCTGAAAGATAGAAGTGGAGGAACATTTCCTTTCTCATTCTATGACGACAAAATCATCCTAAAAGCAAAGCGAAACAAAGACACCATGAGAAAGAAACCTATAGACCAATCTTTCTAATGAAACTGGATGCTAAAATCCTCAAAAAAATACTTGCTAATTGTATTAAACAACACATTAAACAAATTATACACAATAATGAAGTGGGTTACATGCCTGGTATGCAAGTATGTTTCAATATAAGAAAATCAATCAATGTAATGCACCAATAAACTGATTGAAAGAAAAAAATCAAATGATCTCTCTATAGATGCAGAAAAAGCATCCAACAAAATACAGCACCCTTTGAGTTAAAAAAACACATAAAAATATAAGAATAGAAGTAAATTTCCTCAACAAGATAAATGGTATATATGAACATCATATTCAGTCGAGAAATTCTAAAATCCTTCCCTCTAAGTTAGGGAACAAGACAGTTGTCCACTTTCATGCTCTTATTTAACATTGTGTTAGAAGTACTTGCTCAAATGCTTAGGTAAGAAAAAAGATATTAAAGGCATCCAAATTGGAAAGGAAAAAGTACATCTTTCCTTATTGGAAAAGATATGATCCTATACCTCAAAAGCTCCTAGAAATCTACAATAAAGCTTCCAGTGTTTACAAATGAGTTCAGTAAAGTGTCAGGTTAGAAGATCAATGTGCAAAAACCACTAGCAATTGTACACCAGTAATGAGCAGTCTAACAGGAGATTTTTAAAAAAATCTCATTTACAGTAGCAACTAAAAGAATCAAATGTTTATGGATAAATTTAACTAGCTAAAGATATAAATAATTTGTACACAGAAAATTACACAACACTGTTAAAGAAAATCAAAGAAGACTTAAATAAATGGAAGAATATTCCTTTTTCACAGATAGGAAGACTAAACATCATTAAGATATTTATCCTACCCAAACTGATTTATAGATTTAATGTAACCCAAATAAAAATTACCATAGCAATTTTACTGAATTGGAAAAGCTAACTATGAAATTTATTAGGAAAGGCAAGGGGCACTGAATAGCCAAATATATATTAAAAAAGAAAAATGACATTGGAGGAATTACACTACCTGTCTTCAGAACATACTACAAAACTACAGTGGTCAAAACTGCATGGTATTGGCCCAAGGATAGACATGCTGACCAATGGAACTGAATTGAGAGTTCTGATATAAATCCTCACATATACAGTTAACTGATATCTGACAATGCCACCAAGCCCATTCAGCTGGGAGAAAATGGTCTCTTCAACAAACGGTGCTTAGGGATCTTGATATACATACCCAAGAAATGAGAGAAGAACACAATCTCACACCTCACTCAAATATTAACTCAAGATGGATTAAACATCTAAATATAAGATTGAAGACCATAAAGAAACCCAGGAAAAAATAGAAAAATTAGACCTCATCAAACTTAAAAACTTTTGCACCTCAATGGTTTTAAGAAAGTTAAAATGTAGCCTACTCAATGTTAGAAAAGAGTTGTTAGCCATATATTTGATAGGTTTCTAATATCCAGCATATATAAAGAAATCCTAAACCTAAAAATGAAAAGGCAAACAACTCATTTACAAAAGTCCCAAGTGATTTGAAGCTATACTTGGTCAAAGAAAAAATACAAATGGATAAAAAGCACATGAACATGTGTTAAACGTCACTAGCTATTAGGGAAATGCAAATCCAGATTGCAGTGAGATATCGTCTTACACCCATTAGACTTGAAAATATTAAAAAAACAACAGATGATTACTAGTGTTGGAAGCATGTTGAGCAATGGGAACATGTGTCTACTGCTGGTCGGAATGCAGAATGGTGCAGCCATTGTGGGAGAACGTTTAGCGGTTCCTCAGGAAGGTAACTATAGAACTGCCATTTGATCCAGCAATCCCACTGCTGGGTATATACCCAGAAGAATTTAAAGCAGGGGCTCAAGTGGATATATGCACACCAATGTATATAGCAGCATTATTCACTATTGCCAAAAGTTGGAAACATCCCAAATGTCCATCAACAGAAGAATGGATAAAATATTGTGGTACACACATATAATGGAATATTACACAGCTGTACCAAGGAATGCATTATTAACACATGGCATAATGTGGATGAATCTTGAAGACTTATGTTGAGTGAAGCAAGCCAGGCAATGAAGGACAATAGTACATGACCACAATGATAAGAATTAAGATAGAGATTGCAAGCTAGGTTTACAGGAGATAGAAAGGGAGAAGGAGTTTGTGAGCCAATGCCCATGTGGGTAAAATCTATGATAATGTGGAAGGGTATGGTGATGCCCTGGATGGACCTGACAGTGGTGCAGGGATGCTATTGGGGTGGGCAGTGCTGGCTTGTGAGGGGTAGGGTGGGGAAGATTGGTTGGACAGTCCGTGGAACTAAGGGTAAGGTTGGGGAAAGAGCAGGTGAAAATGGAATTTGCAGGTATGTCATTGAAACTACAATGTTGGGAATATTCTTTTGGCAAATATGATGGGGGGGGGGGTTACAGGTTTAGGGTGTTGGATGCTGGGGGCATGGGAGACAGGGCACACTTGGGGCAGGCTTCTAGAGAGTGTGAGTGTTCATCTTGTCATAGTGTGTTGTATCAGCTGTTGGAGACCCACATAATGAGCAGGAAGTTGTTGGACTTCATCCTGGGAAGTCATGAGATGTTCTCAGATAGAGGGGCAGGAGTCTCTAGAGAGCAAAGACACTGTTTAATAGGGGAAGACGGGCCAGCATTTCAAGGCTTCAATGTTATTGCAAGTAACTATGAATCTTTTTCTTCAAGGAATGAAGCTTGGTGGTTGCCTGGCTCGCAAGGGTAGGGGCCAGAGGAATAGAATAGATGGAACGTGGGGTATTTTGTGGGTGATGAAATTGTTCTGCATGATCTCAGAATGATGGATACTGGCCCTGTTAAATTTCATGAAAATTTATGAAAGTGCACCGTCCAAAATGTAAACCATGACAGAAATCATTGACCATTTTCAGTAGCAATGTTTCAATATTAACCATCAATTTTAACAAATTTACTGTCCACGTGGACAATGTTATTAATAGGGTAAAGGGGAAAAGGGGGAGGATGTTACATATATGGGAATCCCCTATATTCTCAATTACACTTTTCTGTAAACTAAATATTCTTTGAAAACAAAATTTTAAAAAATGACACTGGGGAATAAATGGAAGAAAATGACACTGTACAAACAAGACACAGCAGTTGCAGTCAAGAAAGACATAATGTCAAAGTTTTTTAAATTTACATATTTTTAATATTTTTTCAAATAGTAAAAAAATTGTATTTTATTTGTTATTTTTATACCTCTTTATATTTCACTTAGTTATTAATTGTGCTTGGTTATTTTATTGACTTCATTTTTGAGGAAGTTTTGGATCACAGAACAGTTACAGCTGTGTCAGGTGAGAATCATGGGTGTGGAGTGTCAATGATGGGGGATGCATGTGAGTGCATTCATCTGGAGCATACCTGTAAGGCTTATAAATGTGTTTAAGTGTTCATGAGGCATTGTCACAGGGGGTGGAGATTCATACTGTCACTAGAAGAATATCAAATTCCCATCCTGGAATTTGCCACATTCTCTAATGGGATAGCAAGAATCCCCCGATTTAAGGGGCAGTGACTAGAGAAGGAGGATGGACAATCAATGGACCATTGATTTTGATGACTGTACCTATGAACCTTTACTTTTGAAATGAAAACTTAGCCTAGGATTATAGGGTGGTTGATATTTTCCCTAAGAATCCCGTTGTTCCTCAAATGTGGCCTCTCTCTAAGCCAAACTCAACATATAAATGTATTACCTTCCCCCCTGTGTGGGACATAAATCCTGGAGATGTACCTTCCTGGTATTAAGTGATTACTGCCAAGCACCAGCTAGCAATGGAACTGGAAAAATTACTGAAATAGAGAAAGGGTAAATACAAATGGGTTTATAGTGCTAAGAGACTTCGAAATGAGTTGGGAGGTCATTCCAGAGGTTGCGTTTATGCAAGTCTCAGCAGGATCTCATTAATTGTAAAATAAATATTACCATAAATAGCAGGGCTCTTGAGGGCTCTTGAGACATCCAGAAAGTATAGGCAGAGCACTGAGTTTAGGAGTTAAATTTCTTGCCAGTGGGCCCTACTTTTGAATTTATGCTCCCCAGTGTGACAGAGTTGGACTCAGTTGTGGTTTCCCAAACATGGTTCTTCTGCCCATTCTATTTGAGCGTATAATTAGTACTATACTGGATAGGTGTATGCCCAAGAGACTTTAATCTTTGGGCTGTCCATGTGCCAGCTGGGCCCTGAATCTCAACAGAGTTGCAACACCTACTCCCACTTCATTAGACTCACCCAGGACAACTAACAAGGAGATGATGATGGACAACGACCATCCCAAGGAGCAGAGAGTGTCTACAACTGCAATCAAGAAAACCCTATCCATCTGCCTCATGGGATCTAAGCCCCCTCACAATTAGAGGTGGAGTGGGCATCACCATCCCAGAATCCTCAGGATTTGGGAATGAATGATCAACTAGTGTAGACTTACTGTTATTCTTCTATAGACATATTGTTATTCTAGCAAGGGAGGAAATTTTATCATTGATATGGAGACAGTGGCCACTGTATGTCGTGAGTGGAGGGAAAAGGATAAACAAGTCTAATATGGGGCATTTTTAAAATTTTTTTAATTGATTTTGTAAAAATATTACATTAAAAAAAATATGAGTTCCCATTCAACCCCACCACCCCCACCCCACCACTCCCCCCACAGCAACACTCTCTCCCATCATCATGACACATCCATTGCATTTGGTAAGTACATCTCTGGGCATCTCTGCACCTCATGGTCAATGGTCCACATCATGGCCCACATTCTCCCACATTCCATCCAGTGGGCCCTAGGAGGATTTACAATATCTGGTGATTGCCCCTGCAGCACCATCCAGGGCAACTCTAAGTTCCAAAGGCGCCTCCACATCTTATCTCTTCCTGCCATTCCCCTTACCCATCAGCCACCATGTCCACTTTTCCCACTCCAATGCCACCTTTTCTCTGTGGACCTTGGATTGTTTGTGTCTGTTGCACCTCTATGTCAAGAGGAGGCTCAGATTAATATGGGGCATTTTTGAGACTCAGGAATTGTCCGGGAAGACATTGCTATGACAGATACAGAGCATTATATATATATCTTTTTATAACTTACAAAATTGTGCAGAAAAAACATAAGTTACATTGTAAACTACAGTCCACATTAAGTGGCAATGCTCCAAAATGGGTCCATCAGTTGTAAAAAATGTGTCACACTGATGAAAGATGTTATTAATTGGGAAAATGTGGAAGGGATAGGGAATGGTGCATATGGGAAACCCCTATAGTTCCTATGTAGCATTTATATAATGTATGTATCTTTTAAAAATAATTAAAAATTTTATTTCAAAATTCCCCCCAAATAAAGAAATAAAATAATAAAAAATAAAATAAATATAATTTAAAAACAAATAATATACAAAATAAAAAATAAGTAGGCATATAAAAATTTAAAATTTCAGTGTCTTTCATCAACATATGTTATCTTTTATGTACAGGGGATGTTTTTTCTGTATGATCCAACATTGTTTTATTTTTTCATTTTATTTTCAAAGAACATTTAGATTATAGAAAATTCACCTAAATATATAGGGGACTACCCCATATCCCACCACCACCGCTTCTCATATTTCCCCCTATTGATAACATCTTATATGAGTATGGCACATATGTTGCAATTGATAAAAATATTGTAACATTGCTACTAACCATGGTCAATGCTTTATATTATGGATTACATTTTGCACTGTACACTTTTATAGGTTTTAACAAAATTTGCAATGGGCTTTATCTGTCATTGCAAATTATGCAATACAATTCTAATACCCTAAGAATATTCTATGTTCATCTCTTCTATTCTTCCCTCCCTCTCACCTCAGGATGTATGGTATACACTGTTTCAATTTGTGAAGAATAAGGTTAAGAGTTACATGCATTAATATTAAGGGCTCAACATATTGGTCTATTACATTTTATTAGGTACTGTCTATGTTCTCAAGAGATTCTTGCCCTTCTAATTGAGAACATAGCAGGACTCTCGAGGATGGGAGATTAATTTTTACTTGTTTATTGTGTGAGTCCCTACCCACTGAGATAACACACTATGACAAGATAAGTATTTTAATAGTCCATAGAGGTATGCCTCTGGTGTGCCCTTTCCTATATATCTCCACAGCCCTGGCACACTGAATCTGTAACCCTGTGTTGTAATATTTGCCAAATATATTTTTGCACCATTTGAATTTTAAACATGGACTTACAAATCTCCAGAATTCTCCTGTTCCTTCCTTGAGTCCTACCCCCATTTCCATGGACAGTCCAAGCCAAACACACCATACTACTGCCCTTTACATTCCAGCCCCATTGACCTCCCTCATATTTCTGAAGCAATAAGACCCCCCTCCACTGCCCAGCAACCCCCATCCACTTTTTTGTAGGTCTTACATGTATTGAGCATTGATTCACCACACCCTACTCCTTTAATGTCTCCTGCTAAACTCTATGGTCTATGTCTCTTCAATTTGCTTAGGCCATATTAGTGAGGTCATGTAATAAATGTCCTTCAGTGACTGGCTTACTTCACTAATATAAGGTCTTCAAGATCCTTCCACATTATCCCTTGTGTTAATACTGCATTCCTTCTTACAACTGAATAATATTCCACTCTATGTTTATTTCACAATATCTTATCCATTCACCTGTTAATAGACACTTGGGTTGCTTCCAACTTTTGGCAATAGTGAATAATGAACATTGGTGTACACGTATCAATCCGTGTCCCCACCTTCAAATACCCATCGGCGGGATTGCTGGATTAGAGAGCAGTTCTATAGTTAGATTACTGAGGAACTGCCAAACTGTCCTCCATAATGACTGCATCATTCTACATTCCTACCCTTCTCCACATCCACTCCAACATTTTCATCTCTCTCTTTTTTAATGGCCACCAGACTAATTGGTGTGAGGTGATATGTCTTTGCATTTTCCTAATAGTTAGTGATGTTGAGCATCTTTTCATTTGCTTTTCAGCCATTTGTATTTCTTCTTTGGAAAAGTATCTATTGAAATCCTTTGTCCATACAAGTGGTGAAAAAAACACATGACAAAATATTCAATTTCATTAGTGATTAGGAAAATGTAAATCAAAACTTAATTAGATATAATTTCCCACCTATTAGATTGGCCACTACTAAAATATCAGGAAACTGTTAGTGTTGGAGTGACTGTGGAGAGATAGGCATGTTTATTCACTCTTGCAGAGAATGTAGATTGGTGCAGACACTGTGGAAGACTATTTGGCTGTTCATAGGGAAGATAAATATAGACATACCATGTGATCTGACAATACCATTCCTAGGTATATACCCCAAAGAATAGAGAATAGTAACATGAAAATATACCTGTACACCAAATATCATAAAAGCATTATTCATGATTACCAAAAGTTGGAAGTAACCCAGGTGTCCATCAACTGAAGGATGGATAAACAAATTGTGGTCTATACACATGATGGAATATTATGCAGTGATAAGAGCAAATGAAGTTAGGAAGCATATGACAGCATGGATGAATCTGTAGGACATTACATTTGGTGAAGCAAGTCAGACACAAAAGGGCAAATGCTATATAATTTCACTATTATGAACTAAGTATATTTCATAAATCCATGGAGTAAATAATTAAAATATCAGTCACCAGACAATAGAATAAAGGTAGAGAATGGAAAACTGAAGATCAATCCGTGCAAAATTGGTAAAAGGTTGTTTGTAAGTCTTTGAAAATGAATAGAATTGGTGAAAGCACATCATCATATTTGTAATTAGCAGAACTATTATATGGGTATGACAGTGGTTGAAAGGGTAAGCCTAAGACATGTATATTACTAGAAAAACCTTGAAAATGTAACATGGCACTATATACCATAGTGAAATCTCATGTAAATATGAATACGGGTAGAATTACACATATATGATTTTTTCCAATTTAAGAATACAATTGGATTAGGGAGAAGGAAACAGAATAGAAGGTATAAAGGGCAGGGAAAACATAGATTGAGAGGTGATGATTTTGGTTCTTTCATTGTTATCATTATGGGAATTATGAAAATGCTCTATCATTATTGAAGTGATGAATGCACAAAAATTTTATTTCACCCAATAGCATTCTTTGTACACTTTAGATGGATTCATGCCTTATTAATATGTACCAACAAAATGGATTTGTTAAAAAATACAATGAGATATCATTTCACACCTACTAGAATGGCCACTAGTAAAAAACAGAGGAGATTGAGCCAAGATGGCATTGGAGTAACTCACACAGAGCACAGCTCTCTTGCAAAATAGGAGAGAAAGCATAGAAGTAGTCTGATGGAGCTGCTTTGAGGAAGACTGCAGGCCAGGAAAGTTCTGCATACATCATCCAAGGGAAGGCAACACAGAGATGGAGATGACAATGGGAAAACTGTGAGTTGATACTTGTACCTGCAAATAAGCCCATTCCCAACCCTGAGATGAAAGCTTCAGTAGAATCTGTAGCTGAGTAGCCAACAGATAGGGGAAAGGACAGATTCCTCCCTGGGAAAGAGTGTGTGGTGGAGGGGTGACTGTGGTTTCTGTTCAGCATAAAAAGCTACCATAAATTTTTACCTCAGAGGAAGTAGTGGAAATTGAAGGATTCATCTCCTGGCAGGGTTTGCCAAAGAGCACCATTTTCTGGCCAGCCAAAAAAGTGAAGGAAGACAGACTGACCTCTCATAGTTCTTTCTAAGGAATGGTAGACATAGTTGGATCCCATTAGCAGCTCCCTGCCTTAGTTTTCATGACGTAAATATGGCAATATTAAAGGATTAGAAAAATTAAACTATAAGTTAGAGAAGAGTTGTGAGGTAAAACCACTAAGAAATAGAAATTGATCAACAGAGCAAATCTTCAACGTAAGGAGGTCCTTAGGTATCAATAAAAGATAACAATAATACTAAGAAACAGGAAGACATGGCCCAGTCAAATGAAGAAGTCAAGCATTTGGCTGAGACTCAGGATTTAAGAAAACTAATAAATAATGTTCAAACAAACATCTTCAACAATGGTTGAGAAAAAAATACACTAGACGCTTATAACTGCGCCTTTGACATGTTAGAAGGAAAAATAAATGAATTCAAAGACAGGGGATTGGAAATTGAAAAGATAGGAGAAGAGACACAGAAAAGAATGCAAAAAGTTGAACTGCATAACACGTAATTGAATGACAACATGAAAACCACAAACGCATATGTTATTGGTGTCCCTGAAGGAGAAGAGAATGGAAAAGGGATAGAAAGAATTTTTGAGGAAATAGTGACTGTTTTCCTAACCCTTATGAAAGGCATGAATATCAATATTCAAGATGGATAATATATCCCAAATATAATCTTTTTCTTTAAGATTTATTTATTTATTTATTTATTTCTCTCCCCTAACCCCCACACCCTCCCCGGGTGTCTGTTCTCTGTGTCTATTTGCTTTATCTTTTTGTCTGCTTCTGTTGTTGTCAGTGCCATGGGAATCTGTGTTTCTTTTCGTTGCGTCATCTTGTTGTGTCAGTTTTCCGTGTGTGTGGCACCATTCCTGGGCAGGCTGCACTTTCTTTCGCACTGGGCGGCTCTCCTTACCGGGCGCACTCCTTGCGCATGGGGCTCCCCTATGCCGGAGACACCCCTGTGTGGCAGGGCACTCCTTGCGTGCATCTGCACTGTGCATGGGCCAGCTCCACACGGGTCAAGGAGGCCCAGGGTTTGAACCACGGACCTCCCATGGGGTAGACGGACGCCCTAACCACTGGGCCAAGTCCGCCGCCACGAATAGAATCTTAATAGACCTACTCTGAGACATTTACTATTCAAAATTCTCAAAAACCAAAGACAAAAGAGGGTTTAGACAACAGTAACAGAAAAGCAATTCGTTGCTTAAAATGGAACCTTAATAAGTCTAAGTGCTGATCACTTTACAGAAACCATGGAAGGAAGAAAACTATATATGACACATGTCATATGATATATTTAAGATATTGAAAGAAAAATATGCCAGCCAAGAATTTTTTATCTGGGAAAACTATCCTTCCAAATTGAAGGTGAGTTTGAAGTCTTTATTGAACAAAAACTGAGAGTTTTTTACCAAGAGACCAAATCTACAGGAGATAATAAAGGATGTGTTTCAGTCTGATAGGCAATGTGAAAGGTGAAATCCCTGGAGAAGAATGTAGAAATGAAGAACATAAGTAGGATAAATTGAAAGGGTTAAAAGCCAGATAATATTTAGATATGACATCAGGAAGCAAATGAATAAAATCAGTGATGAAAGTAGCACCTTTATTCTAGTAACACTGAATGTTAATGGATTGAATTCCCCAATTAAAAGGAATAGATTGATAGAATGGATAAAAAGTTGAAAAAGATATTCCATGATAATGACAATAAAACAAGAGTGGGTATAGAGATACTAATATCAAATAAAATAGATTTTAAATGTGAAACTATTGTAAGAGATGAAGTAGGTTACTACATAAAGGAGGCAATTCATCAAGAAGAAATAGCAGTAATAAATATTTATGCACCTTACATAGGTGCCCAAAAGAACATTGGCAAAAGTGAAGGGAGAAATAAACATTTCTACAAAAGTTTTGGAGACTTCAACTCTTCGCTCTAAGGATTAGATATAACATCTGGGCAGAAGATAAATAAGGAAACTGAGAGCTTGAAAATATGACAAATGAACTAGATCTAATTGACATTTATAGATTGCTACACCCCAAAACAACAGGCTATACAGTCTTTTCAAGTGCTCAGGGATCTTTCCAGGATAGACCGTATGTTGAGACTTAATTCAGAACACAATACATTTAAAAACATTGAATAAAGTACTAAATTTTGGAAATAAATGGATATCATGTGTAGTGTAAAGAGCATAGGAGTTGAGGCCCGAACCTGCCACTTAGCAGGTTTATGGTTTTGGGCATACTTCTTTAAGTCTCTGTTTCCTCCTATGAAAACTAGGGAAGTGCTCTGTCCCAGAGAGGCATGGTAGGAATAAAAGGAGATATTTTTCTTGAAAGAAAAAACGAAAAAAGTAGAACCCTGCTGTCCAAAATCCCTGAATAGAAACCACAAACATCCCTCCACCAACCTTTCTTTTT
This sequence comes from Dasypus novemcinctus, assembly GCF_030445035.2. NCBI lineage: Eukaryota > Metazoa > Chordata > Mammalia > Cingulata > Dasypodidae > Dasypus > Dasypus novemcinctus. The sequence goes on from NC_080704.1 coordinate 173,954,468, forward strand.
CCAGGATGGAAAATGCCAGTCCCTCTCTCAGTAGGATTTCTCAGCCACAGGATCTACCGGAGCTGTTCACCATGAAGCTGGGGAATGATCACAGTTCCCAAGTGCAAGAATGAAGAATTCAAGGCTTTCATTTTGATCTCTTCATCTCTCCACCCCCTCCCTCCAGGATGATGCACATGACATTGTTCTCTTCAGATCCACAAAGAAGTTCCCTGAGAGCTTTTGCACGTTCTCCAATGCTTTTGTAAGAAAATCAAGCCCTGCCAACCTACTCCATTTATTTTTCTCTCATTTTTATTGCTCTTCAATTTACCTCCATCCTAATCTTAATTATTTCTTTTTATTTCTTATCTTTTGGTTTAATTTGCTGGTACTTTTCTAGTTCTACTAGATTGAAAATTGGGAAAATGATTTTAGAACTGTCTTTAAAAAAATACAGACATGCATAACTATAAATTTCCATACATTTCCCCTAATCTCATAAATTGTGTTATTTAGTCTTTTATTTTTTCTTTATATTCCAATCTTTAATTTAATATTTTCTTTTTCCCATTGGAGGCATAAGATTGTGCTGTTTAATTCCCACATATTTCTACGTTTTCATTTTTCCTGTCTTCATTTCTAGCTCCATTCCATTGTGATTAGAGAAGTTAATTTCCATTATTGCGATATTTTTTGCATTTTTGAGATGTATATTTTGCCATAACTTATGGTCTATCCTACTGGATAATCCATGTATACTTGATCATGGACATATAGTTTATAATGTATTTCAGGTCCTCTACTTCCTTTCTAAAATGCTATTAGATGTCTATCCAGTATTGAAAGTGGTTTACTGAAATATCCAATTATTATTTTAGAACTCTATTTCTGCCTTGAATTCCATCAAAGTTCACTTTGTATATCACGGCGTCCTGTTGTTATTTGTATTGATATTTATAATTGTTAAAATTCTTGTTTAAATGACTCTTTGCTTTATGTATAATGTCCTTCTTTATCTCTTGTAGCAGTTTTTAATATAAAGTCTATATTTTCTACCTATCCATCTAAGATATGTATCTTATATAGAGCATATAATTGGACAGTATTTCTTTACTCAACATCTTCCTTTGCTTGGAAAGTTTAATACATTTACTTTTAAGGTAATTACTGGTAAGACAAGATTTACTTCTGCCATTTTGTTAATTCTTTTTATAGATCATACTTTATTGTTCCCTCCTTTCTTTTACCAGGGACTTCCTTCTTTTTAGATTATATTTTATACTAAGCCATTTTGAATCACTCATCCTTTCCATTGATGTATATTTTTTAGCTATTTTCTTTATGGATACCATGGGGACTGTATTTAACATCCTAAATCTATTAAAATTTAGATTGCATTGATTCATACTTGACTTCAATAGCCATCATCACACTGTATCTATAACCCTTCATTCTTTCTTTTGGTTTTATGTCCCAAATTACTTTATGCATTGTCAGCCCAAAAATGAAGATTCATGTTTTAAATATTTGAATTGTAAGCATTATAAAAAGTAAAATATAACATTACAGAAAAAACTTCAGTAATTCTGTCATTTATATTTATGTATAAGTTTACCTGTTCCGGTGGTCTTTATTTCCTCATCCAGCTGCAAGTTACCATCTAGCATCATTTGTTTAACATGGAAGACTCCATTTAGCATCTCCTAGAAGGTAGATCTAGTGGTAATGAATCCCTCAGTTTTTGTTTGTCTAAATATATTGAAATGTGTTGGGTATAGTATTCTTGTGTAACCATGTTGGGTTTTTTTTGACATTTAAAACATGCCATATGACCACCTAATGAACTCCATGATTTCTTTTGAGATATCAAATATTTATCACGTAGTGAATTCCTAATTTATGATGAATCAATTCTCTTTTGATGTCTTTTTTTAAAAATTGTCTTTATTCTTGGCATTTGACAGGTTGATTATAATGTTTCTCAGTGTAGAAGTGAGTGTTCGCATCCATTCTGCTTGGCATTCAGGGAGGATCTTGGATTGATTAATTTGTATTTTTCATTAGTTTTTAGAATTCATCAGCCATTATTTCTTCAAATGTATTTTCCTGGACCTTTATCTCTCTTCTTCTCACACTACATTTTGTGTATAATGGTAAGCTTGATAGTGTCCCACAGGTTTCTCAGTTCCTGTTATCATTTTCCTCCTTTGTTCTTTTTGCTACTTATCCTAGATAATTTCGATTGTCTTACCTTTGAGTTTGATGATATGTTTTCTCTCTCTTCCAATAACTATTGAATTCCTCTATTGATTTTTTTTCATTTCAGTTATAGAATATTTCAATTCCATATGTTCAATTTGGTTCTTATTTATAATTTCTCTCTCATTACTGAAATGATCATTTTGTTTTATTGTCCTGATTTTCTTTCATTATTTCTCCATGGTTTCCTTCAGTGCATTGATCATTTTTATTTATTTATTTTTTTAATTTTTATTATTTTTTTATTTTTTTGATCATTTTTAATGGAGTTGTTTTAGCAGTAATGGGAAAGTATAGAAGCCAGAGTGTGAATAGGGCATGCACTCAGGGGCAGACAAGCCTCAGGAATGAGAGTCTGGCTTTGACTTGCTTGGTGTTTTCCTTATTTGTTGCTATTCAGCTTCAATAATGTGCACAAAATTTAGCTATGTAACCACCACCCAAGAAAGAAGTAAATCATTTCTCTGACCATAGGACTTCTTATGCCCCTTTCCAGAGAATCATTACTCCAAAGATAACTACCATCTTTGATTAGTTGTATGTTATATAACTATGTTATTTAAGTAAATTCATTCAATATATACTCTTTTGAGTATAGCTATTTGTATCTGGCTTTTTGTGCAATATGATTTCTGCTAGAATAATCCACATTATTGCATTTAGCTTTACTTAATATTTTGTAAGTATGTAGTATTAGTATTTCTTACTAGTTTAGTTTATAACTGCCTTCTGGTGATGGACCTTTAGGTTGTTTCCAGTTTCAAGATAATGACAAGATAATGACAGCTGCTATCAAAATCTTTGTACTTTTTTTTATATATATACTAGTTTCTTTTGGGACACAAATTTCTGCGTCAAGATATATATATACCCTCAGTACGTATCACCACATAGTTTCCCAAAGTGGCTGTACTAATTAGCACTCCAGTGATGTTATAATTCCAGTTGCACCATTTACTTTCCTATGTTGTATTTCATTATTATTTTAATTTTATTCATTCCATTTTCTGTGTTATATACCTACCAAATTATATTTTAATTTCCATTTACAAGTTATTTTAATATCCTTTTTTTGCTATTTGTGTGTTTGAAATTTCCCCATTTATATTTTGAATTTCTATTTACTGATTTGCTAAACCCCAGTTTGGATTCTGGTTAAGAGTGATTTGTTGGATATATTTTTTTCAAAATACATTCTTCCAGTGTGTGGCTTAATGCTTTGTTCCATTACCTGAAATATTTTGAAGAAGGAGCTTAGTATGGAGAAGTAGGATGAATGTATGACATCATTTGATACTAAATAAGAGTATATTTTAATTTCCTTCAAGCCTATGCTCTGTATCGGCTCTTAAGGAGAAGTTGTATGTTGGCTCAGGCTAGGGTGGGTTAAGTTGAGGAACCAAAATTTGGTTAAATATTTTTTATGATTGATCAGTGTGTATAAGAAGTTCAGTTAATCATATATGAAGTTAAGAATGGAAAAATTGAAAGCCCTTGTCTGACTTTTTCCTAGATAAATAAAAGTATATCGGGAAGCGGACTTGGCCCAGTGGTTAGGGTGTCCATCTACCACATGGGAGGTCCGCGGTTCAAACCTCGGGCCTCCTTGACCTGTGTGGAGCTGGCCCACATGCAGTGCTGATGCACGCTAGGAGTGCCCTGCCACACAGGGGTGTCCCCTGCATAGGGGAGCCCCACGCGAAAGGAGTGCGCCCCGTAAGGAGAGCCACCCAGCGCAAAAGAAGTGCAGCCTGCCCAGGAATGGCGCCGCACACATGGAAAGCTGACGCAACAAGATGACGCAACAAAAAGAAACACAGATTCCCTGTGCTGCTGATAAAGATAGACGCGGTCACAGAAGAACACACAGTAAATGGACACAGAGAGCAGACAACGGGGGGGGGGGAGGGAAGAGAAATTTTTTTAAAAAGTGTATCTGTGAATTTTAGCTCCATGTATAGAAAGGTATTTCTTTGTAGTCAATTGTATTATAATAGAAAAGGTGGAAAGATTGCTTTATCCATAGATGTTTATCAAAATTGTAGGTATTGAATAAAATTCAAGACTGTCATATCACATACCATTATAAGTCTACACTAGTTCCTAGCTGATTGCTGTATTCATTCCCTACAAGCACACATTCATACATTTCTTCCCAGTCTAATCAAATTAAATTTATTCCCATTGGCAGGGATAGTTTTGGAGACAAGTATTTCAAGTTTTTTCTGGTCCTCCTACAGTTATTCTTGGATGTAATTTTCCCTTGTTCTCCTTGTTAAACTAGCAGATCTACAATTTTTCTTGCTTCCATGAAGCTACCTAATTCATCTTAATTGCATAATATCAATATTTCCATTGGTATGGGAGTGGTACAAATGTTTTACGCTTCTCCACACTTTGTTCTAAATAAAGTCACTTCCTTTTGTATCAGAGTTCTCTATTCTTTTATCTTTCATCCTGGAAAATATCTCTGAGCTAACTCATGAAGTGGGAGACTGGGGTAGTGACCAACTTCTCTCAAAATGACAGCTCTGTTTTATTTTAAAAAGGTTGCTGCTGGGGATTAGCAGTCTCATTCTACTTGACTTGCTTCTCTGGGAATGGAAACCCTTCCCATCATTTGAGCTCGAGTGAGAAAAATTGGGCTTCAGTATTTTCACCCTCCTGTAGCAGGTGTAGAAGTTAAGTCCATTGAATGAGGGCTGGGTGGAAGAAGGAGGCTTCCAGACTCTTAGCTGTAATTAATTTAAAATGAGTCTGCTACACAGAACTTAGGGAGATGGGAGATGCTGGTACCCTGAACTCCCACAGAGACAACTATATTTTGAATGGCAGATTATGGGGGGAGTACTGGGTGAGGGGAGTGGAGGGTACATGGGGACCTCATGTTTTTTTAATGTAATATTTTAAAAAATGAATTAAAAAATAAATAAAAAATAATAATAAAAAAAAGAAAGGGAGAGAGCATCATCTTATTAGGTACATACACCAGGAGTGAAACTTCCTCAAGCTTAGCCAAAAGAAGGAAGAGAGGAACGGGGTCATGGTTAAATTGCTATGGAATCTTACTATACTTAACAAGATGTTGAACAAATGTTTCTTAAATTGCTTATGCACTTAATAAGGTTTCCAGAAAACTTTGACGTGTTTCAACATGTTTATTTTAATATAATAATTATACCACTTTTGGCTGTTTTTCTGAGGAATAAGTCAATGTCAATTTTAGGGTCCTCGATCAATAGTTTATAGATGTCAAAAGACACAAAGATCCATCAAGGAAACCTCGATGTTCAGAAATATTATCTCTGGTTCTTCAAATGCTGTCTTATAAATCCAATGCATTGTTTTTCATCAGGATTGTTTCGTTCTTCTTTCCCCTGGAAAAATCATTTCCAGTGGTCACAAAGCAAATAATAAAATTAAAGTTAATGCCTTTACATTACAATATTTAAGATGGGTTCATCTGAGCTTTCTCTGTCTATGCACCATTATAAGCATCTGGACTGTCCATTGTGGGCTAGAAGAAAGCCATTCAGGGGCTTCTTCACAGCTGAGGGAGGGATGGTAGGATTTTCTTTGTAATGAAGATACACCAGTTATTGATTCACAAACATCACAATTTTTAATTATCTTGGTAAGATATACTTCATTTTAAGTGAGCCAATGGAAATCTTGTTTTGTTTTGTTGTCTTAAAGGTCAGAGTTTAATATTCTTCACTAAATATCTGATTTGCAAAATTAGAGAATCCATGCTTTAGCCGAAAAGATTGGGTTTAAATATTTTCCTTTGGGGAGTATGTTGACATTCCGTTTGGGATTTCCATTATTTTACAACTGTCTTGGAAGTTTGAAATTATTTCAAAGTAAGAAAATAATAATAAAAAAAATTCTTCCTTTACCTGCTTTCTTTCTTTAAAAAAGGCTGAAAAGTCGTTTTTATTTTTTTGCTTACGCAACCATCTGCTTTTTCTTATTGTCTTTTTTAAGGATACATAGATTACACAAAATGTTACATTAAAAAATATAAGAAGTTCCCATATACCCCACTTTTCGCCATCCCACCCACTCCTCCCACAACAACCACCTCTTTCATCATTGTGGCACATTCATTGCATTTGATGAATACCTTTTGGAGCACTGTTACACAGCATGGATTACAGTTTGCATTGTAGTCTACAATCTCCCCTAGTCCATTCAATGGGTTATGGCATGATATATAATGTCCTGCATCTGTCCTTGCAGTATCATTCAGAACACCTCAAGTCCCACAAATGCCCCAATATCACACCTCTTCTTCCCTCTCCCTGCTTCAGCAACTGTCATGACCACTGTCTCCACATCAATGATACATTTTCTTCCATTGCTAGAGTCACAATAATTCTATAGTAGAATACCAGTAAGTCCACTCTAATACATATTTTATTCTTCCATGCTGAGGACCCTGGGATGGCAATGTCCACTCTACTTCTAAATTGAGAGAGGGCTTAAATTCCTCATGGATGAAGGATGGGATTCTCCTGCTTGTAGTTGTGGGCTCTCTCAGTTCCCCAGTGTGGTGGTTGACCATCCTCCCTTCCATGTTAGCTGACCTGGATAATTCTAAGGAACCAGAGAGTAGGTGTTGCAACTTTTCTGAGGTGCAGGGCCAATGTGACATGTGGACAGTCCAGAGATTTGTGTCTCTTGAGCATACAACAACTCTAGCACCAACCACAGGTTCAGTAAACATAACAGAAGAAGCATGTGTAAAGAGTTCACATCTGAGTCCAACTTCATCACACTCAGGAGCGTGAATTCCAAAGTAGGGCCCACTGGCGAGGCACTGAAATCCAGAGCCATATTCCATGACCATAGGATCTGGGTGTCTCTGTAGCCCTCAAGAGTAGCACTACCTGTGGTTGTATCTACTTTGGCTGTCTCTGGGATCCTGCTGGTATGTACATAAGTGTGAACCCTCTGATGGCCTCCCAACTCATTTTAACTCATTCTCATAGCCATATCAACTCATTTGTCTTTAACATTTCCCCCTTTTATCATGGTCTTTTTCTACTTGCATTACCAGCTGGTTCTTGGTAGAGATGCCTCTGTACCAGGGAGGCTCATCCCCGGGAGTCATGTTCCAGGCTGGGGGGAAGATAATGCTTTTACATGCTGATTATGGCTTAGAGAGTGTCCACATTTGCGTGACATGGAGTCTCTCCGGACCTTTATCAGGTTTCTGACTTTGGTCTGTCAGGGAATGTTATTAGGCTCACATAATTGACAATGAAAATGACATTAAATGCCATAGATGTTACACAGTTAAACTAATCATAGGTATAGAGTTTCTGACTCAGAATATTTGTTAAATGAGATATAAATAATGATTTTTATGAATAATAAAGTTAGTGTTCCATTAATAGGAAATGTAGTTGTAAAATGCTTGCATTTTCCAAGATAGACTTGTCTTTATTGAAAATTATTGCTCTCAATAATATTTTCATAAATATAGTTATAAAAATTATATAACGTTTTTAGGCACTGAAATTAGGAAATAATTCAATACATTATCTCATTTATTTTTTCCTACATTTCTATGGCAAAAAGAAAGAATTGTTAGTTTTATGAAATTGCAGAGTCTTAAAGAATTATGATTAAGTCTAAATATATACCTGGCAAATCCAAACTGTTTCACTCAGTTTCATATTACAACAATGACATTTATATATATATATAAAAAGCTTTCTTCCATTCTACGTATATCTTTCTCCGTATTATAAATAGAAGAAAAAAGCAAAACCATAGTATTCAATGAAGACGATAACATTCTCTTCCCAGATATCATGTTAAAAATGCTTTGCATTATAATGTATTTATTGGTTTGAGAGTGACTCACTGACAGTTTGTGAAGTCCTACAGACCAAGCAAATGAGTTCAGGATCTCTCTGTACTTAATAAGGTTTCTGTGAAGATTTCAAGGGATCCATGGATATGAATTGAACATTTTAATTTGAAGATATGATGATGTTGAGTGTCATAAAACTATCTGCAACTAAATTCTGAGAATTTATCTGTGGTTTACGCCTGACTGGCTAAGGGGTCCATGGAATAAGAAAGAGTTAAGAACCCCCGACTTAGAGCCTTGCAGTATGCGATCACTAAAAGTCCACGGCAGGAAGGAAGGAAGGTATACATGTAAGACAAGAGACTCACCTGGCCATATGTCAGTGGTCACAGTAGATATTCCCTTGGCCTAAACACAGATCCAAGGACTCACAACTTCTGAAGCATCAGCATTAATATCCTGACAGAGGGAAAACATGCAGCAAAAATTTTGAATATGTGCTACAGCCTCCAGAGGGAACTAAAAGATTTGGTATCATAAAGCATATGCATGCAGTTAAGAAAATAAAAGGGGATTAATTTGGCTACCCATGAGAAGGGTGGCATGGGTGGCTCCCATCTCAGGGGAGGTCATGGGAGAGAGGCTGGGGTCATCGAAATGCTGGATACTCTGATTTTGCCTGTACAGGAGATAGGCCATGTAGATGCTGGCTAGGACGATGAGGATCATTAACCCAGCACCCGGGAAAGAAATTATTCTCATATAGGAAAGTTTGGATGGGCAAAACATAATTTTCTTTCCCAAAACTACTGTTATTGTCCAATGAGACCCCTACTTGAGGAGGAAAGATGGTGCAGATTGCCAAATTGAGGATCCAGCAGAAGAGGCAGGAGAACCCCCACATTTGTTGACATCCTGCTTTTGAGGACTGTCAATATCCCACTCCTGTGGCTGACTGTGACTGCCTGGAAACAGCTCAGCAAGCTGATGGCACACAGAGAAAGATGGAACACCATGAGAATAATAGATGACTTTAAACCCACTATTTTCTAGAGTATGTGACAGTCTCAAATCCTCCATTATGTGATGTGTCACCTTCAAGAGAAGAACAAAGAAATCAGCCACATCTAAGTGGGTAAGAATGAGATCTGTAGGCCTCAGTCTGTGCCCAGTGGGAAATGAAGTCTGTAATTATAGAGCAGGAAGGTGTTTCCAAGAATACCACTCCCAACTGCTACAGAAAAGCAAATTTCAGGACCACGTCAACAACATTCATGTCTGTGGAGTTATTTTTCCACTCTTCTGAAAGATTCTATAAGTTTGGTATTATTTTTTAATAAAAGTTTAAGAAATATTCACCCAGGAATCATTCAACTTTATTCAAGTGAAAGTATTAAGTAGGAATTAAAATATATATTATTGTGTCTGTGTGTGTATTCAGATGTTTAAATGTATTCTTGGGTCATTTTTAAAACTAAAATTTTTATATTTGAAAAACTATGTTTACAGAATAATGCTATATTTGGCATTATTTGTATTATCATGTAACTGTCACCCGATTTCACTTAATGTTATATTTTATGATTCCATTATAAAACTAGACTTTATTAGAATTTTATCAATGATTTCATTAATATCCTTTTATTGCCCAGATTCCATCCTAGTATATGCTGTTACATTGCTGTTAACTAAACACTACACTGTATCAGTTTTTCCACCAATGTCCTTTTTAAATTTATTTTTAATTTTTAAATAAGTTTTAGAATATTTACATGTTACATAAAAATTTAAGGGGTTCCCATATGCCCCACTCCTTCCTCTCCCACATTTTCCCACATCAACAACATCCCTCATTAGTATAGTACATTTGTTACAGTTGATAAACACATGTTGAATTATTGCTACTAACTATGGGTTACAGTTTACATTTTATTTTACTCTCTGCACTGCATGATTTTATAGGTTATGACAAAACATACATTGACCTGTACCTGTCATTGCAATGTCATGCAGGACCATTCCAATGTCTCCAAAATTCCCCCTTTTCCACCTCTTATTCCCTTTCCCATCCCTCACTTACAAACTGTTGTTTTATTGCACAGACTCCGTTCTAGTAAACGCTATTACATTCATTATCCATGTCTTGGTCTCTTGTGGTCTGTGGTAGTTTCTAAGTCTTTCTTTGATTTTGATTACCATGACAGTTTTAGAGAATGCTGGTCAGGTGTTTTGTAGATGGCCATTCAATTTGAATTAATTCGGTGGCCTTTTTATGATAAGGCAGGGTTTGTAGGTTTTGAGAAAATGTGAAAAACCCTTCTCAATGTATTGTATCAGTGGTTCTATTATGATGATTTATCACTAGTGATATCAACTTAGTTCAACAGGTCAATATAGCTTTTACCAAGTCCCTCCACTTTAAATTTCTCTTTCTATACTCTAGTCTTCGGAAGCAAGTCACTAAGCCGATTTCATTCACAAGGCATGGGGAGAGGAATGGATTAAGCCACACCTTGTGGGAGGAATATCTATTCATCTAAATATTTATTCTCTATCTATATCATACTTGTATTCTGTAAAAAAGTATTTTTCTCTTCTCTCCATTTTCATTTGTTTTTGTCAATGTAGTCTCATGTACATTTATTTTATACTTGAACTTATAATACAATGCTACTTTTTATTTTATGGTTCAAATTGTTCTAACTTACTTCTGAGAACTCTTTTAAGTTGGTTTCTGTGTTCTTTATTTTCCATCATTTAAAAATCACTGTTTTACTCTCTGGAACTACAAGAAACACCATTGCCAGTTTTCATTGCTCCTGATCCATTGAAAACAGGTTGAACAGAATATGAAATCTCTCTATTCTGTCTTTATAATTACTTTTGTAAATAAGTATTAAACACCTAGAGAGTGGAAATAACTGAAACTGGGAAGTATGGCCTCATGTTCCTCTCCTGTGTTGGAGACCCTGGGCGAGAAATGACCTTAGAAGAGAAGAATAAGCAGAAGAAAAAGAAAAATGCCTTGCAGGAACAGGGAAAGAATCCCAACCATAGTTTTCGCTCATTCAGAACAGCAGACTATCTGGTTGGACAAGTCTCCAGGTTCATATTCCACAGCAAGCGCTCCTCCAGAGGCAGTAAGAGATAGACTGGTGTCCCTCTTCAGATCTTCTGAGTCTCAGGTTCATCCATATATACGTGCCTGTGTCTAAAGAAAACACACAAACAAGGAAACAGAATGGGAGGAAGAAAGTAAGTACATCCTAAGTTCAAAGACCACTTTTGCACAAACCTGCAAAAAAAAAAATGAAATCAAAGAAGAATTTTTTCTGGTGCAGACAAATACTTGGCAAACAGGTAAAGTGCACTAGCATGTGTTCATATAGAAGAGGAAATTAATCAGAAATGGACAGAAAAAGAAAAGTTCTCGATCTGCTGATAGTATTAAAATCGCAGATAGAAAAATACTGGATAATGTAGATTACATAGTTGAAAATAAATAAATGTAAATAAAACCAAGAGAAAGAAAGATTAAGGAATGAGAAAACTGTGTCTATTGGGAATTTGCCTGTCACATGTAATAAGAAGAAGTGAAGTTATTTTTTAAAGAGTATGAATATATATTATTGAATCTGTATGTTTTCTTTCTCTGGTTCCAGAAAAGAGGATTTTATCTAAAAAGATGTCAGCAATAAAATGGAAAATTCTTTCTGATCAGAAAAATATAAATGCTTATGTTGTGTTTAAGGATGAGAATGCTGCTATAAAAACACTGAAAAAAATGGAACACAAATTGCAGATGGATTTCACAGTAGAGTTGATTCACATCTGAGACCTCATATAGGGACAATAGATCAGTGTATATGGGGAATATCCCTTACAAAATTGGAAAACCTGCATTGAGCAACATTTTCTGGACTGTGGGAGTATTGTAGTAGTGAGAATTTTGAGAGACTAAGTGACTTGAGAAGAGAGATGCTGTTCATCTTGCTCTGAAATTAAATAATTCTGAACTTATGAGAAGAAGATTTGGAGGCACTTGTTTATTTAATAAAGATAAATTAAAACAAAAAACTTCCAATCCTGGATTGAAGAGTGAAAGTAAACCAAAGTAGCAAATTAATTTTGCTTCAAACACTGCAGGACAGTCTAAATATTTGTTTATTGGAGAAAATGTGATTCTTATTGAATAGAAAAAAAAAGGACAGAAGAGAAGTGGACAAACTACGCAACTGAAGCAGTTATCTGAAGCATTTCTTTTCTATTTAAATACTCAAAACTGATACTTAAAGTGTTGAGACCCATGTCTTGCATTTCAGAATTTTTTAATGCATCGTGTATATGAAACTTGGAGAATTTCATTCTTAGTTCATTTAAATTTTAATACTGTCAATAAAAAAACACATCTAGCTACAATCATTTCTCCAAGAAATCCTGTTTTCTTTTATTGCAGAATTATTTTTAGGAAACAACATTTCGACAGTGTGTGGACATGTTTGTACTAGGGTAATGGGATTGACAGAGTGATTAAAATGTTCCTGTTATTAAAAGGTCAGGTTTATATGACTTCAATGGCATAAAAACCCATAAAAATGAAGAAAATATATATATCTTAATAAACTTTTCCACAAAAATAAAAGAAGAAATATCACTTCACAACTCCAATGAAGTCAGTATTGGCATGAAGCAAACAGCAAAGGACGACAGCTCCAAAGAAAGAAACTAAAATCCATCCAAAGTATACCCACAGTGTCTCTCCATTACATCCACAGCATTGAAACTTATGGAATGTAGTTAACAATAATACTGTAATTTTTATCAGTGGAAAAGAAGGTACTATATCAATGTTAAGTGTCAACAAAAGGGCTTATAAAGAGAAATGTGATTTTTCATTTTTGGATAATGAAATGTTCTATAATTAACTGAGGTGATGACAGCTCAACTCTGTGATGAAAGTGAGAACCACTGAGTCTACGCTTTGGAAGGATTGTAAAGGCAGGGGACTTAAAACACAGTGAATCCAGTGATGGATGATAGACTGCAGTTAACTATACAAATATGAAACTGTTCTCCCATGAACTATAAAAATAAACAATACAGATACATGTATTAAAGATAGCATTGTTTATGGGGGAAATATTTAAATATAAGCTAGGGACTACAAGTATCAGTAATATTTTTGTTGTTTTCTTTCATCTTTTGTAACAAATATTCCACAACAATGCAAGCTGTTGTTGTTGGGGTGATGTATGGGAATCATGCATGTTACTCATGATTGTTTTGTAAACTCACAACTCTTCTAACAAAATATCAATTTAAAAAGAAAGAAACCTTAGACAAATATCATTCATTATAATATATGCAAAAATCCTCAACAAAATATGAGCAAACTGATTTCAGCAATATGTAAATATCATTTTTGGAACTTCTGGGAAGATGGTGTCAAGTTACATCATCAGGTCTGAGAACACTTACAAAAACAAATTTAGCGACCTAGGGAGCTACTTTGGGGACCTGCAGACCATGAACATGCAATGTACATTATGCAGGATGGAGAGTGACAGAGAAACAAAGAGAGTGAAATGAAATCCATGAGTTGTTCACCCCTGAAACTGGGAATGGCTCTTATCCCCTACAGCAAAACCGATGGCTCATGGTGGCTGAGAGGGGAACAGATGTCTTCCATCCTGGGAAGAGGGAGGCTGTGGTGGAGGGCTGAGTGTGATTGTTCTTCAATGAATTTGAACAGTGGGACCTTATTTTAAATCATAGCTCTAGTTGTCCAAGAAAAAAAATGCAAGTGGAGGTTGAAAGATTCATTTCTATGCAAAGGATTGATGAAGAGCATTATCTACTGACAGGCTGGGAAATTGAAAGAAGTAGAAAAAAACATTTGGAGCCTCTCATGTGCCTATCCAAGGCCCATCTGGATCTGGTTTGTGTCCCATTAATGGAATCCTGGCATTGTTTTGATGACTTAAGGAGGGAAATTTTAAGAATATAGAATAAGTTGAGTCAAAAATCAAAGAACAGAGTAGGATCCAAGATGGTGAAATAGAGAATGATAGATTGCAATAGTAAAGCCTCTGTGAAGGACTATATATTAGTCAGTCAAAGGGGTGCTGATGCAAAATACCAGAAAATGGTTGGTGTTAAAAAGGGTATTTATTAGGGGTAGAAGCGTTCAGATCCCAGGCCATGAAGCATAACTTACTTCCCTCACCAAAGTCTACTTTCATGTGTTGGAGCAAGATGGCTGCCAATGTCCATTAGGGTTCAGGCTTCCTGGGTTCCTCTGGCCTCAGTGCCTCTGTTTTCACCACAAGGTCAGCTGTAGACTCTCAGATGAATGACTATGTCTCTCTCCCTGGGGCTCCAGCTTCAGCATCAATCTCCAACATTAAAACTCCAACATTAAAAGCCCCTAACTCTGTCTTTTGCCATGCCGTTTATCTGTGAGTCCCCACCCACCGAAGTGTAATGCCTTACTGTCACAAGAGGTTTACATAATTACTTGATCAAGTAAACCTATGAATACGATATAATCTAATATGCCCAGAGGAAAAGACCAGTTTACAAATATTATCCAGTATTTCTTTTTGAAATTCATCAATAATATCAAACTGCTACACTTCTCATGCAGTCTTATTGTTTTTAAAAATAATTCCTAACAATACCCTTAAAAATATTCACCAATATTAAGTCCCTATTATACTCTTCCCGATGTTAATATAATAACCATAATCTTCCTAATTGTTTAGGTAACTATCTAGGGGTAATTTTTAAAGCACTCTGTATCTAAATCCCTATTCATAGGCTACACAAAAGTTCATTTCACTCTACTGTCAAATTATATTTCAATCTTAAGCCTTCATCCTCATACATTTCATGTCAGTTTTTTCATCTAGGGCACCATCATTTCTTTCCAGTACTATCTCCTTAATTCCCTAATTGGCTTTCCTGTTTTTATTCATGATTCTCACAATTTATTCTTTTTTTGTCTTCTCTATTTTCTTTAAGTGTTACATTCAAACAATATGAGGTCCCCATATATGCCCCACCCGCACTACCCCACTTTCCCACATCAACTACATTTTCCATCATCGTGACACATTCACTGCACCTGGTGAATACATTTTGGAACACTGCTGCATCAAATGGACAGTGGTCTACATTGTGGTCTATGTTCTCCCCCAGTCCACCCAGTGAGCCATGGCAGGACACACAATGTCCAGCATCTGTCCCTGCAACAACACCCAGGACAACTCCAAATCTTGAAAATGCGCCCATATCATATCTCTTCTTCCCTCTCCCTACCATCAGCAGCTACAGTGGCCACTTTCTTCACATCAATATTAAAATTTCTTCCCTTACTAATCACAATAGTTCCCCAGCAGAACACCAGTAAGTCCACTCTAATCTATACTCTATTCCTCCATCCTGTCGACCCTGGAATGTTTAAGTCCAGTCCCCCTCTACATCAAGAGGGGCCTTAGATTCCCCATGGATGATGGATGCAATTCTCCTGCTTGGAGTTGTAGGCACTCTTGGCTCTCTGGTTTGGTGGTTGACATTCTTCATCTCCCTGTTAGCAGGTGAGGGTAAGTCCAATAAACCAGAGGGTTGGCATTGCAAGTCTGCTGAGTCTCAGGGCCTGGCTGTCACATGGACAGTCCAGAGATTCAGGTCTCCTGAGTATACACCAACACAAACACCAACCACAGGTCTGGTAAAAGTAACAGAAGAGGCATGTGTAGAAAGGTCATATCTGAGTCCAACTCCATCACACCCAGGAAATCAATTTATACATTACAAGTCTGAGTGGTATTTTAAAAGAGATAGTCTTTTCATATGACCCTTCCTAAAACCAAAAAATCTTTCCATCATGCTTCGAAGATATTCACACTTCATTTCCAGGTGATGTGCTTCTCAAGAGGTTGAATAATCTGTTTTGAGAAACACATCACCAAGCATTGACTATACGCAAACAAAGGACTCCATCTATTTTTCTCCTATTTCTTTTCTTTTGTATTTCAGGATATTCTTCAAACATGATTGGATCTTGACTTACATTTTGGTTCAATGTTGCTAAATTTAAGTTCTCAAATTCAAGTGAAAATTTGTGATAGGATTCTAAATGTTTTCTTCTCAAGAGCTTAATACCAGTGGTATAAATCATTATTTTCTTTCTTTATTTTTTCATTTCTCTTCTTACTTTTCTTTTCTTTCTGCCTTCTGTTTCTCATTTCTTCAAGATTTTCTAATATTTCCAGTCTTTCATTTTACTTTATTTTTCCTGTATATTTTTCATAATTTTAATTTTGACTTTATTCATTTTAAATTTATACTTGTCTTTGTTTTTCCTTTCTTCATTTTTCTTTCTTTTCATCTCTTGCTCCTTTTTTGAGGATCTAATAATTTTTGGTTGAATACAAACAACCACAAAGATATAGTATAAGTAGAACCAAGTGTCAAAGAGGATACAACACAAAGTGAAACAAAAATAAAGCCCTAGACTCGAAAGAGAAACTAACCAACTGAATAAACCCATTAAATAAACATATACCTAGACCTCAGCAAAAAAAAAAAATACAAGCAATAATAAAAAAATAGGAAGTCATGGCCAAGTCTAATTAACAAACGAATGGCAGGATGAGTCACAGAGTATGGATAACTACTGTTGAATGCCCAAACAAATATCCTTAGTCAAATAAATGATATGAAGGAGGAGGTAAAGGATTGTAAGGAGACCCTGGAGGAACATACAGATGAAATTGTAAACACATATAAAAAGAAAGCAAATCTTATGGTGTTGAAAGGGACAATGAAATAAATAAAAAATTCACTAGAAGAACATAACAGCACATTTGATGAGGCAGAGGAAAGAATAAGTAATGTCAAATAAATGACACCCAAAATTGCATACCACAGATAGACCGAAAAAACGGAAAAAATTAAACAGGGACTCAGGGAACTGAATGACAACATGAAACACGCAAATCTACACATTATGGGTGCCCCAGAGTGAAAAACGGAAGGTAAAAGGGCCAGACAAGTTGTTTGAGGAAAGAATGGCCCCAAATTTTCCAACTGTTATGAGGCACATGGATGTACATGTCCAGGAAGCACAGAATACTCAAAATTAAATCTTAGCAGATGTACCAGAAGACACATGATTAACAGATTGTCAAATGCACAAGATAAAGAGCAAATCCAGAGAGCAGCCAAAGAAAAGAATCCATCACATATGAGGGGAGCTCAATACGTTATGTATGAGGGGAGCTCAATACGTTTTAAATGAAGACTTCTATTAGACACCACTGAAATGAGAAGGCAGAGTTATGACATAATAAATGTGCTGAAAGATAAAACTGTGAATCAGGAATTCTGTACCCAGCAAAATTATTCTTCCAAAATGAGGGAGATATAAAGAATATTTTCAGATAATTAGAAAATGAGAGAACTTGTGAAAGAGTCCTGCTCTTCAAACAATACTAAAGGGGATTCTACAGTTTGGAGGAGAGAGTTAAAGGAAGAATATTAGTAAAGGTAACTAAAAGCGTAAAAAGAGGAAAAAGAATATATGACATATATGCAGAAATAAGAGAGTGAATATCACCATTAACTGCACAAAATTAAAGAATATCATAAGGGAATATTTTTAACAATTGTATGCCACTAAGTTGGACATTTCTGATGAAATGGATGAATTTCTAGAGACACATAAGCAACCTACATTGGTGAAAGAATAAACTCAACATACCAATCATACATAGTGAAATTGAATTTTTCATCAAAAACCTACCAACCAATAAAGCCAAGGACCAGATGGTTTCACAGATAAATTCTACCAATCATTCTGAAAAGAACTGATACCAATCTTCTTCAATCTCTTCAACAACCTAAAGAGGAGGGACCATTATCTAATTCATTCTATGATTCCAATATAATCTTAATACAAAAGCAATGTAAAGATACTACAGAATACGAAATTACAGACCAACCCCTGTAATAAACTTAGATACATAAATCATCAATGATATCCTTGCTAATTAAATCCAGCAGCACATCAATGAATTATACATTATGAATCAGGTGGATTTGATCCCACGTATGTGAGAATGGTTCAACCTAAGACAATCAAACAATGTAGCACATCATATTAAGAGATCAAAAGAAAAAAAACACCTAATCACCCCTATTTTTTTTTATATACCATGACAAAGTGGGATTTATTCCTGATAAATGGTTGGTTGAACAGAAGAAAATCAATTAATGTAATATCAACATGAACAGAACAAAATTAGTAAAACTCACATGCTCAACTCAATTTATGCTGAAAATGCATTTGACAAAATCCAGCATAACTTCTTTTTTTTTCAAATTCTACTCAATTTATTCATTTTCTTAAAAGATATTACATTAAAAAAATATGAGGTCCCCATTCGCCCCCACCACCCCCAACCCACCACTCCCCTCACAGTAACACTCTCCCATCATCCAGACACATCCACTGCGTCTGGTGAGTACATCTCTGGGCATCGCTGCACCCCATGGCCCGTGTTCCACACCATAGCCCACACTTTCCCACGTTCCATCCAGTGGGCCATGGGAGGACATACAACATCTGGCAATTGTCCCTGGGGCACCACCCAGGACAACTCCAAGTCCTGAGAATGCCTCCACATCTCCTCTCTTCCTCCCATTCCCCGCACCAGCAGCCACCATGGCCACTTTTTCCACACCAATGCCACATTTTCTCGATTATTAACCACAATAGTTCATGAATAGGATATCATTAAGTCCACTCTGATCCTTACTGTATTACTCCTTCCTGTGGACCTTGGCTTGGTTGTGTCCATTCGACATCTATGTCAAGAGGGGGTTTAGATTCCACATGGATGTTGGATGCAACCCTCCTGCTTTCAGTTGTAGGCACTCTAGGCTCCATGGTGTGGTGGTTGACATTCTTCGACTCCATGTTAGCTGAGTGGAGTAAGTCCAAAAAATCAGAGTGTAGGAGCTGAAGTCTATTGAGGGTCAGGGCCTGGCTATCATATTGTCAGTCCAGAGATTCAAATCCCCTAGATATATCTTAAACCCCAGCACCAACTACACTTCCGGTAAAGTAGCATGAAAGGCTTGTGAAAAGAGATCTCATCTGAGTCCAGCTCCATCACACAGAAACACCAGCTCCAAAGAAGGGCCAACTGGCATGGCAGTGAGCCCCATCTGCCATGACCATAGAACCTGTGGGTCACTTTAGCCCTCAAAAGGATCAATATCTGGGGTTGTATCTATTTTATCTGTCTCTGAGACTGTGCTCAGGTTTGCATAAGGGCAATCCTTCTGACAACCTCCAGACTCTTTTTTAGAAACTCATAGCCATATGAACTCATTTGTCTTTTCCATTTCCCCCTTACTTTAGGTCAAACAGCATTTTTAACTCCTGTTATTATATGTAGACAGGGATACTCTGCTGGTCCGTGTTGAACCTTTAATTTAAGGTCATTTTCTAGTTATGTCATCAGCTGGTACTTGGTAGTGATCCCTCGGTGCCAGGGAGGCTCAACCCCGGGTGTCATGTCCCACACTGGGGGAAAGGCATTGCATTTACATGCTGAGTTTGGCTTCGAGACTGGCCACATTTGAGTAACATGGAGGCTGTCAGGAGGGAACTCTTAGGCACAGTACTGCTCTAGGCCTTGTTCGTATTTCAGGTGTATAGGCTCAAAAGCATAGTCATTAGTATCAGGAGCTCACTGTTGGACCCTCATTCCTTCCTGGTCCTTACCGTTGCACCTGGGGGACTGCTGCTGCTCTGCTAGGGACCATGACAGAGCCCCTCCCCCCCGGCCAGTAACCCAGTACCCCCCCAGCTGTTGTTTTTAATTGTTTCCACTATGAGTGTATCCAAACTTTTCCATGCACCCCGGACACATGCCCTGTATAACTCCCTGTCAACCATATATCGCCTGTCAATAACATCCCATGCCAGTATTCCTCCGCTGCCATTGTTGAACCACTCTGTGATCCAAGACTTCCTGAAAAGTGAAGCCCAATATGTCAGGTTGCCTTACCAGTAAAATGGAATATAGCGATGTGTTTAAAGGTTAGATATAGAATGCATATTGATTTGGAAAAATTCTACATTCTATCTTTTTCTTTTCTTTTTTCCTAATTATTGAGCTCTCTTCACAAGAGCCTTAGATCACAGTAATTCATATATACAATATAAAGTACTCCCACACATCCACCATAAAACCTTTTCCCTTCCACAGCAATAATCTTTTAACTTATTCATATTGTATTTACTGAAACTGATGTACAGACTCCGAGACAATAGCTTTCAAACAAGGTGGCATCTGTGCTTACATTGTGGTCCATACTTTAGGCTATACAGTTTTCTAATTTTTTTAGTTATCCTATGTTTTACATTATGGTTTACATTATTAGTCTGTCGTCCCCTATATGTTTTTGGTGTAATATTACATGTTTTATATCCATCCTTGTGTACTCTCTCGAAACTCCTCTCTTGCCCCCACATTCACCTTGGTTCCATCCACTCAACATCCATTTTCCCCTCCCCTTGGGGCCCACAGTGACAGCCAATCTCCATTTCCTGAGGAGCCATGTCCAGAGATACTTGCAACAGTGTTCAGGGCCTGACTTGCTCAACTGCCCTAATGCCCTGGAAGCCACCCTTTCTCTCGAGAGATACGGTTCCCTCTATTTGATGGCATTAGTCCTCCCCAGGATGTGGGTCCACCCCCACTCTCACTACTTGGGTCTCTACCCAATGGTACAACCCACCCTGACAAAATGATCATTCAGACATTCCCCAGGAGTCCGTCCCGTGTCAGACCATCCCCTCCGAGCATCCTAAACAGGTAACCCTCCTAATTATATTTTGATAAGGTTTTCTCAGCATTTTACTCTCAACCAACACCTGACAATCTCTTATGTTCGTATGTTGCCCCTCCCTCCCCCCAATTTTTTGGGCAATATTACCCATCTGCCCATCCCCAGCCCCCCTCAAACCCGCAAAGCCCCACCCAAAGGCAACCCCTTGCCCCCATTTTATCTCTTCTATGTGCTCATACTTACCACCAGCTCATCATAGATTCCACCCCTGCAGACGTCAGCTCACATCCTTCCTCCATCCCCCGATTTCCTGTAAGCCTATCTTCCAGTCTCTAGTTCTCTGAGTCAGGTTGCTTATTCATATCATTGAGGTCATGTAGTATTTGTCCTTCAATGCCTGGGTTGCTTCAGTCAACATAAGGTTCTCAAGATTCATCCATGTTATCACTGTGTTTGTAGTGTATTTGTTCTTAAAGCCGTGTAGTACTCCATTGTATGTATATACCACATTTTATTGATCCACTCATCTGTTGATGGGCATTTGCGTTGATTCCAACTTTTGGAGATAGTGAACAATGCTGCTATGAACATTGTTGTACATATATCGGTTTGTGTCCTTGTTTTCAGTTCTGCTGGGTATATACCCAGCAGTGGTATTGCTGGGCCATATGGCAAATCTATGGTTAGTTTTTTGAGAAACCGCCAGACTGTCCTCCAGAATGGTTGGATCCTTCTGCATTCCCACCAGCAGTGGATGAGTGTTCCCATTTCTTCACATCCTCTCCAGCACTTGTATTCTTCTGTTTTTTTCATAGCTGCCAATCTTATGGGAGTAAGATGGTATCTCATTGTAGTTTTGATTTGCATTTCCCTGATGGCTAGAGATTTGGAGCATTTTTTCATGTGCTTTTTAGCCATTTGTATTTCTTCTTTGGAGAAGTGTCTGTTTAAATCTTTTCTCCATTTTTTAAATGGGTTGTTTATCTTTTTATTTTCAAGATATAGGAGTTCTTTATATATGCAAGTTATAAGTCTCTTATCAGATATATGGTTGCCAAATATTTTCTCCCATTGTGTAGGTTCCCTTTTTACTTTCTTGACAAACTCCTTTGAGGTGCAGAAGGCTTTAATTTTGAGGAAGTCCCATTTATCTATTTGTTCTTTTGCTGTTCATGCTTTTGGTGTGATGTTCATGAAGCCATTTCCTATTACAAGGCCTTGTAGATGTTTCCCTACACTGCTTTCCAAGGTCTTTATGGTCTTGGCTCTTATATTTAGGTCTTTTAATCACCCCTATTGAAGAATAGGCACTCCACAAAATTTATCATCTTTTGTGATGTAAAGCTTTTAAAGATAATAATAGAAGAGAACTTCCTATGCATGGTGTAAAAGAGTGCTGATGCAAAATACCAGAAATCTGTTGGCATTTTTAAAATAAAAATATGCATTTTCATTGAAATGTACAAGATAGATATTTTTAATCATACATTATATTATGAAATATATATAGTTCACAGTAACACAATTATACAGTATTTGCCCTTTTGTGTCCGGCTTACTTCACTCAACATAATGTTCTCCAGTTTCATCCATGTTATGTTTTACAACATCATTTCTCTTTATGGCTTCATAATATTATGTCGTGTGAATAGACTACAGTTTGTTTATCCATTCATCTGTTAATGGACACCTGTGTTGTTTCCAACTTTTGACAATCATGAATAATGTTATGATCATCGGTGTGCAGATGTCCATTTGTGTCACTGCTCTCAGATATTATGGGTGTATACCCAGTAGTGGTATTGCAGGGTTACATGACAAGCCTATATTCAACTTCTTTAGGAATAGCCAGATAGTCCTCCACAGTGGCTGTACCATTCTACATTCCCACCAACAGTGAAGAAGTGTTCCTATCTCTCCACATCCTCTCCAACACTTGTAGTTCTCTGTCTTTTTAATAGTGGGCATTCTGATAAGTGTGAAATGATATGTCATTGTAGTTTTGATCTGCCTTTTATCGTATTGAGGAATTCTCCTTCTATTCCTATGTTTTGAAATGTTTTTTTATCAAAAAAGTATGCTGGATATTGTTGAATGCCTTTTCTACTTCTTTTGAGGTGATCATGTGTTGTTTTTTTATCCTTCAATTTGTTAATGAGGTGCATTACATTGATTTTATTTTGTTGAACCAGCCTTGCATACTGGGAATAAATCCCATTTGGTCATGATGTATAAGTATTTTCATATGCCTTTGGATTCAATTTGCAAATTTTTGCATCTATGTTCATTAAATAGATTGGTCTGTAATTTTTTTTTCTTGTAGTACCTTTATCTAGCTTTGGTATTAGGATGATGTTGGCTTCATAAAATTTTTTGGAAGATTTTAGACAAAATTGGTGTTTATTCTTTTTGATATGCTTAGTAGAAATCAACTGTGAAGCCGTCTGATCCTGTAATTTTCTTTGCTGGGAGATTTTTGATAATGGACTCAATCTCCTGAAATGTGACTGACTTCTTAAAGTTTTGTATTTCTTATAGCATCAGTGTAGGTTGGTTGTGCGTTTCTAGAAATATGGCCATTTCATCTAGGTTGTCTAGATTGTTGGCAGAAAGTTTCTCATAATACCCTATTATGATTCTATTTATTTCCATGGGGTCAGTTGTAACATCCCCCCTTTCATTTCTGGTGATATTTATTTGCATCTTCTCTCTTATTTTCTTTGTTAGACTAGCTAGGTGTTTGTGTAATTTTATAGATCTAAAAGAACCAGCCTTTGGCTTTATTTTCTCCATTGTTCTTTTTTAATTAATTTATTGAAATATATGACCCACACAAAAACATACATAAACAATAAGTGTATAGTAATAGTTGTGAACCTACAAAACAAACATACGTAACATCATACGGGACTCTCATAACTCACCCTACCACCAACACTTTACATTGTTGTTAAACCATTTCAACTAATGATTAAGAGTGTTGTCAAAATATTACTACTAACTGAAATATTTTCCCCAATTCTCCATATCATTATTATTTTATATCATTTATATATGAACATACACAAACAGTTAAATATATAGTAAAAATTGTGAACTTACAATGCAAACTTGCATAACATCATAGAGGGATCCCATACATCAACACTCCACCAATACCTCGAATTGTTGTGAGACATTTGCTACAAATTATGAAAGAATATTTTCAAAATCTTAATACCGATTATAGTCCTTATCTTATATTTGGTGTTTTTCCTACAACCCACCACCCTATTATTATTATTATTATATAGATACTTTTTTATTTTTTAAATTTTATTTCTTTTTTCTTCTTTTTATCCTTCTGTTTTAAAAAATGTTACATTAAAAAAATATGAGGTTCCATATACCCCCCACCCCCCTCAACCCTCTACTCCTACGTCATCAACACCTTTCATCATCATGGCACATTCATTGCATTTGGTGAAAACATTTTGGAACACTGCTGCACCATATGGATAATAGTTTACATTGTAGTTTACTCTCTCCCCCAGTACATTCAGTGGGTTATGGCAGGATATATAATGTCCAGCATCTATCCCTGTAATATCATATTTTTATGACAAAAGTTGTAAACTTATAAAAGTCATGCACATATGCAGAATTCCCAAATAACACCCTTCTATCAACACACCACACTATAGTGGAACATTTATCACAGATAAGATAATATCATCTGAATTTTACCATGACCATAGTATATATTTGGCTCACATTTTCCATACTGCCCCATTATCAATACAGTAAATCTTTTGCATAGTTGAAAGACTATTATATTATTACTGCTAACCATAGTCCATAGGTCATGCCAGTTGTATTTTTCTTATGTATTCCCAACACCAGCAGTAGTTACGTACATTTGCTCTAGCTCACAAAGGACACACTTGCACCTGTACCGTAAGCCACAATTCTCATCCACCTCTTGGTTTACTGTACTATTCAGTTCCTAGATTACTCTCTAGCATTCTGTCAGTTGACATTTACATACATAGACTAGCATTTTCAGCCACATCCCCATTTATAAACTAACTATTACTCACTATTAATTACCATCCACTCTACATTTCCACTCTGTTACAGTAAAGCTAGCTAAAACTTCTACATACAGTAATCATCTGAAGTCTGTCTCAGTACTTCTCTTATGTCCTTTAAGAATCCATCACTTACAACCAGGTCTTGAAGATCTTTTCCTACATTTTTTTTCTTGGAGCTTTATGGTTCCTGCTTCTATTCTTTGTCTTTGGATCCATTTTAAGTTAATTTTTGGATAAGGTGTGAGATAGAGGTCCTCTTTCCTTCTTTTGGCTATGGATATCCAATTCTTTCAGCACCATTTTGCTGAATGGACTGTTCTACCCAACTTTGTGTGTTTGACAGGCTAGTCAAAAATCACTTGACCATACATGTGAGGGTCTGTTTCTGAACCATCTATTTGGTTTCATTGGTCTATGTGTCTGTCTTTATGCCAGTACCATGCTGTTCTTACAGCTGTAGCTTGATAATATGATTTAAAGTCTGGAAATGAGGGTTTGCTTTTCCTTTTTATGATGTTTCTTGCTATTCAGGACCTCTTACCATTCCAAATATATTTGATAACTGTGTTTTCAAATTTTTAAAAATGCTGGTGGACTTTTTATCAGTGTTGCAATGAATCTGTAGATCAATTTGAGTAGAATTGACACCTTAAAGATATTTATTTAGCCTTCCAATTCATAAGCATGGAATACTTTTCCAGTTATTTAGGTCTTTTAGTATTTCTTTTAACACTGGGTCACAGTTGTCTCAATAAAAGAGAATTACATTGTTGGTTAAGTTTATTCCTGTTTGTGTTTTATCTGTCACTTTATTTTTACCACTCTTTTGACACTTTTAGTTACTTTTATTGATATAATCTTACTTTCTAGACACCCTTCCAGGCCTCTGCTGTCTTTTCTTTTCAGGCTTTAGCATACCCTTTAGTATTTCCTGAAAATCTTGTCTCTTGCAGAGAAATTCTCTCAGTTTCTGTTTATCTGTGAATATTTTAATCACTGTCATTTTTGAAAGTCAGTTCTGCTGGATATAAGATTCTTGGTTGGAAGTTTTTCTCTCATAGTATCTTAAATATATCAGACCACTGTCTTCTTGCCTGTATGGTTTCTGGTGAGAAACCAGCACTTAATCTTATTGGATATCCCTTGTATGTTATGTATTGCATTTCTCTTGCTGTTTTCAGAATTTTCTCTTGTTTTTGACATTTGACATTCTGTCTTTGAGTTGGTCTATACAGACATTTTTGGATGAGAGTACTTTGTGCTTCTTGGACATGGATATCTAGGTCTTTCAATGGGGTTTGGAAATTTTCTGCCATTATTTCCTCAAATATTCCTTCTGCCCCTTTTCCCTTCTCTTCTCCTTCTGGAACACTATGACACATACGTTTGCACATCTCTTGATGTCATTTATTTCCCCGAGATCTTGTTCAATTTTTCCTTTCTTTTCTTCATCTGTTCTTTTGTATATTCACTTTCAGAGGCCATTTCTTCAAGCTCAACAATCCTTTCTTCTGCCTCCTCAAATCTGATATTACATGATTCCAATGTTTTTTTTTAAATTTCATTTATTGCACGTTTCATTCCCATATCATCTTTTTTCTTTGTATGATTTAAATTCTTCTTTGTGCTCATCCAATGTTTTCTTAGTATCTCCTTAGCCATCTCATTGAATTTATTAAGGCGATTTGTTTGAATATCTATGATTAGTTGTCTCAACTCCTTTATGTCCTCTGGAGGCTTATTTTGTTCCTTTAACTGGGTTATATCTTCCTATTTCTTAGTGTGAACTGTACTTTTTTGTTGGTATCTTGACATCTGACTTACTAGAGTATTTATTCTGGGTGCAGTTTTTCTCTTTAGTTTATGGCTTCCTGCTCTTTCTTCCTTGCTGGTTGTGAAGTAGGAACAAATGATGTAATTTGTGCTATAAGCTGTGGTGCCTCAAGCTGCCCTCATTGTCCCAGGGACCAATGAAGCTTCTCCCATCTTTCTCCTTTGCCAGTGGTAGGGACAGAGTCAACACTGTGTGGAATACTCCAAGTTGTGCAGGCCTAGACTGTACTTGCCCAGAGAGACTGATGAAGCTTCATGTCCCTCCCTGCCATGCCTGGGGTGGGGATGGAGCAGCAGTTGTTGGCAGCAATCTATGCAGTGTGGGTCCAAGATGACCATATTTGCCCTGGTTACCTTATGATTATTCAGCTCGTGCCAGCCAAAGGTACCCATTGTTACCTAGGCTGGTGCAGATCTCACCAGGCTCCTCCCTGTCAGAGGTGGGGCTGAAGCCTAGGCTAGGGCTGTAGGCTGATCTGGGTGAAAGCAACAAGTTCCTACCAGCACTGGGATTTTCAGTCAGACCTGCTTCCCCTCATGCCAGGTACAGAGTTAAGATGGCAGCTGCCAGCCTCTTTCTGACTTGGACTGGCTCAAACTTATCTGTTCTCAGGATTGTACTTTAGCTTGCTGAATTTACATATCAGTAGCTGGAGTTGGTGCCCAACCATATATTCCTCCCCATTTTTGGGAAGTGGAGCTTTCAATTCCAGATGCCGAAAAGCTCCCAAGTCAGCTTGTGCCTCCAGTGGATGATGGGCACTGGCCTCCATGGCATGGAGTGCTCCACTTATGAGTCTTCTCAGCAGCTGGGCAGTCTCCTCCTTCCATTTCTTCAAGGATGTTGTAGGATGCTCTTCTGGTTTACAGAAGCCCCCAAACAGGTGCTTCAACTAGCTCCAGAGAGCTCTGGGTGATTACTAACTGCCTTGTAGCAGGAGCTGATTCTATGAGCATTTTACTCCGCTGCCATCTTGCTGGTTTTCTCTTCATTTTTTTTTTGTTCTCAATTTCATTTATTTCTTCTCTAATCTTTATTATTTCTTTCTTTCTGCTTGCTTTGGGGATGGTTTAATGTTCTTTTTCTCATTTCTCTAGACTTTCAGTTGTGTCTTTGAGTTTAGCTCTTTCTTCTCTTTTAATATAGGAATTTAGGACTATAAATTTCCCTATCAAGACTGCCAGGGATACCCTAGTTAGGTTCATAGGTATTTATAACAGTTATATCTTCCTGGCAGATTGTATCTCTTTTTAATATATATGGACTTCTGTACCTCTCATAATGTTGCATTTAAAGCCTGTTTTTTTATCTGATATTATTATATCAACCTCTCCTCTTTTCTGGTTACTATTCATGTGGAGTATCTTTTCCCAATCTTTCACTTTCAGCTGGTTTGTATCCCTGGGTCTAAGGTAAGTTTCTTATAAGCAGCATATGGATAGCTCATGTTTTCTTTTGTTTGGTTTTGTTTTAAACCATTCTGTCAGCCTGTATCTTTTTATTGGGGAATTTAATCCATTCACATTCATTGATATTGCTGTAAATGCACTATTTACTTCCTCCATTTTATTCTTTGGTTTTAATATGTCATATCTTTTCTGTCCTCAAACTCTTTTGGTTATGTTTTCTCTTATTCTTTTTTTTATAATGTTTCCCAAGCCTGTCTCTCCTGTCTTTTTCTTTCAGGTTGTAAGTTTTCCTTGAATGTTGCCTACAAAGGTGGACCCCTTTCTGCAAACTATCTTAGTTTCTGTTTGTTCTTGAATATTTTATACTCACCTTCATATTTAAAGGACAATTGGGCTGGATAAAGAATTATTGGCTGGCTGTTTTTCTCTTTCATTATCTTATTTGTATCATATCACTGCCTTCTTGCCTCCATGATTCTGAAGAGAAATCAGTGCTAAGTCTTATTGGACATCCTTTTATGTGACAGTTTGCGTCTCCCTTGCTGCTTTGAGAATTTTCTCTTTATTTTTGATATTTGACATTCAGAGTAGTATGTGTCTTGGAGTAGGTCTATTTGGATTCCTTCTGATTAGGTTGGAACTGTAAGTTGATTTCTTTCCTGAGAGTTGGAAAATTTTCAGCTATTATTTCCTCAAGTAATCTTTTTGCACCTTTTCCCTACTCCCTTCCTTCTGGAACTCCAATGACATATATTTTGTTGAGTTCTGTGTTGTCATTCAACTCTCTGAGCCCCTGCTCATTTTTTTCCCATTCTTTATTCTTTTCTGTCTTCAATTTTACCTTGTCTGTCTTCAGTATCACTTATTCTTTCTTCTATCAAATGTGTTTTTGATCTCACCAATTGACCTCTGTTTCTTTTCTGTTCAGGATTTCAAATTCTTTTTTGTGCTTGCCCAGTATCTTCCTGAAGTCATTTATCTCTTTAACCATATTTTCTTTCATCTCATTAATTTGATTTTGGAAATTTCTGCACAACTCACTAACTAATTCTCTAAAGTTCTGCATCTCTTTTGGGGCTTTGCTAGATTCCTTTTCTTGGGCCATTTCTTTTATTTATTTTTTTTAGCATGGTTTATGATTTTTTTTGCTGACATCTAGACATCTGATTAGGATACAGTTTACTCAGATATTCAATTCCTTTCTTTTTTGTAGGGATTTAGTGGCAGAATCTGTATGTTACAACTGCTCTTTGGTTCTTGACATGATTTGTATTGTTATGATTGTCCTGCTGGTTGCTGAAAACTGGGCACTGGACACTGTAATTGGTTGTGTAGAGTTGAATCTTAGGGCCTTGGGGAGGGAAGATAAAGAGGTTGGGAAAAACCTCTTCTACTTGTTTTTTATTTTCTCATGTGTGCTTCCTTGGTCTGTCAGCAGATTGTGGTCTTTGGCAGTTCTCAGTTCAAATCAGGATTTGAGTCTACATCTTGTAACACAGATTGGATCAATGTGACAGAGCTTCCTATCTTGAGGCTGAATTTTGTATTTCAAACCTTCTTTGAGACAGTTCTCCAGCCTTTTCTGGAAGCCCCCTCCCTTTATCCAGGTTGGAAATATTTCTACTCCCCTCTGAGTCATCAATAATCAGTCCTTATTAGAAGAAGAGGAGATTGGGAGGGTCATATATTTTTATCCCCTAGCCAGTTCTAAAGAAAATGATGGTGCAGTCTCACCCAGCCTGGAAGGGCTCCTAGTGTTAGGCCTCAAAGCAGGGCCTTTATGGATAATCAAAGATGGCATGAAGAAAACTTCAACACGAGAGTTAGGCAAACTCACATTTATTACATCTGCAGAGGTAAGGAGTCAAGGCCAGTCCAAAGCATCTCAAACCCAACTCCCCATGCTGCAGTTTCACTCTTGTTTAAATACCCAAGTTACTACTTATCATTTGCTTTGATTATGCATTAGTGTTCATCCATATGGATGAACACCCATAGCTGGTTATATACTTGTATGATTAGTATGGTCAGGAAATCATGTTGCACATACATTGCATGATCAAGAAAGGGGTGGATAACTCCACCCCTGGGTGGGAATTTTATATGTTAATTAAGCAAGTTGAAGTGAGGACAGCAAGGGCTGCTTCTGCACAGGTCCAGCCAATGGGTTGAAGCTGGTTTTCATACTTCATTGCTTCAACAGGATATTCTTGACCACCAAAAGCGGAAGTTGGCCCAAAGAGAGGGCTGCATTTCATTACCTTCTCATTTACATGCAATTCTTTTCTTTGTATCCTAGCAACAGGGAGAGAAACAAGTTACTTTTAGGTATTTGGTCATTCTACATCCATCAATTCCCTCCTTTTGGTGATATTCTTTTCACAGAGGATATGTACGAAGCTCAGATCATCTGTAACTACTTCCTGCTGACATTATGGTTGTTGAGCTCTTAGGAAACTATTTAATAGGTTGGTCTAAGGAAGAAAAGTCAGTCTGTTAAAATATGCATTTGGCTTCTGAATAAAGTGTTGCATGCATGATATAAGTAAAGGTTCAAGTGATAAAAGAATTAAGAAAGTATTTAATGGTCCTTTTGTAGGGGAGCAGCCATTTGGAAAGTTTAGATGGGCTCAAAAATGAAAAATTACTTTCCTATGTCATGAAGTCATTGGCTTTGTTCTTTAGTTCCTCAATGCTCTCAAGGACCTCGCCTGATTCATTTACATAGGAACAGCACTCTTCTTTGAGTAATAAACTTGTTCCTCCTTGTGCAGCTGTTAGGAAATCAAGTGCTCTGTGGTTTTGCAGGACTACTGCTGTTGAGGAGTTTATTTTCTTTTGCATTGTAAAGATAGTGTCTGCTATCTGAGCTATGTTTGCTCCCACTTTGGAGAGATCAGTAGCTAGGTACAAAGAAGCAGCTGCAGTTCCAGTGGATGATGTGATTCCTAAGTGGGTAAACAAGGTGATTAATGGAATTGTTCTCTTTGTTCTGGAGCTAAATTTTGTTACTGGGAAGGGTAGGGTGGTGCTGTTGTTCATTGCCAATACCTCAGGGAAAACTTATCCAAGACTACAAAGTCCTTTCCAATATGGTGGAAGGGATAGATAAGCAGAATTTCCACAACGAAAGTATATTCTTAATTTGGGATTTAAGGTAGCAGTAAAAGTTATATTTGTTGCACTTGTTTTCCTTGAGTTAGGGCGGCACTAAGCAATGGGTCTATATTTGGGTGATGGGATTGCTTTTCACTAGGAGTTTCAAAAAAGAACATGGAGTTAGTTTCATCATAAGACATGTTAGGGTGATTTACATAGGAAGAGTTCAGTTCCTGTAAATTTGATCTTTTGTGGTTTTAATGAGGATGTTGTACATATCTTGGGGTCTGCCTTTACAAAAGCTTGTTGGATTTTGTTCTAAATTTCCTATGAAAGCATGAGTATATTGTTGTTTCTTAAGAATTTGAGACCCTAACTGGAGATGAAAAGTAAGACGATAATTTGTTGAGCTGGTAGTTATAGTATGGACATTTGCACTTCTGCTTTTAACATTTTGGGGGGATACCCAGGCAGTCAAGTTACACTGATTTGGGTGCAGTGAGACAAGTTGGGGCCCAGGCCTTGCAGATTTGGCTAAAATGCATGTGCTTCATTTATGATTACTATTATCTAAATTAAATATTTCTCCAATTATATGGAGGTTTTGCAACGATTTGATGTGTAGCATTTAGGTGCTCCACAAGTGAGAGAAATTAACTTTGTTTCAGTGGGTTTTCCTGACTGCTGCTCTCAAGATGTAGATTGAAGCATTCCATAACAGAGTTGACCCAGGCATCCTTTGATATTGATGTTGCAAATTTATACAGTACCAACACTTGTTTCTATTGTAGAGGTTTTGGGTGATCGGCAAAGTATGTGTGAAGGATGAGTGATATCTTCCCTCAGGGCTGGTTACTGGCAGGTCCTGTAGAAAAAAGAACAAGATTAGTATTCGGTGGAGTTTTATCCTTCTTGAACAGGAACCGCAGGTTCTCAACTGGCTCCATCTCATATTTTGCTTCATTCTCTGGTGTGATCTCCAGCTCAGGACCTCCTTTATCTCTGGCTCTGATAAGTAGTTGGGTTTTGCTCTGGTATGATGGACCCAGGGCTTGATTCACTGAAACTTAAGAGAAGAATGAGATGTTAACTGTATTGTGTAAGGTCCCTCCCATTTGGGTTTAAGCTGATCTTCAGGATGTTTGTTTTTCCAAACTTTCAAAAAGAACCTGATCCCTGATTGAGAAGGGGTGGAGAGGCTAGTCAGTGGGGTATTTTAGTGCATATTTGCATATGTGTGCATGGTGGTAAGGAGATCCCTTAACTTCAAAGCCCACTTATGGAGGGCTCCCTCTAAGATCACTGGTGTATTGGGTTTTTCGCTCGAGTAATTTAGAAAGGGTCTTCCATACATAAATTCAAAAGGACTTAATTCAAGTTCTCTTCTAGGGGCCACCCTAACCCGAAGGAGAGGTAAATTAAGTGCTTCTGCCCATTTCAACTGTGTTTCTTGACAAATTTTACTTAAGGTTTTTTAAAAAAGTATATTTCATTCTTTCCACCTTTCCTGATGACTCAGGTCTCCAGGCTACATATAGTTTTCACTTAATTCCAAGACACCGATTGACACCCTGTACTACAGCTGAAATGAAAGCAGGTGCACTATCTGAGTGAATTGTTTGGGGCAGTCCAAATGTTGGGATGGTTTCCTGGATGAGGAATTTGGTTGCCATTGAATGCTGTTCTGTGCAGCAGGGAAAGGCTTCCACCCATCCAGAAAAGGTGTCTACCAATACCAAAAGATACTAAAAATACTAAAATTTCCTGTGGTTTTGGGCATTACTGTGAAGTCTACTTGCCAATCTTATGCTGAGGCAAGCCCTTGACTTTGTGTCTCAAAAGGAGTCCATGATGTTCCCTTTGGGTTATTTTTCTGGCAAGTAAGACACTGGTTAGAGACATTTTGCACAGCTTGAGCAAGGTGAGGTCCCAAATGTGTGGTTTGGTGGTAATATGAAACTAGGGGATATACTAGATTTTTAGGCAGATAAAATTGTCCTTGGCTGTTTTTCAGCCACTTACCCCCTTTTTAAATTATTTTTCTGAATTTTCTTGAAATTCCCATTCTCTTGCACATTCGAGGTCTGCAGGGGTATAGACCGGACAGAAAACTTCCTCTATATGTTGAGGAATGAATGCAGCTACTTGACTAGGACTGTAGCCTTTTCTTGCAGCCTCTTTTGCTGCTAGATGTGCTTGCCTGTTCATTAAGGCTACTAGGAGTTTCCCTTTTGATGTCCCTGACAGTGCATTACAGCTACTTCTGCTGGTAGTTTTACTGCTTCTAAAAGTTCAGTTATTTGTTTGGCATCCTTAATGTCCTTCCGCCCAAATGACAAAAGTCCTCTTTCCTTCCAAATGGTTCCATGTGCATGCAAGGTAAGAAAAGCATATTTTGAATCAGTGTAAATGTTCGTTTTTTTCATCCATTCTTTGGAAGGCTCTAAGAAGGGCAATAAGTTCAGCCTTTTGTACAGAGCTCCCTGGGGGAAGTGGTGCAGCTTCTAGTATTTCTAGTAGAGGAGTATCCTGTAAGCCAATCCTGGAAGAAAAGACTTCCTCTAGCATTTCTATAGTCATGAATAGGTATTTCTTCAGTACTTGAGGGGAGTAGAGAAGCTGGATTTAAGGTTGCACAAACTTTTAATTTAAATTCTGGATTGCCTAGGAGTGCTGCTTGATATTTTCCAAGCTTCCCTTGGGTTAGCCAAAGATTCCCCTTTCCTTCAAGCAGTGTGAGTACTCGATGGGGGGTGTGAATGGTGAGGGACTGTCCTAATGTAAATTTTTCAGCTTCCTGTAATAAGACACACGTTGATGCAACAGCTCTTTTTTTAAAAGATTTATTTTTTATTTATTTCCCTTCCTTCTCCCTCTTCCCCAGTTCTCTTCTCCCTGTGTCCATTCACTGTGTTTTCTTCTGTGACTGCTTCTATCCTTATCAGTGGCACCGAGAATCTGTGTTTCTTTTTGTTGTGTCAAGGTCCAGGGTTTGAACCACGGACCTCCCATGTGGTAGGTGGATGCCCTATCCATTGGGCCAAGTCCGCTTCCCACAGCAAAAGCTCTTAAACATGCCTGCCATCCTTTTGCAGTATTGTCTAGCAATTTTGAGAAGTATGCTACCGAATGATGCTCACCTCCCAATTTCTGGGTTAATACTCCAAGGGTTAAAGCTTGCTTTTCATGGACAAATAAGTTACAAGGTTTTCTGAAATCTCGTAGTCCCAGGGCAGGGGCACTCATTAGCTCCCTCTTCGATTGGCAAAAGGCTTGCTCACATTCAGACGTCCACTGGACGGGCTCTGCATCCCCACCAACCAAAGCTGTGTGCAGGGGTTTAGATATTAGCTCAAAATTTGGAATCCAGATTCAGCAGAACCCAGCCATGCCTAAAAATCTACATAGCTGGAGATGGCTCTTGTTCCTTTCTTTAGTTCAAACCCAAGATAGTGGACTGATTTCTGGACTAACTGCATTTTACTCTTTGAGACTTTGTACCCCAAGTTTGCTAAGCTATTTAGCATTTCAGTTGTATCCTTAACACATTCTTCTTTGCGGTCACCCCTCGGGCTGAAGCGTGGTTTGCTGGCCTGGCGGGGGAGCGGCCGCGGTAGGCCAAGCCGCTGCCCCCATAATAGGGTGGCTGGTCGGACTCACCGCCACCCCTGAAGGGAGCTCGGCATGGGCGCAGAGTGCCCTCGGGTCTCCCCTTCTCGGCAGCCATGCTTCCGCGGCCGCCCCTTCTCCCGGATGGCGCCACACGATGCCTTCCTTCTCCCTGCGCAGGCGCAGGGCAGAAAATTCCAGTCTGCCCTTTTCCCCTCCCCCGACAGCAACAACAGCCAGGTGTGGGCGGAAAAATCCAGCCCGCCCTTTTCCCCTCCCCCGACAGCAGCAACAGCCAGGTGTGGGCGGAAAAATCCAGCCCGCCCTTTTCCCCTCCCCCGACAGCAGCAACAGCCAGGCGTGGGCGGAAAAATCCAGTCTGCCCTCCACCCCAGCAACAGCAGCCACCAATCCCTAAATCCTGCCCCTTCCCCCAGCAACAGCGACAGCCAATCCCTAACCACCACCCCTCCCCCGTCCAGTACCGCCCACTGACCTTTCGCCAGCAACCAATCAGAACAGGGCGTGGCTTCGACCAATCAGCCTTCCCCAGCCCTTATAAAACTGTTGCCTTTCCTTCAGTAAAGTGGACTTGCGTGTTTACCCTGTCTCCGCGGTAGTTCTTCTGCCGTGCGCCCTCCAGTCCTGAGAGCCCCCGACAAGGGCCTGGCCTCCCTTGTCCCCAGTTCGTCGCCTGCTTCTCTGGGCGACCCCTTCGTCGCCTGCTTCTCCGGGCGACCCCTTCGTCGCCGGCTTCTCCGGGCGACCCCTTCGTCGCCGGCTTCGCCGAGCGACCCCGTCAGCCGAACCGCGCAACCCCTTGTGAGACCGATCCCTCGTCTGCTGCCGGACCGACCCCTCGTCCCAAGTGGGACCGACCCCTCGTCCAGAGCTGGACCGACCCCTCGTCCGCAGCCAGACCCCACCTCTACCGACCGAGCAAGCCGCCGCAGTTGGCGCCCAACGTGGGGCAAAGCAACCCCACCACAGCACAACGTGGGGCAAGGCAACTCCACCACAGCCTCACTCCATAACCTGGCGCCCCCCCCTCCTCTCTTCTCACCGTGGGACTTCTCTCGTGCAACATTGCTGCTACCTGAGCCTTGGCTACCTCATATGATCCACGGCGGTCTGGGAGAATCGCTGGATGGCTTTCTCCTTCCATGTCGGGGGTTTATACCGACCCGCTATGATTAAGAGGAGCCTTGGATTTCTCGGGAGCGCGCGCTTGCACGTCTGAAGTAATCCTACCACAGCCCTACGCCTTCCTCTCTTCTCACCTTTATCTTTTCACTCTGCATTGCTGCTCCTGAACCTTGGTGACCTCATATGATCCACGGCGGTCTGGGAGAATCGCTGGATGGCTTTCTCCTTCCATGTCGGGGGCTTATACCGACCCGCTATGATTAAGAGGCGCCAATAAAACTCTCAGGAGCGCGTGCCTGAGCACCTCCTCTCCTGCCTTCACCTCTGCCTCCTCCCCTCCACGCTTGCTCCCCTTTGCCTTGCTCCACTGCTCGTCGTCCCACCCTCCCCTCGTCGGGGCCTTCTCTTGGCCCGCGACCACCGTCGGAGCCCCACCGGCTCCGACCCCTCGTCTCACCGCGCACCTCGGCTCCCATCGCCGCGCTCTCAAGGTAAGGGCCCCTTTTCTTATCGGCTCCAAAAGGCCATTAGCAATGGGTAACATCCTATCTGCTAAGCAAGCCCCACAAGTTCGGGCCCTCACCGGTCTCCTAGACACTCACCGGTGTAAGATCTCTTTCAAAGAGCTTCAAGTATATTGGGACCTTCTTCTCCCCTTTAATCCGTGGCTTACCACGTGTCAGCTTTGGGACCCGGACACCTATACTCGCCTTATAGATAGGGTCACTTTTGCTGTGGAGCAGGAAGGTAAAAGATTCCCTCCTGGCTTATTACAGGCAACATGAAGTCCAGAAATCTTGAAGGGTATAATCTATGATATGCTATATAAAAAAGGATTTAAAAGCAGCTATACCAAGAAAGTAAGAATTATGAGTCAACTGTAAATAAATTATATATTTCTGTTAATGTGTTGTAATTGTTCTGTGTTTGTCTGTCTGTTCGTTCAATGTCAACGTATATTGTGATACCTCCGGATGGTAAATATAAATTACTAGAAATCTTTAAAAGAGCTCTATTCAAATGGCCAAAAATTAAATAAGCGCTTATATTAATACTTAAGTTTATTATATTAATACATAAGTTTAAATGTTAATAAGATATCTACAATTTTTAAAAAAATTGTAAGTCTTAATTAACAAAATTAACTGTACGTCTTCATAAAAAGTTGTTCTTGCCTAGATTAAAATGAATAACTTATTTTTCTTCACAGGATAATATAAAGAATGTAAAACTTATATGAATATTAAAAAGGTTAAAAGTTTGTAAAAATGCTAACGGAAATGTAATAAGTTTTGCAAAAAGACGTATTTTGTCCTAAAGTAAGATGGCTAATTTTTCATAAACTCTTGAAACTTAATTTGCATGCGGCAAGTGTAAAAGGTATTGTGATAACTTTACGTGGGGGAATGTGTTCTGTAAAGATAAAATTTATCTTCAATAGTTTACATTAAGGTATTAAATGGCTAATTCCAAAAGGTCATTCTTAAATATATATATATAAAACTAAATTGATGATAATAATAATAAAAGGTAATTTTATAACAGGAAAGATTAACAGCAACCAAGCTCCCCTGCCAACTTGCTTTTAGGAAACGGTTTCTAATATTGCATGCTACTAAGTATTTAAAGAAAAGTTATTCTTAAGGAAACAGAAGATGATTTTGTCTTTGCAGCCATTGTCTATTTAGCAACACCCCTCGCTATAGGCCTAGCCACTGTTGCGCCGGACGATTGGAACCTTAAACAAAGACTCCTCCTCACTGTCATCTTCCTATCTATCGTTACTATATTTACTGCCCTCATTCTCCTTCGTTTATAAAGCAGTCTCCTACAAACCACAAAGCTTCTGTCTTAAACATACCATTCTCAACCCTATCCTCTAAATGATCTTCTCACTTCCCCCACAGCCTTTAATACTCTATTTCTTCCTCATAACCTTTGCTTTCTTGATAATATTTTCCGCCATCTGTCTAGCCGCTACCACCCCAGAAGGTTGTAACCACGGCCCCCCATGCCGCCATCGCTCTCAAGCAGCTCCAGCCCTGCTAAACGGCCCGCAACCCGCTTTCCCCGGCCCGCGGCCTGCTTTCTAGCATCCAATAACGCTTCTGCTCTTGCCTCCCCATACTTCTGCGGAGCTTCCTCCTGTCTCGACCTCACTCCTCTTCTCAGCCATCCAAAGCGTCCTTTCTCGTCCCCCGCCCCCCCTCCTTTTTTCGCTTGAACCCCTACTGCGTTGCAGATTGGGCCGCCCCATGTCAGCCCGCCCCATTAACATTGGCCTCTCTCGCACCCGTGAAGACCTTGGCCTTCTTGTCCTCGCCTACGTCTCCACCACTCCCGACGCTGCCGCCACCACCGTCGCTGGTGCCCTGACGCGACTTGTCCTCACTGCTGCGATCCTCCAGACCATCACACAGTCTGCCTCTACCGCTCTTCGCCGCCAAGAAGAGATCAACTACCTGTAACGCGCTGTCATCCTGGACTTTTAACAACAGATGGATCTTATAGCCGCCGAGATCAACAAGAATTGGACATTGGCCACCCTTGCTTGCAATGGCAAGATACCGCCCCCTTAATCGTACATTTATATCCCCGTCATACTCACCTCCCTCTTCAGCCCCACTTCCCTCATTGCTTACTGCCTCTTGGGCCTCGGCTACTTGTTGCTGCTGCCATCCTGGTCCTTATTTGAAAAGAAGGGGGAAATGCGGTCACCCCTCGGGCTGAAGCGTGGTTTGCTGGCCTGGCGGGGGAGCGGCCGCGGTAGGCCAAGCCGCTGCCCCCATAATAGGGTGGCTGGTCGGACTCACCGCCACCCCTGAAGGGAGCTCGGCATGGGCGCAGAGTGCCCTCGGGTCTCCCCTTCTCGGCAGCCATGCTTCCGCGGCCGCCCCTTCTCCCGGATGGCGCCACACGATGCCTTCCTTCTCCCTGCGCAGGCGCAGGGCAGAAAATTCCAGTCTGCCCTTTTCCCCTCCCCCGACAGCAACAACAGCCAGGTGTGGGCGGAAAAATCCAGCCCGCCCTTTTCCCCTCCCCCGACAGCAGCAACAGCCAGGTGTGGGCGGAAAAATCCAGCCCGCCCTTTTCCCCTCCCCCGACAGCAGCAACAGCCAGGCGTGGGCGGAAAAATCCAGTCTGCCCTCCACCCCAGCAACAGCAGCCACCAATCCCTAAATCCTGCCCCTTCCCCCAGCAACAGCGACAGCCAATCCCTAACCACCACCCCTCCCCCGTCCAGTACCGCCCACTGACCTTTCGCCAGCAACCAATCAGAACAGGGCGTGGCTTCGACCAATCAGCCTTCCCCAGCCCTTATAAAACTGTTGCCTTTCCTTCAGTAAAGTGGACTTGCGTGTTTACCTTGTCTCCGCGGTAGTTCTTCTGCCGTGCGCCCTCCAGTCCTGAGAGCCCCCGACAAGGGCCTGGCCTCCCTTGTCCCCAGTTCGTCGCCTGCTTCTCTGGGCGACCCCTTCGTCGCCTGCTTCTCCGGGCGACCCCTTCGTCGCCGGCTTCTCCGGGCGACCCCTTCGTCGCCGGCTTCGCCGAGCGACCCCGTCAGCCGAACCGCGCAACCCCTTGTGAGACCGATCCCTCGTCTGCTGCCGGACCGACCCCTCGTCCCAAGTGGGACCGACCCCTCGTCCAGAGCTGGACCGACCCCTCGTCCGCAGCCAGACCCCACCTCTACCGACCGAGCAAGCCGCCGCACTTCTTGGCTTGGGCTTGCAATTAAAATGTCACCTACATACTGAAGATATTGCCCATTTAATGTAACTGTCTCTCGCAAGTCCTGGGCTAATTGTTCACCAAAAATAGCTGGGGAATTTTTGAACCCTTGGGGCAGTATAGTCCAGGTATCTTGTTGCTATTGTCCTGCACTTGGTTCTTTACACTCAAAGGCAAAAATTTCTTGAGAGGAGCTATCCAGAGGAATGCAAAAAAAAAGGCATCTTTTAATTTTTTAACATTTTTTTCTTCTTTATTTTCTTTTAAATGTTACATTAAAAAAATATGAGGTCCCCATACATCCCCCAACCCAACCATGCCACTCCTCCCACATCAACAAACTCTTCCATCATTGTGGCACATCTACAGCACCCGGCAAATGCATTTGGGAGAACCACTGCAGCACATGGAAAGTGGTCCACACAGCAGTCCACTGTCTCCCAGTCTACCCAGTGGGACACAACAGGACACACAACATCTGGCATCCATCCCTGCGGCACCACCTAGGACAATTCCAAATCCTGAAAATGCCCCCAAACCATATCTCTTCTTCCCTCTCCTGACCATCAGCAGCCACATGGCCACCCTCTCCTCATCACTATAAAGGTTTCTTCTCTTACTAGTCACAATAGTTCCCCAGCAGAACACTAGTAAGTCTACTCTAATTCATACTCTATTCCTCTATCTTGTGGGACTGGGATGGTTAAGTCCAGTCCCAGTTTACATCAAGAGGGCATTTAAATTCCACATACATGATGGATGCAATTCTCCAGCTTGCAGCGGTAGGCACTCTTGGCTCCTTGGTGTTGTGGTTCACCATCTTCACCTCCCTTGCAGCTGGCCAGGGAAAGTCCAAGAAACCAGAGGGTAGGAGCTGCAAGTCTGCTGAGGCCCAGGGCCTGGCTATCACATGGACAGTTCAGAGATTCAGGTCTCCTGAGTGTACAACAACATGAACACCAACCACAGGTCTACTAAAAGTGACAAAAGAGGCATGTGTAGAAAGGTTATATCTGAGTCCAACTCCATCACAATCAGGAACACAAACTCCAAAGTAGGGCCAAGTGACATGATCCTGAACTCCAGAGCCATCTTCTTTGACCGTATATCCTGTGGGTCACTGCAGCCCTCAGGAGAACCAGCACCTGGATTT
The DNA here is from genome assembly GCF_030445035.2 of Dasypus novemcinctus. NCBI lineage: Eukaryota > Metazoa > Chordata > Mammalia > Cingulata > Dasypodidae > Dasypus > Dasypus novemcinctus. Next base: position 173,995,455 of record NC_080704.1, read on the forward strand.
CCATCTACCTTGGCTGTCTCTGGTACCCTGCTGAGGCATGCATAAGCATCACCCCCTGATGACCTCCTGACTCTTTTTTGGAGACTCTTAGCCATATAAACTCACTTGTCCTTTCCGTTTCCCCCTTTTTATCCAAAGTCAAAAAGCAGTTGTTGTTTTTTTTTGTAATTTTTTTATTTTTTATTGACTTTGTAATAATATTACATTAAAAATATATATGTGAGGTCCCATTCAACCCCACCCCCCCACCCCCCCCTCTCCGCCCCCCCAACAACACTCGTTCCCATCATCATGACACATCCATTGGATTTGGTAAGTACATCTTTGGGCACCTCTGCACCTCATATACATTGGTTCACATCATGGCCCATACTCTCCTCTATTCCATCATGTAGGCCCTGTGAGGATTTACAATGTCCGGTGATTACCTCTGAAGCACCATCCAGGGCAGCTCCATGTCCCGAAGACGCCTCCACCTCTCATCTCTTCCTGCCTTTCCCCATACCCTTTGTCCATTATGTCCACAAAAAGCAGTTTTTAACAACTGACATTACATGTAGGCTGAGATATTTTGCCGGTCTGAGTTGACCTCTTTGTTCATAGTATTTTTGTAGTTACATCATCAGCTGGTGCTTAGTAGTAACCCTTTGGTGCAAGGGAGGCTCATCCATGGGAGTCACGTCCCATGATTTGCTGAAGGGAGTGCATCTATATGCTGAGTCTAGCTTAGAGAGTGGCCACATTTGAGTAAGATGGAGGCTCTCAGGAGGTAACTCTTAGGCACCCCACAGCTATAGACCTACTTCATATTTCAGGCACACAGACTCATAATCAGAGCCATCATATCATGGGATCATCATTGGACCATCCATCTTTATTAGTCTTTGCCATTGCACTTGGGGGATTGTTGTTGTTCCATTAAATCTAATACTGAACGCCATTCATTCTCTGCATTGAGAGTAGTAAGCAAGTTATATGGGCTTGGCACAACTGGGTGTATATTTTCAACTATTTTATTTATAGCCCTTAAATCTTGGACATACTGGTACTCTCCACTTGTACCACGCTTTAAAATGGGAAGAACTGGAGTGTTATATGGTGATCTGCAAGTTCGGATCAGTCCCATGACCAATACCCATTGAATTATCGGAGTTAACCCTATTTGTGCTTTAAAAGAAAGTGGGTACTGCTTGATGCAAATTAGTTGGGCATGAGGTTTCAATTGTATTTTTATTGGATTTGCAAGCACAGCACGGCCAGGGAGTCCTGTTGCCCAAACCGCTGCACTTACCTTAGAGTCTATTTGAAGTGGATAGTTATTCTCTTCATGTTCTCCTTCTTCAGCTAAGAGGGCAGCCTGGAGGGCCTATTCTTGGTTTGTTGGGTATCTCATATAGATATCTTTTTTTAAAAGTGATTTCTGCTTGAAGTTTAGCTAAAAGGTCCCTTCCTAAAAGCAGGATTGGACGATCAGGCAGGTATAGAAATTGATGACGAACCTGGTCTTTTCCAATCTGGCAGCTTAAAGGGGCTAAAAACTGCAGTTGTGAAGCTTTTCCCATAGCTCCAGAAACAGCGGTTTATGAACCTGGAATCTTCTGATTTAGATACAATTCTTTTATTTGTATCCTAGCAACAGGGAGAGAAACAAGTTACTTTCAGGTATTCGGTCATCCTACATCCATCACTAGCCCACAGCAGACAAAATTTGTAGGATAGAAGCAGGGTCATCCTTAGCCTGTGTCCTTCTTTCTCCCCTTTTCTGGAGTGGTAGATCCCTGTACCCCCTTTGTCTGTAGTCCCAGGTGCAGAGGCCTAGGAGTTCTAAAGTGTCTTTTGTGGGTGGGGGATTGGTTCTGGCAGCAGCAGTCGCTAGTTTCAACTTACAGTTTTGTGGTTGTGATTTCCCACCTTTGTTGCTCTCTTCTGGACAATGTTCAACCTTTGCCTGGTGTCCTAAACCCTAGAAGCTCTTTTTCGTGGCTATTTCAGCCTGTCCTCTAACTATTTTTCTGGAGGAGAAAAGAGTCCCATGTCTTTTTAATAGACCATCTTCCCAGAAGTCCCCTGTTGGGTTTTATAAAGAGTATTTATTTTGGGTAGAAGCTTACAGTTACCAGTCCAATAAAGTGTAAATTACTTCCCTCACCAAAGTCTCTTGCCATTTGTTGGAGCAAGATAGATGCTGACATCTGCAAGCATTCAGCTTCTTCTTCCTCTTAAACCTCCATGGTCCCATCTTCTTCCAATATTTGTTGTAACCTCTCCCAGGGCTTGTTTGTCTCTAGGCTCTACTGCTTTGCTCTCTCTGTAAGGCCAGCTGTAGACTATCAGGCTAATGTCTCATCTCTCTTCCTGGGGCCTCTGCTGAGTCTAATGGAAGCTTTACTCCTTCCTCACATATCTTTTCTCTGTGTGTTTACTTCCCAGGTCTCCAGTATCAAAACTTCAACATTCTCCTCTGCTATATCATTTTTTCTGTGAGTACTTGCCCCTTTGGTCCTCCTGACATGGCTCAATCAAGACTGTAATCACTAGTTGTTTATTTAATCAAGTAAAAGTGAAACCTCTGAATCCAATCCAATCTAATATGCTCAGAGAAACAGACCAGTTCACAGACATAAACCAATATCTATTTTTGGAATTAATCTAAAATAGCAAACTGCTACACATGGTAAAAGGCATATATTTTGAATACACACAGCTAACAGCATACTCAAATGTGAAATGGTAAAGACTTTCACTCTAAATCTGTCTCTTAAGATCTGCCCATTCTCAGTGTTCATCTAACATTGTATTAGAAACTCTTGCATCAATACTTTGGCAAAAAGGGAAATAAACGGCATCCAAACTGGAAGAGGAATTACAACTTTCACTTTTTGCAGATGACATAATTCTATATTTATAAAGTAAAAAAAAAATCTATACTAAATCTTTTAGAGCTGATAAGTTCAGTAAAGAAGCACTTTAAGATCAAAACTCATAAACCATAAAGCAAATAGAAGATAATGTAGGGAAGCTTCTATAAGATCTTTTGGTAGGAAAAATTTACAAAAACTTTCTGCCAAAAGTACAAGCAATGAAAGAAATATTGATTAAACGGAATTTCTCAAAAGTAAAATTTTTGTGCTTCAAAGTTTGTTAAGAAAGTGAAAATGCACCCTTCTGAATGGGAGAAAATATTTGGGAACCACATATTCAATAAGTGTCAAATATCCAGAATATACAAAGAAATTATCATCTCAATAATAAAAAGACAAGCAAGGCTTGTCTATTAAAACCTGGGAAAGAAATGTGAACAGATAACTTTCCAAAAAGGAAATATGAATGGCTAATAAGCACATGAAGAGAAGCTCAACACCAGTAGCTATTAGAGAAACGCAAATCAAGACTACATTGAGATATTAATTTACACCTAATAGATTGTAATTGAAAAAGAGATACAAATGTTAGGGAGCCCTAGAAGAATAGTAACCCTGCTGTTTGGAATGCAGAATGGTACAGCCACTGTGAAAGATGGTTTGTTTTTTCCTCAGGAAGCTAAGTGTAGAAATGCCATATTATTTGACAATCCCACTATGAGGAATATACCCAGAAGTATTGAAAGCAGGGACACAAGCAGATTTATGCCTACCAGTGTTTAAAGGGGCATTATATAAAATTGTCAAATGTAGGAAGGAATCCATAGGTCTGTCAATTCAGGAATGCGTAAATACATTTTTTATAATACATATTTTTATTGAACTATATCATTCATACATGAGCATACCTAAATATCATTAAGATGTCAATTCTACACAAACTAATATACAGATTCAATGAAATACCAATTAAAATTTCACTAGCATTTTAAAAAAATAAATGGAAAACATGATTCTTAAATTTATTTGGAAAGATAAGGGATCCCAAATAGCCAGAAATATCTTAAAAAGGAAATATGAAGTTGGAGGACTTTCACTTCCAGTCTTTAAATCATATTATCTAGATACAGTGGTAAAAGCAGCATGGTACTAGCATAAAGACAGACACATAGACCAATGGAACCAAATTGATGGTTCAAAAACAAATCCTCACATCAAGTGATTTTTGACATGCCTATCAAACCCACCCAGCTTGGGCAGTACAGTCCTTTCAACAAACGGTGCTGAGAGAACGGGATATACATAGCAAAAGAAGGAAAGAGGACCCTTAGCTCACATCTTATACAAAAATTAACCAAAAATTGATCACAAACCTAAATATAAGAGCAAGATCCATAAACCTTCTAGAAGAAAATGTAGGAAAATATCGTCAAGACCTGTTTGTAGGTGGCGGATTCTCAAAGAGGTAAGAAGAGGGCTGAGATGGACTACTAATGTTTAATATATGTAGAAGTTTTAATTAACTTTATTGTAAAAGTGTGGAAATTTATAGAGTTGATATTAACACTTTATATTGATTAACAGCAAGTTTTTAAATCTGAATGTGGCTGAAAAGGGTAGTCTGGGAATGTAAACACCAATTCAAAAAAAGGTAGAGAATAATCTAGGGACTGAATAATCCAATAAACCAGAGGTGGATGAGAATTGGTAGTTGATGGTAGAGATGCAAAAGCGTCCTTTGTGAGCTAAAGCAGATGTACATCACTATTTCAGGGTGGTGGGAATGTGGAGAAGAAGCATGAGAAAAATACAACTGGAGTGATCTATGGACTGTGGTTAACAGTAATAATGTAATCGTCATGCATCTGTGCTAAAAATATACTGTATTGATAATGGAGGAGTATGAAAAAAGTGTGTCAAATGTAAAGTATGCACCTGGTAAGAGTCTGAGGATATTATCTCATAATCTATAACTAATGTTCCACCATAGTGTGGTGTGTTAATATAAGGGTGTTGTATGGTAAATCTGCACATGTGAATGATTGTTTTGTAAGTTTCAAACTTCTGTCATAAATATATATTTCAAAATATTAATACGGTGGGCGGGGGTAAAGTATACCAAATGTAAGATAAGGACTGTAATTAGTAGTAAGATTTTGACGATATTATTTCATCATATGTAACATGCCTTACAACAATGCTGTGTTGACAGTAGGTTGATGTATGGGACCCCTGTAAGATGTTATACATGTTTGCTTTGTAAGTACACAACTTTCTCTATACACTTGTGTATATCATATATCATTTATATCATATGTAAATTATCTAAAAATAATAATAGTTTGGGTTGGGGGAAACATACCAAATATAATATACTTTATTTGGTAATACTATTTTTTAAATTTCTTTTCCTAATTTTAATTTTTAATTGAAAAAGAAGCTTCAGATTACATAAATGTTATGTTGAAAATATAGGGGATTCCCACACACCCCATCGCTTCCCCCCACACCCTTCCACATTAACAACATCCTTCACCAGTGTGGAACATTTGCCAAAACTGATAAACACATAATGAAGCATTGTTACCTACCATGGTCTATAGTTTACATTATGTTCTATACGTTGCACCACACAATTTTTTAGGTTTTGAAAAATGTATAATGGTTCATACCTGTCACCACAACATCATGCAGAGCAAATCCAATGACCCAAAATGCCCCCTAATATTCTGCCTCTCCTTCCCTTCAGAATCTCTGGTGACCCTTTTCTTTATATCAATGTTACAAGTTCTTCCATTATGCTCTTTAATCATTAGTTAAAAATGTTTCACAACAATTCAAGGTATTGTTGGTAAGGTGAGCTATGAGAGCTCTGAATGATGTTATGTATGATTGTTTCATAAGTTTACAACTATTACTATGGACTTATTACTTATGTATGTTTATGTATGAGTGATATACTTCAATAATTTTTTTTTTTAATTTCAAAATAAAATCCACAATGAGATATCATTTTGCACCTACCAAACTAGTCATTATCACACATATGGAAAACTACAAGTGCTGGAGACGTTATGAAGAAATAGAAACACACTTTCACTGCTGTTGGGAAATAAAATGATATGGCTGCTGTGGAGGTCAGATTGGCTGTTTATCAGGAAGATAACTATAAAACTGCCAGATGATCTTGCATTCCCACTTCTAGGTATATACACAGAATAAATGAACAGAGATATTGACAGACATTTGCACACTGATATTCATAGTGGCATTATTCATAATTGTCAAAAGATGGAAATAACCCAAGTTTCCACCAACTGATAAATGAATTGTCAAAATGTGGCATGTGTGCATGTGTGAATAATGAAATATTTTTCACCTGTAAGAATAAGTGAAATCCTGATAAATGTAACAACATAGATGAACATTGAGAACATTATGTTGAGTCAAATAAGCCAAGCACAAAAAAAGACAAGTACTGTACGATGTCACTAATATGAACTAATTATAATAAGAAAAATAATGAACTTAATAAATAGGATATAGGTTACCAGGAATTAAAATAAGGATGAAGAAACAGGAGCTGATACTTAATTTCTGCAGAATTTACAGTAAGGTTGATAGCAAATCCTTGAAATTCGATAGAGGTGATGGGAAAACAAAACAGCAGTTGGAATTAATATCATTGAATTGGGTATGTGATTTTGGTTGAAAAGGTAAGTTTAGAGTCAGGTGTTTCCCTAGAAGGAAATATAGAGAATCAAACATTGAACTGTATAACATACTATACTCAGTTATGGATGTTACCTTTGGTTAATAGTTCAAATATAAAAATGCTCCTTCATGAGCTATAAAAAAATGCTTTGACAAGGTGCTAATAATAGGACAACACATGGGAAAAAAGACAACAAATGCAAATTATCAATTATAATTAACAGTTATATTGTAATATTTATCATTTATTTTAACAAAGACACTATACCAATGCTAAGGATCAATAATAGGGATTTATAAGGGTAAGGGTATTTTCATTTTTTTGTTTTGTTTTGTTTTATGCTTGGATTAAATCAAATGTTCTAAAATTGATTGCGGTGATTAATGCACAACTCCGCAATTATACTGACTGCCATTGATATTGATAGTACATTTTGGAATGTACATTGTGTGAATCTTTAACAAAATAAGGAAAAATTCCAATAAGGACAAAATTAAATACATGGTAATTGTACATAGCTAATAAAAAATAAAATCTATTGTGTAACATACATTAGTAGAATGAAGGGGGGAAATGCATGATCATCTCAATTGACACATAAAATGAACTTGACAAAACCCAGCAAGACTTCTGATAATAACATTTAGAAACTGGAATAAAAGAGCTTCTACCTAATAAAGGTATATAAAAAACACATAAGGTGGAATCATACTTAATAGTGAAATAATGAAAGCTATTCCCTAAGATCAGAAACAGGATAAAGATGCTCACATTCACCACTGTTTATCAGCATTATAATAGATGTTCTAGTCAAAGAAATTAGGCTAGAACAAAACAATAAAATTATACAAAATAGATGACTTGTTCCTAACACAAGTAAATGTACATTGTGCAATGAAATCAAATTGACAGTTCAGAAACAAACCCTTGCATCTATGGCCAATTGATTTTTGTCACATGTGCCAATTTCCCTCAACTGGGAAAGAATAGTCTCTTCAAGAAACTGTTCTGGTAAAATTGGATATTCACATACAAAACCATGAAGGTAGACCACTAAGTCACACCATACACAAAAATTATCTAACATTGGACGAAAGAGCTATATATAAAAATTAAAACTAGAAATCTTCAAAGCAAATACATATAAACATCTTCAGGTTTCTTAGACATTTCACAAAAAGCATGAGCAAAAGAGGAAACGAATCGGTGAATGGGATACAATCAAAATTAAATCTCTTGTGGTTTAAATGTCTTTTTTCATGAAAGTAAAAATACAACCTACAAAATAGTAGAAAATATTTGTTACCTTTATGCCTAATAAGGGTTTTATATCTAGAATATATAAAATATCTATAACTTAGCGACAGAAATTAGAATAGTTAAAAAATGGAAAGAAAACTTGAATATAGTTTTACCAAAAAATATACAAATGGACAATAAAAACATGAAAAGATGATCAATACTATTAGCCATTAGGAAAATGCAAGTCAAAATCACAATAGAATACCATTTCACACTCACTATAATGTCCACTATTAACAAACAGAAAATGTCATGTATGGCAATCATAGAGAAATATGGATATTTATTCACTGGTGGTGATGATGTAAAATGGTGCAGTATCTGTGGAAAACAGTTTTGTGTTCCCTCAGAAAATTAAATATAGAATTACAATATTTACTGGAAATCCCACTTCTTGCTAAATACCCAAAAGGATTTAAACCAAGTTCTCAAACAGATAGTGGCAAAGCAATATTCATAGTGGCACATTTCACAATAGGGAAGAGGTGCAATCAACCCTACTGTCCATCAAGACGTGAATGCATATCTATGTATCTTTATTAAAAAAGGCAATTAAATAAGAAAATTTTAAAAATGTGGTAGACACATGCATGGAATATTATTCAGTCAAAGAAAGCAATGAATTTCTGATATATGCTATAATATGTATGAACCTTGATGACATCATGCTGAGTGCAATAATCCAGACCCCAAGGTCAAATATTTTATGATCTAACATACATGAAATAATTTCAATATTCAAATTCAGAGGGAATAAACAAGTATACAGGTCATGTGAGGGTGTTTGAAAGATAAAGAATGGGATGTTAATTTTAACTTGGAGCAGATTTCTTCTCAGGATAGTAGAAAGGATTTGATAATGGTGGAGTTGACGGTAGCACAGCTTGTAAGTATAAATAACACCACCAAGTGGCATATTTGAGTAGTTAAAATAGGTAATTTTGGTTTCTAAATGTGTAATCAAATTGAAAATCCCACAGAACTGTGCAACATAGTGTGAACCCTAATGTAAACTATTGCCTATAGTAAATAGTGTAATATTGATTCACGAAATATAACAAATTTACCATACGAATACCAAATGTAAGCAATAGGGAAAACTGTATTTTGAGGTTGAGTATATTAAAACTATGTACTTTATACATGACTTTTCCGTAAACCTACACATTATAATAAAATATTTAAAAAAGCATTTTTTTCTCAGTTATTGTCCAACTCATGGAACTGTAAGTATCCGATTGAAATTCTCAACTCTGGATAATTTGCAGTAATAAACATTTTCATATCTCCCAAATTATATAATAGTCATGTAATTATTATTTTTTATTTTATTTAATGGAAAAAAGCAGAAAAAGTGATAACCAAGTCTCTATTGGGATCAGAGTTTTCATTTTACTATGAGGTTTTTGTTTCAGTATGTGAAACATTGCATTAGTTTGTTTATTTTTCTTCCTTATTGGGTCTTTAACATAAAAAATGTTGATTCACCTTGATCAGATTCTACCAGTTGCTGCCTTTAACTTTCCATGTGTGGAAAGGATGGCAAGCCATTTTTCTGTTTAGAAGTGAATTCTACAGTGTTTCGGAGTGTCAAAAATGTTAGTGAAGAAGGTCCAAGAATTCAGGTTGTATATGTGTTAATAGAATTAAAAATGAACTGCTTGAAGACAGAATTAGTGATTTTGAGGACATAACATCTGAACTGGAAAAGACAAGGGAACAGAAAGAGAAGAAAATCGATAAAAAGAACAGGGTCTCAGGGAATTGAGTGTCAACTTAAAAAGCAAAAACATATGAATTATAAGCAACCCAATAGGAGAAAAAAATGGAAAAGGGGCAGAAAGAATAGTTGAGGAAATAATGACTGAAAACTACCTTACCATTATGAAAGAAATAAATATCAATATCCAAGAAGGACAAAGCATCCCAAACAGAATAAGCATGCAAAGAATTATCCCAAGACACCTACTATTCAGAATGAGAAATATCAGAGATAAAGGGATTTTGGCAGCAGTAAGAAAAAATCAAACCATCACATACAATGGATACTTGATAAGATTTAGGCTGAACCCTCATCAGAAACCATGAAAGAGAGAAAGAAGTGGCATGATATATTCAAGGTTTTGAAAGGGTAAACCTGCCAGCTGAGAATTCTACATCCAGCAAAGCTGTACTTTAAAAATGCAGGGGAGTTCAAAGTCTTCACAAAAAACAAAAACTGATAGAATATGTTACCAAAACATGAGAATTACAAGAGATATTAAAGGGATTGCTACAGAATGAAAGGAAAAAACATGGGGGAGAGATATGGGGAAGAGTGTAGAAATGAAGAATATTTGAAAGGGTAAAAATATAGACTATGGTATGATAGGATAACAGGAAGCTAAAAGTCAAAATGGAAAAGTGAATAATGTCTTTACACTTATAAAATTGAATGTTAATGGCTTGAACTCCCAAATAAAAAGAGACAGAATGATAGAATGGTTTTAAAATTATCCAACATCAAACCCTTTTACCACTTCCCCAGCAATGATCTTTATACATGTGGATGTTACTTTTGCTGCAACTGATGTACAGATATTGAAACATAGCTACTAACCATGGTTCCATTATGGTTTACATTATGGTTTACATTTTAGACTATACACCTTTAAAACTCAGCATTAAATGTATTACCTTCCCCCCAGTATGGGACATGGCTACCAGGGATGAGCCTTCATGGTGCTAAGGAATTACTGTTGAGTATCAGCTAGTGATACAACTAGAAAAAGATCTTGATTAAAGGGGGAAATGGTAAAGACAAATGAGTATATATGGCTGAGACTTCAAAATGAATTGGGAGTTCATCATATTGGTTGTGCGTATGCACATCTTAGCAGGATTTCAGAGGCAGCAAAAGTAGATAGAAATCCAGGTAGTGGTGCTCCTGGTGGCTACAGAGACACCCAGGTACTATGCTCATGACAGATGGCTCTGGAGTTTCGTGCCTTGCCATTTGACTCTACTTTGGAATTTGTGCTCTGAGTGTGATGGAGATGGACTCAGACGTCACTTCTCTATGCATGCCTCTTCTGTCACTTTTGCTGAACTGTGGTTGGTGCTGGGGTTGGTGCATGCTCAGGAGACTTGAATCTCTGGGCTGTCTATGTGCCAGCTGGGTCCTGAGCCTCAGGAGAGATGCAAATCTGACAGTCTGGTTCATTGGACTTATCCAAGTCAGGTAACAGGGAGGTGAAGATGGTCAAAATCCACACCAGGGAACAAAGAGATTCATCAGCAGCAAGCAGGAGAATTCCATCCAATAGCCATGTGGGATCTAAGTCCCATCTCAATTTAGAGATGGAGTCAACATCATCATCCAAGGGTCCTCAGGATGGAGGAATAAATTATGGATTAAAGTGGAGTTACTGGCATTTTTCTATAGTATTATTGTGACTCTAGCAATTGAATAAATTATATTATTGATGTGGAGACAATGACTGCAGGAGTTCCTGAAGGCAGGGAGAGGGAAAAAGAGATGTGATATTGGGAACTTTTGGGCACTTGGCATTGTTGTGAATTAGGTAGTAGAGACAGACATTGTGTAGACAGTCTGTAGAGAGCAGGACTTTGTGTATCCAGCCATAACACACTTATTAGACTGGGAGAGAGTATAAACTAAAATATAAACTATAATCCATGCTGTTTAGCAATGCTCCAAAATGTACTCATCAAATGCAGTGAATGCCACACTAATGAAAGAAGTTGATGTGGGAAGAGTGGGGGTTGTGGGGAGTGTGTATATGGGAACCTCTGATAGTTTGTATTGTAAATTTTTGAGTGATTTATATTCTTTAAAGAAAAGATAATTTAAAAATAAAAAGAAATATGAGCTAACTATATGTTGTCTAGAAGAGGCTCACCTCAGATTTAAAGGCACAACCAAGTTAAAAGTGAAGTATTGGAAAAAGACATTCCATGCAAATAGTCATCAAAAAAGAGCTGGTGTATCAATACTAATATTGGAAAGTATAGATTTTAAATGCAAAACTGTTATAAGGGATGAAGAATTTCATTATACATTAATAAAAGGGATCAGTCGACAAGATGAAATTACTATTCTAAATATTATGCACCTAACCTCAGTGTCCCAAGATACATGAGGCATAACCTGGAAGTGCTGAAGGGAGAAACAGATGTCATAAAAATAATAGAGACTTCAGTACAACACTCCCATCGTTGAATAGCACATGTAGACAGAGGATAAATAGAGAAATTGAATAATATGGTAAATGAACTAGATCTAGCTGACATCTATAGAGCATTGCATCCCAAATAGCAGGATATACATTCTTTTCAAGCGCTCAAGGACCTTCTTCATGATGGACCATATGTTGACTCACAAGACAAGTCTCGATTTAAAAAGACTGAAATTACACAAAACACACTGATTATAACAGAATGACATTGGAAATCAATAATGGATGAAGAAAGGGAACATTCATAAATATATGGAGAATAAAAACCATACTTTTTTTTAAAAAAGTGGGTGTAAGAAGAAATTACAAGAGATTCAGCAAATATCTTGAGATGAATGAAAATGAGAACACAACACATCAAAACCTATGGGAAACTGCAAGGGGAGTGGGGACAGGGAAATTTATAGCCCACAATTCTTACATTAAAAAAGAAGAAAAAGCCAAAATTGATGATCTAACTGCATACCTGAAAGATCTAGAAAAAGAGCAGCAAACTAATCCCAAACCAAGCCAAGGAAAGTAATAGTAAAGATCAAAGCAGAAAACAATGAACTCAGGAACAACTAAACAATAGAATCAACAAATCTACAAGTTGGTTCGTTGAGAACATCATCAAAATTGACAATCCCTTAGCTAGAATGACAAAGAAAAATAGAGAGAAGACAAAAATAAAATCAGAACTGAAAAGGGGAGATTACCACTGACCCCATAGAAACGAGAGTTCATAAGAAGATACTGTGAACAATGGTATGCCAAAAAACTAGAAAATGTAGACGAGATGGACAAATTCCTGGAAACACATGAACCACCTACCCTGACTTTAGAAGAAATAGAAGACATCAACAAAACTATCACAAGTGAAGAGTTTGAAACAGTCATCGGGAGGAGGCGGGCTAGATGACATCTGAGTGAGTGCACCTTACAGTCTCTCCTGCGAAGAGGCTACTGAGTGGGGTTGGAGTCTTGCTGGAGCGGGCTCTCTTGGGGGCTTGCAGGGCAGAGAGTGTGTGGACATCAATTTGGAGGGAGAGTGGCAGAGGTGGTACTTGCTAAAGGTAGAATTGAGGCTTACAAGTACAGAGGTTTGAAGCTATGGGCTGGCGGGACCCTTCCGCTTGGTGCTGGTGGCCGCGGTGTTTCCTGAGAACTGTCGTTTGTGTGGTGGTGTTCCTGGGCCCCGTGGTCCCCGGATACGTGGTCCCCAGGTCAGTGTCCCCTGAGGCCCCATAGCCTGTGTTCCATGGACTTATGTGCCCTAGGTCTGCAGATTCCTGGACTTCCCTTTCCCAAGTCCAGCGTTCCCAGAATTCCGGGATTGCCTTTGTCCTCCAGTTTTGGTTTTGGACTGACTCTGTGTGTGGGAGGGATTCTGTGGGGGGTGCAGTAGAGTGGCCTGGCTAGTGTGGGGTCGATTTTCTGGTGTTCCCCGCCCCCTTTTTTCTTTTCTTTATTTCTTTTCCTGTGCTTGGAGCAGCATACTGTCTGGCTTGGGGACAGTCTGGGAAGAGAGGAGTGGCAAATCTGCTGACAAAACATGATTCACCTAAATACCCTGGAATAGGAAACTTAGCCTGGGAGGAGGTAGAGTCAGATAATCAACAAACCCTCTCATAGCACACCTAAAGGAGAGGGACTGTAGGAGCTGCTTTCCAAGCCTCCAAGAGCATACTTGGGGTTCCTCATGAGGTGTGGGTGCTCTCTCTCCAGAAATTAAGAGCTGTTGTTTTCTGTGTGGAGCTGATTCAACAAGAACCCACTTGAACTTCCTAACGGACCTCTCAGGCAGCTTTCCTGCTGCTTGGGAGAGAGGGAAGTGAGGAAGGGAGAAAAGGGGGAACATCAGATCCCTAAGCGTTTTATTTAACTACAAACAGGATTCCTTGCTTGAAACTTTCCCTCGTATTTGGTTGGTTTTTCCTTGTTTTTCCTTCCTCTTTATCCCCCCAAGGCCCTTTTTTTCTTTCTTTTTTCTTTCTTTCTCTTTTTTTCCTGGTTACTTGCCCACTCCCTTTTGTCCCTTTTTTTCTCTCTTTCTTTCTTTCTCTGTCTTCTTATTCTTCTTACATTAGGTGCTGCAAGGAGAGCTTCATATTTGCTGTATTTCCTCATCCTCCAATTACTCTTTTCTGTGTGTATTGATTTTGGCCACCAACACTATTCCCTTTCCTCTACATCTTTCTATCCTCCATCATTGATTCTTTCTCTTACATTACACCTCTCTTTGTTTTCCCCCTATTTTTTGTCTTTTTATTACTAAAACCTTTGTTCTGTTTTCTGCCTTAAACACAGTGTATTCCTCCCCATATTCAGATTTTTACGTACTCTACTTTTCTTACTGTTATAACTCAACATACCTTACATGAGTCCAATATCCATTGTCCTATATCTCACATGGTTCCTCTATTAATATTTACTATCAATATTACTTTATTCATTTATTTTCTTACTCCTTTTGCTTTCTCTGGCCCTAGTATTTTCCTTCATGTGAACTTAGCAATCAACAAGGAAATAGAATAAGAAGAATAAAGTAACAAAGAGAAGACTTAACACTCATGCAAACACAATAATTAATTAAACATCAAACTAGACAAAGAAGGTAAGCAACTGACTAAATCCGTCAAGATAAAATGATGAGAAGATAGCAACAAAAATCTACAAACCAAACCAATAATCGGGATAACATTCCCCAATCCAATAAACAAACTAAAAACCATGAAGAGGAGGAGAACAATGAACAAGTAATTAAAAACCTCAAAACATATATTGGGGACCAATTTGATGAGGTGAAGGAAGAGATTAAGAATATGAAGAAAACACTTGGAGAGAATACAGAAGAAATTTCAATCATACTCAAAAATATAAAAGATATAATGTTGATGAACAGCACAACTCAAGAAATCAAAAATACACTCTCAGCAAATAACAGCAGACTTGAAGAGGCAGAGGAGAGATTAAGTGATGTGGAAGACAGTACATCTGAAATCAAACAGATAGTAGAACTGATCAATAAAAAGATAGAAAAAATTCAGGAGGGACTTAGGGACCTGAATGATAATGCAAAACACACAAACATATGTATTATAGGCATCCCAGAAGGAGAAGAGATGGAAAAGGGGACAGAAGGGGTGTAGGAGGATATAATGGTTGAAAACGTCCCAAACCTATTGAGAGAGATGGATGTACATGTCCAGAAAACACAGCACACCCCAAAGAGCATAAAACTCAACAAGCCTACACCAAGACATATACTTGTCAAGTTATCCAATTCTCAAGACAAAGAGAAAATACTAAAAGCAGCAAGAGAAAAGAGAACCATCACATACAAAGGAGGTTCCTTAAGATTAAGTGCTGATTTGTCATCTGAAACCATGGAGGCAAGAAGACAGAGGTATCATATAGTAAAGGTACTAAAAGAAAAAAAAATTCCAACAGAGAATTCTCTATCTGGCAAAGTTAGCATTCAAAAATGATGGAGAGTTCAAAATATTCACAGATAAATAGAAACTAAGAGAGTAGGCCAACAAGAATCCTGCCCTTCAAGAAATACTAAAGGGAGCTCTGCAGGAGGAAAGAAAAAAACAAGAGAGGCAGAGTTGGAGGAGAGTGTAAGAGCAACTAAAAAGACAAAAGCAGAAAAAGAAAATCAAAGAGAATATGACAAACACAAATCCAAAGAAAATATGGTTAATATAAGTCATTCCTTGAAAGTAATAACACTGAATGTCAATGGATTAAACTCACCTGTAAAAAGACTCAGACTGGAAGATTGGATAAAGAAATAGGACCCGTCTATATGCTGTCTGCAAGAAACACATCTTAGACCCAAGGGATTCAAGGAGTTTGAATGTGAATGGCTGGTAAAAAAATCTTACAAGCAAACAATAACTACAAAAGGGCAGGAGTAGCTGTATTAATATCAGACAAAATAGACTTTAAATGCAAAACAATTGTGAAAGACAAAGATGGGCACTACATATTAGTGAAAGGGATAAAAAAGAAAGAAAAATCATTAGCATTTTTGCTCCTAACAAGGGTGCCTCCAAATACATGAGGCAAACACTGGAAAAAATAAGTGAAGAAATAGATGCCTGTACAATTATATTGGGGGACTTTAATACACCACTCTCAACTTTGGACAGAACATCTCAAAAGATAATCAATAAAGAAATGAAGACATTGAACAATATATTAGAGGAGTTGGAACTAATTGACATATACAGAACATAACACACAAATACAGCAGGATATACATTCTTCTCAAGTGCACACGGATCATTCTCCAAGATAGACCACATGGTAGGCCACAGAGAAAGTCTCAATGAATTCAGAAAGATAGAAATAATACAAAATAATTTCTCTGAACACATTGGAATGAAGTTGGAAATCTGCAAGGGCCACAGACCCAGATTTGGTACCAAGAATTGGAAGTTAAACAACACACTCTTAGAAACACAGTGAGTCAAGGAGGAAACCTCAAAAGAAATTAATAACTACCTTGAAATTAATGAAAATGATAACACAACCTATGCAAACTTAAGGTATGCAACAAAAGGAGTACTGGGATAATTCATACATCAAAAAAGAAGAAAGAACTAAAGTTGAAGAACTAAATGCACACTTGGAGGAATTAGTTAATAAACAACAAACTTACCACAAAGTAAGAAGAAAGGAAGAAATAACAAAGATCACAGAAGAACTAAATGAAATAAAAAATAAGAAAGCACTTGAAAAAATAAACAAACCCACGAGCTGGTTCTTTGAGAAAATCAATTAAATTGACAAACCCTTAGTTAGATTAACAAAGAACAAAAGAGAAAAGATGCAAATACACAAAATAAGAAATGAGAAAGGAGATATCACCACTGATCCTACAGAAATAAAGACCATCATAAGAGGATACTTTGAAAAACAATATCACAACAAAAACAACAATTAAGGGGAAATGGACAAATTCCTAGAAACACATAAGCAGTCTACATTGACAAAAGAAGAAATTGATGATCTCAACAAACCAATCACAAGTAAAGAGATAGAATCAGTCATTTAAAAACTCCCAGATAAAAGAGCCCTGGGCCAAACGGCTTCACATGTGAATTTTACAAAACATTCAAGAAAGAACACCAGTCTTGCTTAAAATCTTCCAAAAAATTGAAACAGAAGGAACATTGCCTAACTCATTCTACGATGCCAACATTACTCTAGCACCAAAGCCAAACAAAGACACCACAACAAAGTAAAATTACAGACCAATCTTTCTAATGAACCTTGGTGCAAAAATCCTCAACAAAATACTTGCTAATCATATTCAACAACACATTAATCAAATTATGCACCATGACCAAGTGGGGTTCATTCCTGGTATGCAAGAATGGTTCAACATAAGAAAATCAATCAATGTAATACACCATATAAAAAGAATGAGGGAAAAATTCACATGATCATATCTATAGATGCAAAAAAAAGCATTTAACAAAATACAGCACCCTTTCTTGATAAAAAATACTGCAAAAGATCATAAGAGAAGGAAACTTTCTGAACATGATAAAGAGTATATATGAAAAACCCACAGCTAACATCATTTCCAATGGTGATATCCTAAAATCTTTCCCTCTAAGATCAGGAACAAGACAAGGATGTCCACTATCACCCCTCCTATTTAACATAGCCTTAGAAGTACTTGCTCGAGCACTGAAGCAAGAACCAGTTATAAAAGGCATCTAAATTGAAAAGGAAGAAGTCAAAATTTCACTATTTGCAGATGATATCATCCTATACATAGAAAACCCTGAGAAGTCTACAACAAAGTGTCTCGAACTTACAATGAGTTCAGGAAAGTCGCAGGTTACAAGATAAATGCAAGAAATCATAGCATTTCTGTACACCAATAATGAGCAATCTGAGGAGGAAATTAGGAATCCAATACCATTCACAATAGTAAATAAAAAAATCAAACAACTAGAAATAAATTTAACTAAAGATGTAAAAGATGACTTATGCACAGAAAACTACACAACACTGTACAAGGAAATCAAAGAAGATCTAAATAAATGGAAGAATATTCCCTGTTCATGGATAGGAATGCTAAATATTATTAAGATATCTATTTTACAAAACAGATCTACACATTCAATGCAATCCCAATAAAAATCAAAACATCATTCTTTAATGAACTAGAGAAACTATGAAATTTATTTGGAAAGGAAAGAGGCCCTGAATAGCCAAAGACGTATTGAAAAAGAAAAAGAAAATTGGAGGAATCACACTACCTGATTTCAAAACATACTACAAAGCTACAGTAGGGAAAAAAGCATGGTACTGGCACAAAGAGAGGCAAACAGACCAATGGAACCGAATTGAGAGTTCTGATATAGTTCCTCATATGTACGGTCATATGGTATTTCACAAGGCCACCAAACCCTCTTAACTAGGAGAGAATGGCCTCTTTAACAAATGGTGCCTGGAGAACTGGATATCCATATGTAAAAGAATGAAAGAGGATTACCAACTCAAACCTTATACAAAAATCAACTCAAGATGAATCAAAGACCTAAATATAAGTCTCAGTACCATAAAAACCTTGGAAAGCAATGCAGGGAATCATCTACAGGACCTTGTAATTGGAAACAGCTTCATGAACTTCACACCAAAAGCACGAGCAGCAAAAGAACAAATAGATAAATGGGACTTCCTCAAATGTAAAGCCTTCTGCACCTCAAAGTAGTTTGTCGCGAAAGTGAAAAGAGAGCCTACACAATGGGAGAAAATATTGGTAACCATATATCTGATAGGGAACTTATATCCTGCATATGTAACAAACTCCTATTCTTGAAAATAAAAAGACAAACAGCCCATTTAAAAAGCGGGAAAAAGATTTGAACAAACACTTCTCCAAAGATGATATACAAATGGCTAAAAAACGCATGAAAAATGCTTAAAATCAAAAGTTATTAGGAAAATGCAAATCAAAACAACAATGAGATACCATCTTACTCCAATAAGACTGGCAGCTATCAAAAAATCAGAAGACTACAATTGTTGGAGAAGATGTGTAAGAATGGGAATACTCATCCACTGCTGGAGGGAATGCAGAAGGATCCAGCCATTCTGGAGAACAGTTTTATGTTTTCTCAAATAACTAGCTATAGATTTGCCACATGGTCCAGCAATTCCACTGCTCGGTATATACCCAGAAGATCTGAAAACAAGGACACAGACTGATAAATGAACACCAATGTTCATAGCAGCACTATTCAATATTGCCAAAAGTTGGAATCAACCCAAATGCCCATTAACAGATGAATCGATAAATAAAATGTGGTATATACATACAATGGAATTCTACTCAGCTATAAGAACAAATACAGTACAAACACATGTGATAACATGGATGAATCTTGTGAACGTTATGTTGAGTGAAGCAACCCAGGCATTGAAGGACAAATGCTACATGACCTATCTGATATGAAATACGTAAAGCAAGCTGTCTCAGAGAGCTAGACACTGGATGATAAACTTTAAGGTAGTTGGAGGTTAGAGGAAGGTTGTGAGCAGACATTTACTTGGGTGAAATCTATGATAAGATGGAAGTAAGTATTTTACAGGGAAGGGATAAAATGGGGGCATAGGGATAACTTGGGGTGGGGCTGCATGGATTTTAGGGGTGCAAAGGGATGAGAGGATATGTCAGATTGCCCAAGAAATTGGGTGGAGGGGGAGGGGAACATTTGATCATGGGAGATTGTTGAGTATGTGGTTGAAATTGTGGTGCAGAGAAAACTCTTTAGAGAATGTAATATGGAAAGTTGCCTGTTTGGGATGCTTAAGCATGGGGGCACCTGACACAGGGGAAGGTTCTGGGGAGTGTGTGAGTGCTCATTTTGTCATAGTGGATTATATCATTGAGTGGAGACCCATACAATGAGAGTGAAGGTATACCCACATCCTGGGGAGGACTGATGTTCTCAAACAGAAGGAATTGTATCTCTTAAGAGAATCGGTGGCTTCCAATGGGTTAGGGCATTCAAGTGTGTCAAGCCCTCAACATTTTTGCAAGTATCTCTGAATATGGTCCCTCAAGTAATGAAGATTGATGGTTATGGTGGGCCCTGAGGGGAGAGGGAAAGAGGTGTTGAATACATGGAATTAGGGTAAGTGTGGGGCAATGGAAGTGTTCCACAAGATCATGCCATGATGGATATAGGTCATGTTAAATTACACCAAAAATGTATAAAAGTCTATAGGCTAAAATGTAAAACATAGTGTAAAACATAAGATAAATAAAATTTAGAAAATAGTATAGTCTAAAATACAAAACATAATGTAAAACTGAATGGAACAATGTTTGAAAGCTCTCATTTCAATATCTGTACATTAGCTGCAGCAAATATAATATGAACATGTAAAATGATCACTGTTGGGGAAGGGACAAAGAGTTGAATGTTGGATATGTGGGAGTACCATATATTGTATATGTGAATTACCGTGACTTAAATCTTATGTCAAGAGAAACTTAATAATCAGGAAAAAAAGAAAGAAAGGAGGAAGACACTGAGGAGGAATGGAAGAAATTACCTTGCCACTGTACATACAGGGCAATGCCCGTAGCAGTGATAGAAGGCAAAATGTCAAAAACAAAGCTTTTTCATTTTTTCATTTCTTTTTTAGCCCAATTTATTTTTCCTTTAATTAATTTTTCTAAATTTCTATGTATTCTATATCTAACCTTTAAACCCATCATTATATTCCATTTTTCTATTAAGGAAACCTGGCAATATACTGGGCTTCCTTTTTGAAGAACTTTTGGACTACAGAGATGTTCAACTATAGCAGGGGAGGAGCACTTGTGTGGGGTGTCATTGGTGGGGTGCACATGGTTGGGAGGGAGTTCTCCAGGGCATATATACAGGGTGCATAGAAATGATTGGATATTTTCTTAGTGGTTTCAGTTGGAAACAACAGATGAGATAGTGCTGAATTCCTGACCAGGGTAGCTCTACCACATTCCCCAATGGAACAGCAACAATCCCCCAAGTGTAATGGCAAAGACCAATAATGATGGATTGTCCAACGATGAGCCCTTGATACTGATCACTCCAATTATGAGCCTGTGTGCCTGAAATATGAACTAGTCCTATAGTTGTGGGTTGCTTAAGAGTTACCTCCTGAAAGCCTCCATGTTGCTCGAATGTGGCCACTCTAAGCCAAACTCAGCATATAGTTGAATTGCCTTCCCCCCAACATGGGGCATAACTCACAGGCATGAGCCTCCCTGGCACTGAGGCATTATTACCAAGCACCAGCTGATGATGTAACTACAAAAAGACCATGAACAAAGAGGTCAACTAATACTGGCAGAATATCTCAGCCTACATGTAATATCATATGTTAAAAACTGCTTTTTTACTTTGGATAGAAAGGGAAAATGGAAAGGACAAGTGAATTTTTTATGGCTAAGAGTCTCCAAAAAAGAGTCGGGATGTCATCATGGGTGATGCTTATGTATGCCTCAGCAGGGTACCAGAGACAGCCAAGGTAGATGGAAACCCAGGTGCTGGTTCTCCTGAGGGCTGCAGATACCCATAGGTTCTATGTTCAAGGCAGTTGGCTCTGGAATTCAGGGACATGTCAGTTGGTCCTACTTTGGAGATTATGTTCCTGAGTGTGATGGAGTTGGAATCAGATATAGCCTTTCTACACATGCCTCTTCTGTTACTTTTACTGGACCTTTTGTTGGCATTTGGGGTGATGTATACTCAGGAGACCTGAATCTCTGAACTGTACATGTGATGGGCAGGCCCTGGGCCTCAGCAGACTTGCAGCTCTTACCCTCTGGTTTCTTGGACTTACCCTGGCCAGCTGACAGGGAGGTGAAGAGGGTCAACCACCACACCAGGGAACCAAGAGTGCCTACAACTGCATGCAGGAGAATTGCATCCATCATCCATATGGAATCTAAACCTCCTCTTGATGTAGAGGGGGACTGGACATAGCCATCGCTGGTCCACAAGATGGAGGAATAGAGTATGGATTAGAGTGGACTTACTGGTGTTCTGCTGGGGAAACATTGTGTTTAATAAGGGAAGAAATTATAGTAATGATATGGAAAGCCTGGCCATGGTGGCTGCTGATGGTCGGTAGAGGGAAGAAGAGATATGTTTTGGGGGCATTTTCAGGATTTGGAGTTGTCCTAGGTGGTGCTGCAGGGATGGATGCTGGACATTGTGTGTCCTGTCATGGCCCACTGGGTGGACGGGGGGAGAGTGTGGACTACAATGTGGACCACTGTCCATGTGCTGCAGCGGTTCTCCAGAATGTATTTGCTAGGTGCAGTGGATGTGCCACAATGATGGAAGAATTTGTTGATGTGGAAGGCTTGGCATGGGTGAGGAGGGGGGGTATATGGGAATGTAACATTTTTTGAATGTAACATTTAAAGAAAATAAAGAATAAAAATAATATAAAAATTAAAAAAAAAACCACCGTGATGTCTTGAGGGAGGGAGAGATGATCAAGTTTCCTGTGGACAATATTATGACATAGGGCTGGAAGATTGATATACCCCTGAGACAGGACATTGAAGGTATATTGCTGGTGTTTCCAGCTGAAAGCACACTGTGTCTGGTGATTCTTCCTAATAGCAATTGAGAAAAAAGCATTTGCCAAATGAACAGCTGTATCCCACATACCAGGGGATGTGTTGATTTGGTCAAGCAATGATACCACATCTGGGACAGCAGTTGAATTTGGAGTCACAACCTGGTTAAGGTTCCAATAATCTACTGCCATATCCTAAGATCCATTTGTTTTCTGTGCAGGCCAACTATGAATGGGGATGTGACGAGTATCACCACCCATACATTCTTCAAATCCTTGATCACGGCATTAACTTCTTCAATCCCTCCAGGAATCCAGTATTGCCTTTGGTTTACGATTTTGCTAGGCAGGGTCAGTTCTAGTGGCTTCCACTTGGCATTTACAGCTATAATAGTCCTGACTACATGAGTCAGGGATCCAATGCTGGCATTCTGGCAGTTACTGAGTATGTCTGTTACAATTAAGCATTCTGGAACTGGAGAAATAACCACAGAATGGGCCCAGGGTCACACCAGACCAACTGTGAGATGGAACTGAGGTAAATCTCCACTAATCACCTGACCTCCATATTCTCCTACTCTGACTGGTGGACCTCAGTGACATTTTGGGTCTCCTGGAACTAATGTCACTTCTGAGCCAGTGTCTAATAATCCCCCAAAATGTCTGATCATTTCTTTTTCCCCAGCTGCTCTGGAAAAGGCCACCGATCTCCTTGGGGAAAGGTGGGACGAAGATTACCAGTATGAGTTTTTGGCAGTTTAACAGGATCCTTCCCCAAGGAAACCTGGCCTCTTCCTCATTCAAGGAGCTCTGGGACTGTAAATTGCCTCAATCTGGGGAATTGATTAAGGGACCATGATTCTCTATATCTGTACTTTGAGTTAGGGATTTGTTCACTTGACCTAGAACATTTCTGTTTATAAAAATGCAAAAGAAACTTTGTAGATTGCCCATCTATTCCACTGCTAGGTACCCCATGATATCTTAGTCAACACCATAATTCTAGGTGACTCAGATGATTTTGAGTGCTTTTGTGAATCTGCCTTTCATTGGGTTAGCGACACCCACCTTGACTTTGGCGATTAACTGCAGATACTTTGCTTTTACCAGACCCACATCTGATCATCCCAATAATGTTCAAGGATTCTAATTCCATCACAGCCCTCCCTACAGTAATACCTGGACTTCGGAGAAGAGCAACCATCGAGCTGTTCAGGGAAGATGGAGTTAATCTTATAAATTTATTCCTTACAGTCCTGGTTAAAGGTGTGTCCTCTGGATATTCCTGGGGTGGGTGGGCAGCTCTCAAATGGTAAATCCATTCTAGCATTCCAATTTCCATAGGCCTTTGAAGTCCCTCTTCTACTATATACCAGGGAAAATTGGGCATCTCAAATTCAGACATGCTAGTCCATCTTTTGGTTCATGTTCAGTCAGCCACCCAAACTGCTGAGCCCTTTCTAAACCTTCAAGCTACAGCACTGAATCCAAGATTTCTGCTTAATGGGCCCATATCAATAAATTCAGCCTGATCCAACTATATTTTCCTTCCATCATTATCGCATACCTTTAGTATCTATTCCCATACATATTTCCCTCATTTCTGTCGATATAAGTTGGAAAATTCATGCAGTTCTTTCTGAGTATACTTTACTTCCTCATGAGTCACACTTTTATTTCACCTTTGGCAGCTTGCTGTGATTTCAGTCTAGTAATAGGTCACTAGGACAAGAGAGGTTGTATGGGTGGGTAAGGAGAATTAGAAATGCCTTGCAAGCTACTGACCTTGGGGCATTTCCTTGCAATTTCTTCTGGTGAGACAGGATTAATCTCTTCAGGCAGGGCTTGGACAGCTGTTTCCTCAGGGAAGACTGGAGGCTGGGCAGTGCATGCTGGAGTTTGGCTGGTAAGTGTCTTATGGGTGGAACTATGTCCAGACTCCCTGGGACAGGCAGGAGGCTGGGCAGGGCAGGCTTCAGTTTGGCTGGTTCCCACATCAGGGCTGGAAGTTGTTTCAGACTCTCTGGGGCAGGCTGGAAGCTGGTTGGAAGGTTGACAAGGTGTGGTCTGAACAGGGCAAGTCTGCACAGGCTTATCTAGTAGATTCTCAGCAGAATTCATAGTTCCAATGTCTCCACCAATATTATCATCGTCCCATATGCCTCCATCCAAATTCTCTGTATTTCACTCTTTTCCAATCAATGCCTTCCTTTTAAATGCAGAAAACCTGCTGGGTTGAGATTTTTGTATACTTTGTAACTCCACTACTCATACAATGAGAGTGTGAA
Organism: Dasypus novemcinctus; assembly: GCF_030445035.2. Classification (NCBI taxonomy): domain Eukaryota; kingdom Metazoa; phylum Chordata; class Mammalia; order Cingulata; family Dasypodidae; genus Dasypus; species Dasypus novemcinctus. The sequence continues at coordinate 174,020,452 of NC_080704.1, forward strand.
TTAGGTTCTCAGATATTTTGAGCCTGTGGTTACAGGAGAGAAGGTTTTCTTTCAGAGCACACATAGACACTTTTGCATCATTCATGCAGTGTTTAACTTTCAAATTTGAAGCCTTTAACTCATGTCTTTCTTTTTAACAGTATCCAGAGTATCTAGGAGGAGCCAGCTAACATCATTATACCATTTGACTCCCCAAAACTCTGTTAAGGTGTTGAGGACACTCTCACCCCAGATCCTTGCTTTTTAAAACCATAGAAGTAGGGTAATCCAGTGATGATATTTTCATATTCAATTTCCAACTTGCACCATGGACGGTTAACAGCCTCTTCATTATTGGAAAGGGAGTCATCAGTACCCTTGAATCCAATTAGAAAACTTCCAGATCCACCTTAGACATCCCATGTTTAAGATCTGTTCCTCAAGAATCCCTCCTGGTTCAAAGCTGTATTAGTCAGTGTTCTCTAGGGAAATGGAATCAACAAGAGATATCTGTAAATAGTATGCAATTTTATGAGTCTCTCACATGACCATGGAGATATGCAAGTTTAGGTTCTGCAGGCAGTCTGCAACCAGTGGCTCCAATGAAGGTTCTGGACGAGTTCTGGGAGTCATTGGCTGTCCAAAGATGAGTTGGGAAATTCTCACTCAGTGCTGGAATCACTTCCCCTTTTAAGATACTCAACTGATTGGATAAAGCATCACCCATTGCTAATGGCAATCTCCCTGACTGATGTAATTGTTATCAGCTATCTATGATTTATCATTGCAGTAAAATCAATGGTGACTGAAGAGTAAGTGTTATTTCAATTAACCCAGTGCTTGCTTGACTAAACAACTGGGCTCAATTACCTGGCTGCACTGACACAATAGCCTAACCATAACAGTATGCTCGTTTCTCCTCCATGGCAGGATTTACTTTCCTTTGCTCCTCCTCTGAGATTCCTAAGTTATTCTCTTTGTTTTTCTTATGGAAATTTTTTTGTCTCTCAACTACTTTTCCAGCCTACATGCCAAATTGTACAGCTTACAATCCTTGGTCCACCCTGCTTTATATCATTTCAATTGTCCCTTTTCCACAAGGCTTTTCTGTCCCTGGGAGCTGTTTTAGAAGCGGATCCTGGCACTTGGTGTCAGAAAGTGTCAGTATGAAAAAAACACCAATTATTTTGTTAAGGAAAGCCTGCAAATATGAACCAGGATGGGAGGGTGCACAGCTTGCCAACAGTTCTTCTGAAAGTTGATCTTGTTCTTTGGGGAACACTTTGTATGCAAGTAGCCACCATCGACTTGGCCCCAACTTGTGTCTTTGTGGCCTTGAGGCACTGTGTCAGAGAGTGATTCTGTCACTGCCATGAGGGGCTCAGAGGTTAGTGAATATGGCAGCGGGTCATGGTGACAGAGTGTTGCCACTTTGTGAATTTTAAGCTGTGAAGGAATTAAAAATCTATAGCTAGAATCTGGAAGATAGGTTTACAGAAGACAGAAAGGGAGAAGAAAATTGTGAGCCAATTCCCATATGGACAAAATCTATGATGAGGTGGAAGTGTGTAGTTATGCAGTGGATAGGCATGATAGTGGTGCAGTGATACTATTAAGTTGGGGGGTGCTGCTTTGTGGGGGCTTAGGGTGCATATAAATGCATTACCTTCCTCTCAACATGGGACATGACTCCTGGGATGAGCCTCCCTGGGACTGAGTGATTACTACCAAGCACCAACTAGCAATGCAACTGGAAAAAGACCTTGACCAAAAGGGGGAAAGGATAAAGACAAATGATTTTTTATTGCAGAGACTTCAAAGTGAGTCAGGAGGTCATCCAGAGGTTATGGCTATGCACATCTCAGCAAGCTCTCATTGACTGACGCAGTCAATTTTGTCTCCAAGATCAGAGATATTCAGACACTATAGTCAGTGCAGACAGCTCAAGAGTTTGATGCTCTGCCAATAGGCTCTACTTGGTTACTTGTGCTCCCCAGTATGACAGAGTTGGTCTCAGGTGTGTTTTCCCTACACATGGCTCTTCTGCCCCTTCTCTTTGAACTTATAGTTAGTGTGAGGGTTTATAGGTATATATCCAAGAGACTTAAATCTTTGGGTTGTACATGTGCCAGGTAGGCCCTGAATCTCAACAGAGTTGCAACACTTACTCTACAGCTCATTGGATTCACCCAGGACAACTAACAAGGAGATAATGATGGACAATGACCCTCCCAAGGAACAGAGACAGACTGAAACTGCAAACAAGATGTCCCATCCACCTGCCCTGGGATATAAGTCCATTCCCTATGAGAGGTGGAGTGGACATCACCATTCCAGGATCCTCAGGATTGGGGAATAAATGATGGACTACGGTTGACCCCCTGTTATTCTAGTATAGATTTATTATGACCAAGCAGTGGAAGAACTTTTATAATTGATGTGGAGGCTGTAGCCACTGGGGGTTCTGAGGGGAAGTAGAGGGAAAAACAGGTTTAATATGGGGATATTTTTAGGACTCGGGAATTGTCCTGAATGACATTGCAATGACAGATGCAAGGCATTATATAACTGGTCATAACTTACAAAATTTTGCAGGAGAAACTATAAACTTTAATGCATGCTTAGTGCCAATGCTTCAAAACCTGTTCACCAATTATAACAAATGTATGACACTAATGAAGGATGTTGTTAACGTTTGAAAATGTGAAAGGGGTTCGGAGCAAGGCATATAGGAATCTCCTTTTTTTTTTACACTGTTTTTGTTAAAAGTTAATAGATAGCAAAGGATGTTACATTAAAAAAACATAAAAAACATAAGAGGTTCCCATATACCCCACTCCCCATCATTTTTGCAAATTGTATTTTTCTGAAGATATATACATCAAAAAATATGTTACATTAAAAATATAAGAGCTTCCCAGTATACCCCCACCCACCACCCCACTCCTCCCACACTATATTTTTTATGTAACATTTATGTAATCTAAACATCCTTTACAAAAATATACTAAAAATTATAAATATGCATCATATATTTTATAGGTTTTGGTAAAATTTAAAATGACCTCTATCCATTATTGCAAGATCATGCAGAGCAATTTCAGTGCCCTATATCCCTTATATTCTAATCTTGCCTGTGTCCCCTTGGAACCTATGGTATCCATTAAGTTTCAATTTTTGGAGAAAAGATTCATATTAAATGCAGTAGTATTGAGGACTTGACTTATTGGTCTATTTTCTACTGAAGCAATTTTTAAAGATTTAGCAGTTTAAAAATTTCATGCAGTTTCCCCTCTACATCATTATAAATTTATATATAATATTACTGTTCATTTTAATTTGCAAGTACTTTTCAATGCAATATTGAAAATAATTGCATGGAGCTCTGTGAAAAAACTCATTATCAATTAAGTAAGTGAATATTTCATGGTATTAAATAATAATTATTCTTGCTCTTTAATAAATAATATTTTTTGGTCCTTTAGAAATATGTACTTCAGCAATTTAGTCCATGAGAGGCTGTTTGGAATTTCTTTTAAAGTCATCCACTATGCCAGAAATGGGGCAAAATGGGGTACAAATAGAATATGCTTGGCCCTGTGTTGTCACCAATTGAAGTTCGGAGATATGTACATGGGAGATTCATTAAGTGTGGTCCTCCCATGGCCCACTGGGTGGATGGTGGGAGAGTGTGGGCTATGATGTGGACCATTGACCATGAGGTGCAGCGGTGCTCAGAGATGTATTCACCAAATGCAAGGAATGTCTCATGATGATGGAGGAGGTTGTTATTATGGGGGGAGGAATGGGGGGAGGGGGTGGGGGTTATATGGGGACCTCATATTTTTTTAATGTAACATTAAAAAATAAAATAAAAAAAAATAAAAATAAAACATAAAAAACATTAAATGTTCCATATAAATTATTGAAAACTAAAAATTTTCAGTTTCAGTAACCAACTACATCCAAATCTCAAACTTAAATTTTTTAGCAATTATCTCTTTTGGAATGTAACATAAGCTTCACTGTTTGTTTTTCAGGTGTTACTTCATGTTCTTATCTGGGATATTATTCCTTCAGAATGAAAATTAAAGTCTGTTTGGTAGGTCAAATTTGTGAGTCACATTTATTATTCAGACAAAAATGTATCAATTTATGAAATCCTTTTTTACCCTTTCTTAAGATTAATTAATTTTACTTTTGATGAACAATAGCAATTCCACCCTAAGTTTCAAAGCTCGGAAAACAAATTTCCCTGAATCTATCACTTCGATATCAATGGTATAACAATCTTTTGAAAATATGTTCGGTTCTCTTTACAAATTTCTTTAAAAAATCACATTCAAGCAAAAAATAAAACACAACAGTACTGAGATATCATTTCACAGCTTATAGAATGGCTGTTATTACAAAAACAGAAAACTATAAGTGTTAGAGTGGATGTGGAGAAAGGAAATGCTCCTTCATTATTTTTAGGTATGTAGAACTGTGCAGCCTCTGTGGAGGATGCTTTGACTTTTCCTAAAGGAAAAAAATATAGAACTGCCATGTACTGTAGCATTCCTGTTACTCAGAATCCATCCAGAAGAAGTGAAAGGAAGGATGTGAACTCACATTTGCACAGTGATGATCATAGTAGCATTATTCATTATTGCTAAAATATGGAAACAACCCAAGCTGCCATGAAACAATAAGTGGATAAACAAAATGTGGTGTATATATATAATGGAATACTATTCATCTGTAAAAAGAATGTAATTGGGGTGCATATGACCACATGGATGAACCTTAAGGAAATTATGTGGAGTGAAATATCAGACACAAAAAAGAAAATATTGTACAAGCTCAACAATATGAACTTAAAACAATGAGTTAACTCACAGAGGTAAACTCTAGTGTATAGGTTACAGGAAATTGCATATGGGTTAAGAGTGGGAGCTAATCCTTAATGTATGTATAATTTTTAATAAGCTTTATTGTAAATGTATGGACATAAGTAGAGTTGATGGTAATACAATATAGTTCTGAACAAATGCACCTAGTTTCTTCTGAGGGGAAAAGGAAGCCTAAAACACTAACAGAGGCTTAAGAATGAAGAAATAATTATGACTACAAAACATCAAAACATTATATAGATACTCTCTATTATTAAAAAAAAAACACAAAATACTGTTATCTGAATGTAGTGAAACAGGCTGCCTCTTTGAAGCCCTAACAGTCTGAGTGAGATAGCTAAGCCTGGCTGTCAGAAAAAATTAGACAGATGGATTTGGAGTTCTGTGCCATGTCAGAGGGCCCTACTTTGGAATCTGCTCCTGAGTGTGGTGGAGCTGGACTCAGATGTGACCTTCCTACACATGCCTCTTGTCACTTTTACTGAACCTAGTTTTTCTTGTTCCTTAAAGAGGCTGTGTTGATTTTTATTGGGATTGCATTGAATGTGTAGATCAGTTTTGGAAGGATAGACATCTTAATAATATTTAGTCTTCCTATCCATGAACCGGGAATATTCTTCCATTTATTTAGGTCTTCTTTGATTTCCTTGAACAGTGTTGTGTAGTTATCTGTGTATAAGTTTTTTACATCTTTAGTTAAATTTATTCCTAGGTATTTGATTTTTTTATCAATTATTGTAAATGGTATTTGTTTCTTGATTTCCTCCTGAGCTTGCTCATTATTGGTGTACAGAAATGCTACTGATTTTTGTGCATTGGTCTTATAACCTGTGACTTTACTAAACTCGTTTATGAGTTCTAGAAGCTTTGTTGTAGACCTCTCAGGGTTTTCTATGTATAGGATCAAGTCATCTGCAAATAATGAAATTTTGATTTCTTCATTTCCAATTTGAATGCCTTTTATATCTGGTTCTTGCCTCAGTGCTCGAGCAAGTACTTCTAACGCAATGTTAAATAGAAGAGGTGAGAGTGGGCATTCTTGTCTTGTTCCTGACCTTAGAGGGAAGGATTTTAGGATTTCACCGTTTTAAATGATGTTGGCTGTGGGTTGAGAAAAACTAATTTAAAAAAAGTTTCTTCTTTAAGCATTCAACGGCCGTGTATTCGTGTGCTTTCATCATGCACCTGAGTCTTGCTGGACAAAATTCATCCCACTTCTGAATCCTAACATTTGAAGATGTTGAAATTTGGATGCATTTAGCCTGAACTTGTTATTTTGACGGTAATTCCAAACAGGTCTCACTCCTGTGTATGGTTACTCTTATTTTTTTTTCATTTTATTGTCACATTAATAAATCATTAATCCACCTAAATATACAAGCAATGGTATTCAATATATTTGCATAGTGTGCATTCATTGCTTCAATCACTTTTAGAGCATTTTCACTACTCCAATAATAATAAACAAAAAACAAAGAAACAATACTCAACGCCTCTCAATCTCTCTAGATTTCCCCCGCTGTACATACCTACTATTCTGTTTCCTTCTGTCTAGTATATTTTTATTTATGTTTTACAAAAACAGTCTTATATGTGTAACATCACCCATATTAGTGTTGTGTGTAATGTTTTACTATGTTCTACAGGCCCATGTTACATTTCATAGGCTCCTTTCCATTAATACGCATGACTTTTCACTTTCTCTTTCAACCTGGTATACTCATATAATAGCTGTGCTAGTAACAAGACACTATGATGTGCTTTCATCATTTCTTTGCATTTTTAACAATTTGCAAACAACCTTTTTACCAGTTCTGCACAGATTAACCCTCAGCTTTTCTTTCTCTATCCTCATTCTATTTTCTGGTGACCTATACAGCCACTGTGGAAGATTGTTTGGCAGTTCCTAAGGAAGTTGGATATAGGCTTGCATGTGACCCAACAGTACCATTACTATGTATACATCCAGATACACTGAGAGCATTGATACAAGCAGTCACCTGCACACCCATGTTCATAGCAGCATTACTCACAATTGCTGAAATTTGGAAACAACCAAGGTGTCCATTCACTAATGAATGGATCAACATTTGTGGTTTAAACACACAATGAAATATGCAGTGTTAAGACGTAAAGTCATAAGGCATAGGACAACATAGGTGAACCTGGAAGACATTATGTTGAGGAAAGCAAGACCTACACAAATGTACAAATACTGCATGATTGTGCTATTATGAACTAAATATATTCAGTAAACTTATGGAGTTATGATTACACTTGACAGTCTCACTGTTGTGGCTACTTGCTATTTTGATGGTACTTCTAGACCACACTTAACTTTGTTTCTTGTTATTTCAAAACTAGGTTCATCCTTATGTATTCCTGCCATTGTGAGTTCACCACTCCATGCTCCCGCTTGATATCCATATGGAAAACCTTGTAACAGAACTCTACTCCACATATTCCTATCCCAGAACTTTGATCTCTGAAAAATAATTGTAACATTGTAACTCAACCTAGTTGGGTACCTATCCCATCATTTTCAGAACCTTAATGTGTATTATTAATGAAGGGCCTGTTTCCACATATATGCCAATTATTCTTTAGCACATCAATGGCAAGCAATATTATAATTTAGCCAAAGGGGAAAGGCTGGTAGACAATTGTACATTTTCAGACTGCTACTGGGAAATGAACCCTCTTTTCTTTTCTAGCCTACTTCAGGGTGTCTCTCTAACCTGCCATGCCAAGTGAATGAACCCAGCTGAGGACCATCCCAGACTGCTTCAATTGGACACCCAAAGTGGGGCCAGCATCCTTGTGAGAATGAATTGTTATCTTGGTCCCTCTAGGGAGGACATTTGCCAACAATGACACTGTGACCTCCTAGTCTAATAGTCAAATGGGAACATCTATCCTTGTGCATCCAGGAGCCCTAAAGGCAGCAGCCTACAAGGAAATCATTTTCTTCTGTGTGTTGTGTGTGTGTTTGTTATTCTAAATAGCATCAAATGCACACTAGTTCCTGCCAAAGCTTTCTTTGTTATTTGACCACACTTTGAGTTTTGAGGTTTTGGTTCTGTTGTATAGAAGTTAGCAGTCCCTGGCATAAGGAAGTAATTCTGAGTTGGTTAGCCTAGGTCTTGGTTTCTATAATTTAAATAGAATGGGAGAGAAGGGAAATAACAAGACCCTGGGTTGCATCTTGAAACACTGGGGAAAATTTAGGTGGCCCTTTAGCTAAAAAGAAAGAGAAATTGTGCTTTCTTCCCAATTTCAGCTGCAATCTATCAGGAAAATGTCTCATCTCTCTCCCCAGTCTCAGCTGTTTGAGCATAAGAGAGAATAAAAAAATGGCAGCACTTTATTTTCTGGTTTGTCTGTTTTTTTATTAGCCTGGGAAGAGAGTGGAGACTCAACTTGAGTCACTGACATAGCAGAATTGAAAAAGTTGTTCACACTCACAGGAGTGGTCCACCCCACAAATATGATCTTTAACATATTGTGATTCATATAATATTTTCAAATGCCTACACTCCACCGTCTGAAACAAAAACGCATCTTTCCATATGAAAAATACTTTCATTACTTCCCCACATTTCAGAAACATCATTTCAGTGGGAATGCTAAGTAAAATATCTCATAGAAATTATTTATAAGCAGAAAATTTGTCTTGGAGCAATGTACACATCTGATTGTAAAGCTGTAAAACTGAACAATTCATAGGGAAAAGATCATGGGTCACCAAGAATTCAGAACTCATACTAAGTCTATTCCTTTAGATTTCTATTTTTTTTAGGTAGCAATATTTTATTCAAGTTTTATCTTTGGTATTGATTTCAGCATTTGAAAGGGATGATCTAATTCCACACAAAATGAAATGCTCTAAAACATATCCATTGATTTGCTAAAAGTACATTGAATGATGAGTAAACAACAGAAGTCCAATTTAGATTCTGAATGTTGTCACCATGTGAGTACAGTCACAGAGATTACTCCCAGCTTGGAGCTGAGTTCCTAGAAGCTATGCCATTCTCCGGTACAAGGCCACAAAATCACAACCTGAGAGGGAATTAAGTCCTGAAATATTGTCTTAATCACATCCGCCCCCTCCACCCGAAAATGGCACAAAAGAAACAACTACCAAGTCTTGCGGACTACTTTTGGTGTAAAAGAGGTGATGGACTGGGGTTGAAACAGGTCATTAAAATCTGTTTTTAAAAAGCAATTTTGAGATAACTTTGTACACACCATCAAGTAATGAGACGTTCTGCAATTGGGGTTAGGAAACCTAGGTTTAATAATCAGGAAATCACAATTTCATTCATTTGTTCAATAGGAATTTACAAAGTGCCTATTCATTATCAGCTTCCGGTTGCAACAATTTCTAGCCAAAAAAGAAACCTAACAGTTTTAGAGGAACCACCAAGTTCACCTCAAAGTCAACAGCTTAAAGGACATTTTACAGAATTGGGTTTCTTCTGTACCTCTGGAAGGGTAACACTTTAAAGTTTAATCATCTTTAACCTGGAGGTCTAACATGATATTTAGCAATACTTGCATCCCAAACACAGCATCGAATATACACTAAATTCTGAAAGTAGCTTTTCTGCAAAATAGTTTAAAATTAAATGATTGGGCAGTATTCATCTATGCTTGAAATTACAGTCCTAGACCAAGCTTGTGGCCACAAACATTGACATATTTGCCATCCAGCAGAACTGACAGTGTCAGTTTGATCCTTGCATTAGGGTTTGAGTGTATCCTAAACCTCTCAGGCTGCAGTGGTTCACTTTGGCAGAGAAGCATGCATCGGTGTGCTGATATTTGGCTGCTATACCTAAAAGCGTGTTTCTGTTTCCTGCTGTTCAGTTAAGATTGACAGTGGTCTCCAACATCTTGTTCACCTTCTGGTGAATGACTTTCAATTCAGAGACATCCTTAAAAATTCTAAGGTCCACAGGATGGAGGAATAGAGTATGGATTAGAGTGGGCTTACTGATATTCTGTTCATGAACTATTGTGATTAGTAATCAAAGAAAATGTGGCATTGGTGTGGAGAAAGTGGCCATGGTGGCTGCTGGGTATACGGAGTGGGAGGAAGAGATGTGATGTGGGGGCATTTTCGGGGGTTGCAATTGTCCTGGGTGGTGCTGCAGGGACAGTTACCAGACATTGTATGTCCTCCCATGGCCCACTGGGTGGACTGTGGGAGAGTGTGGGCTATGGTGTGGACTATTGACCATGAGGTGCAGCGGTGCTCAGAGATGTATTGACCAAATACAATGATGTCTCATGATGATGGAGGAGGTGGTTATTATGGGGGGAGGAGTTGGGGGGGGGAGGAGTTGGATGGGGGTTGGGGGTTATATGGGGACCTCATATTTTTTTTTAATGTAACATTAAAAAACAAAGACAAAAATATTTTTCTTCTCCTTAAGGCCTCACGGGGGCCCAAGCTTTCCATGGGCTTACCCAAGGGCCATTTTTTGTGTTCCAAACTCATAAACCATCTGGGTGGTGGATGTATTAGCCAAAGGGGTGCTGATGCAAAATACCAGAAATCTATTGGCTTTTATAAAGGGCATTTATTTGGTATAGAAGCTTACAGTTACCAGGCATGAAACACAGGTTACTTCCCTCACCAAAGTCAGTTGCCATGTGTTGGAGTAACAAGGCTTCTAATGTCTGCCAAGAGTTCAGGCTTCTTGGGTTCCTCTCTTCCTGGGGATTGTTTCTCTCCAGGCTCAGCTGCTCTGCTCCTCTGTGTGTTACTTCCTGGGATCCAGTTTAAAACTCCCAACTCTACTCTTTGACATATATTTTCTCTGTGAGTCAAGGGACAAGGGCTCAATGCTCTAGTGACATGTCCTAAAGTCCTAATCATAATTTAATCAATTAAATGTAATACTTCTAAGAGATGAGTTTACAAACATAGTCCAATAACTATTTTGGAATTCATAAAAAATGCCAAACTACTACACTCCACACTCTGATTTCCAAAAAGACATTATGATACTCAAAAAACCTTAAATCTATAACAATGCTAAGTACAAAATCAAATCATAATCAATTTAAAGAAATACAGTTTGTCTTGGGGCAAAGTCCTGTTGCTGTAGACCTCTGAAACTTACAAAACCATTTATCTGCCTTCAGTACACAAAGGAAGAGGCAAAGGATAAAGATTTTCTTTATCATAAGGAGAAACTGGGAAGGAAATATTAGTCTTGTGTCCTTTATAGTTCAGTAAGCTTGCAGCACATATTTCATTAGATGTCAAAGCCTCAGAATCATTCTTAAGAGGATGCTTTCCTCTTTCTGGGTCCTAATGAGAAGACACCATTTCCACAGGTTTTTCCAATGGACCCTTTCATGGTTCCATCCTCATCAAGCATCTGGGTGGTGGCCAAGCTCCAGATCTCCCCCACAAGAGTGTTGGGGTGATTGCCACACTTTATCCAAACTTTAGGTTAGAGCTTTAACCACGCCAATACAGTGAAGTGAAGACAACATTCCCCCTAACCTTTGGTATACAGGCTTAACCTTCTTAGAGCAATGAGTTGACCAACTGGCCTTCCCTAATCCCTGGGGGCAGGCACACCTCTCTCAGACCTATGAAATGGTGTCCCTAACTGCCCTAATCCTTGAGGAATATACTCCACCCTCTCTGTTCCCTTGGGTGGCAAAACTCTCCCTGAGCATCAGGTGGGAACATCCACCCTTTTCAGCTGTTGGGGCAAACTCACACTCTTCTACACATGGGTGAGGTTTCTCCCTTGACCCAAAGTGATGTCTTAATTCTAGATCTCCGTTTTCATGGTTTTCCTCTTAAAGCTGTTTCCCCTTACATCTCTCTCATCAATGTCCTTTTTTGTCCAAGCCAGCAGTTGTTTTGTTCATACAGCTCTCCAACAGTTTCTGCAAAGCAATCTTGGCCATTTCTATCAAGTTTCTCACAATTCCTACAAAAAATATTCCTTACCCATTTATAAAACCATCCCAGCATTTTGATAATTGCAAAAGCAAATTTGTAATTTGCTTGGTACCAAATTCTGTATTATTCAACAAAGGGGTACTGTTGGCTTTTATAAAGGGTGTTTATTTGGGGTAGAATCTTACAGTTACCAGGCCATAAAGCATAAGTTACTTCTCTCACCAAAGTTTTCCTCTACATGTTGGAGCAAGATGGCTGCTGATATCTGCCAACAGTTCAGGGTTCCTGAGTTCCTCTTTACCCAGGTCTTGTTTATCTCCAGACTCAGCTGCCATGCTGTTTCCACAATGCCAGCCATAGACTATAAGGTAACCAAGTCTGTCTTTCTCCCTGGTGTTTGGTTCAATCTGGGATTAGTTGCTCTGCTCCTCTGTGTGCTTACTTCCCAGGCTCCAATTCAAAACTCCCAACTCTGTCCTGTCATGTTTTTTTCTCTGTGAGACCCTGGCCACCAAGGGGCTGGGACTCAATTTCTTAACGATGTGACCCAAAATCCTAATCACAATTTAATCAATTAAAAGTGATACCTCTGACAGGCCACTTTACAAAATATGCATCTAATAAATACTTTTTGAGTTCATAAATCTAATAACTACATATAAACTAATAACTATTTTTGGAATTCATAAAAATGCCAAACTGCTGCAGTGTACAAATCTAGACCTTGCCTACCTAGTGTATTGGGATGAGGGTCACATTTCCAACAATCCTTGGAGTATGTGCTCCATCCTGTCTACAGTTGAGGCAATGAAACTCTTAATGGATAATAAACTATAAGATGCACCTTCTGCAAATGCTGGGTCAAACTCACCCTTTCCTCACACAGATGTGTGATCTTTATCATGGTTCCATGATTTGTATAAATTCCAGACATCCATTTCCACTGTTTTCCTTTTGATGCTGCTTTTCCTTCAGTCTCACCTCTCTTTCTCCATTTTGTCCAGGCTGAGAGTACTTTCATTCATTCAGATCCCACAAATTGCTTGTTTTAATAGCATCAAGGAAACCACTTCTAAGCAATCAGAAAGTAAGACTTTCCACAAGTCCTTCCTGGAAAATGACATTTCAATTTCTGACTTGCAAGGACATGGTTGGCTAAATCCTAGTTACAACCTCACATGGGGCTTGTTTTCAGAAAGATTAGGATTTCCCAAAACAACAGTTTCTGTTGTGCCCAGAAATTCACTTTGAAACATCTCTTTCCTCACACATTTTGCTATAAGTTTAAGTAGAAGACAGGCGATTTTTTCACATGTAATTTGGAAATATCCAAAGGGAAGTATCCATGTTCATTATTTTCAAGTTCTGCCTTTGTTTTAACATCAGGAGTAAATTGTGACAAACTCTTTGCTGTTTTTAAAATAGATCACTTTCTTTCCAGCCATCATTTCTGTCTGAATCTTCATCAGAATTTTTTGACTACATATTCCTATGGACAGTCTCTTCAAAGCAATCTAGATAATTTCTAACAAGCATCTCACAATTCCTTGAAAAATCTACCAATCACCCATTTATAAAACTGTAACATTTTTTACTCTTACCCCACTCTCCTGGTACTAATTTCTGTTTTAGTTGTTCAAAGGGGTGCCAGTGCAAAGTGTCAGTAATGTGATGATTTTTTGGAAAAAAATCTTAAAATTCCATGGCCATGAAAATTCAAACTCTAGGAACCATAACAGATGCTTTACCACCCAAGTCAGCTCACATATGTTGAAAAAAGAGTGAGGGTGAGTGTGAAGTCTCCTTTCCCTCTAGTTGTAAATATTTTTGGTTCTCCTTACATATTCTTTATTTTTAAAATTATTTTTCTATTATTATTTTTAAGAATCTTTAGATGACATAAATTTTCCATCAGAAATATAGGACATTCCCATATACCTAAATCCCTCCTGCTTGCACAAATTTATTAATGAACAATATCTTTCATTAGTATGATATATAATTACAATTGATGAACATATTTTTCCCTCTCTATTTTTTGTAAATGTTACTTTATATTAAAGAGGTACCCATATACTCCCCACCCCCTTCACCCCACCCCTCCCACATCAACAATCTCTTCCATCATCATGGGATATTCATTGCATTTAATGAATACATTTTGGAGCACTGCTGCACTGCATTGATAGTGGTTTACATTGTAGTTTACACTCTCCTCCAGTCCACCCAGTGGGCCATGGCACTATATACAATGTCCAGCATCTGTCCCTACAGTACCACCCAGGACAACTTCAAGTCCTGAAAATGCCGCCACGTCATATCTCTTCTTCTGTCTCCCTACACTCAGCAGCTACCGTGGCCACTTTCTCCACATCAATGCTACAATTTCTTCCATTACTAATCACAATAGTTCTGTAGTAGAATATCAGTAAGTCCACTCTAATCCATAGTCTATTCCTCCATCCTGTGGACCCTGGGATGGCTATGTCCACTTCCCCTCTATATCAAGAGGGGGCTTAGATTCCACATGAATGATGAATGCAATTCTCCTGCTTGCAGTTGTAGGCACTCTTGGTTCTCTGATGTGGTATTTGACCTTCTTCACCTCCCTGTTAGCTGGCCAGGGTAAGTCCAATGAAGCAGAGGGTAGGAATGGCAAGTCTGCTGAGGCTCAGGGCCTGGCTGTCACATGGACAGTCCAGAGATTCAGGTCTCTTGAGTGTACACGAACCCCAACCCTAGCCACAGGTCCGGTAAAAGTAACAGAAGGAGCATGTGTAGAAAGGTCACATCTGAGTCCAATTCCATCACATTCAGGAACACAAACTCCAATGCAGGGCCAACTGACATAACACTGAACTCCAGAGCCATCTGCCATGACCATAGAACCTGTGGGTCTCAGTAGCACTCAGGAGAACCAGTACCGTTGTATGTACTTTGGCTGTCACTGGGACCCTGCTGAGGCATGGGTAAGTGTTACCTCGCTGATGACCTCCTGACTTTTTTTTTTTGGAGAGTCATAGCTATATAAACTCATTTGTCCTTTCCATTTCCCCCTTTTATCCAAAGTCAAAAAGCAGATTTTAAACCTGATTTTGCATGTAGGCTGAGATATTCTGCTGCTCTGAGTTGACCCTTTTATTCAAGGTCTTCTTCTAGTTACATCATCAGCTGGTGCTTGGTACCAATCCCTTGGTAGTGGAAGTCATGTCCCGCACTGGGGGAAAGATAATGCATTTACATGCTGAGTTTGGCTTAGAGAGTGGCCACATGGAGGCTCTCAGAAGGTAACTCTTAGGCATCCTGCAGCTCTAGGCCTAGCTCACATTTCAGGTGCACAGACGCATAAGCATAGTCATCTGTATCAAGGGCTCATTGTTGGACCATCCATTTTTATTGGCCTTTGCCATTGCACTTGGGGGATTGTTGCTTTTCCATTGGGGAATGTAATACAGCTCCCCTGGCTAGGAGCTCAGCACTCCCTCAGTTGTGGTTTTAAACTGTAATCACTATGAAAATATCCAAATATTTTATGTACCCTGTATTCATGACCTGGAGAGCTTCCTCCCAAACATGTGCTCCCTATCAACAACACCCCACACCAGTGTTCCTCTCCTGCCATATTTGGACCTTTCTGTGGTCCAAAACTTCTTTAAAATTGAAGCCTAATATATTTCCAGGTTCCATTAATAGTAAAAGGGAATATAGTGAGTGGTTTAAAGGTTAGATATAGAATACATACTAATTCAGAAAAATTAAATAAAGTAAAAATAAATTGGGGTGTCAAAACATGAAAAAATGAAAAAAACTTTGTTTTTGACATTTTGCCTTTCATCACTGCTATAGGTCTTGCCCTGTATGTACAGTGGCAAGGCATTGATGAACACATTTTGAATTATCACATCTTATCATGGTCTACAGTTTGCATTATGGTTTACACTTTGCACCACACAATTTTATAATTGCACTAAATTGCCCCCTGCTCCATCCATTCTTTCGTCTCACTCCCATTGGAACTTGTGGTAACCAAGAATAATATTTTAAGAATAATTTTCATAGTTACATCCATAAATATTGAGGATTTAACATATTGTTCCATCTTCTTTTATAAGGAACTGCCTATGTCTTGAGAGAGTCTTAACCTTCTGAGAACGTACCATGCCTCCCCAGCATTGGAGTTTAATCAATTCTTATTTGTTTTGTGAGTCTCCACCCACTGAAATAACACCCTATGACAGGATGAACACTTTCATATTCTTCTTTTTTAAAGATTTATTTACTTATTTTATTCCCCCCCACCCCAGTTGTCTGTTCTCTGTGTCTATTTGCTGTGTGCAGAGTTCAGCTTTTCCTTCTCCCCACTACCACCAATTGAGCAGACCAACAGCCCTCTGCCCTGCTGAACTTCACATTAAAAAGCCATCAACCCCCCTTAGATCCCTGCACCGCTGTCATCCTATTCAATGCTAAACTACTCCTACTTTATCATAGGGTTGGCCCAGATTGAACATCACTTTACCACACTTTACTCCCTTTCTGGCTCTTGATAACAGATTTTCCAGACTGTAACTCTGTGCGTCTACTCAGTTTACTTAAGTCATATCAATGAGGTCATGTAATATTTGTCTTTTAGTGACTGGCTATGAAAGTGATTCATAGATGAGTTAATTAAAGACTTTTATCCATGTTGTCACATGTGTCAATACTTCTTTCTTTCTTACAAACTGGGTAACATTGCACTGTATGCATTCACCACAATTTGCTTAACCACTAATCTGTGGATGGACACGTGTTTCTTCCAACTTTGGCAATAGTGAAAACCACTGCTACAAACATTGATGTGGAAATATCTCTTTGTGTCCCTTCTTTCAATTCTTCTGGATATATAATCAGCAGTGTGATTGCTGAATCATATGGCAGGTTCTTACTTAGCTTTCTGAATTAGTACCAAAACATCTTCCATGATGACTACACCATTCTACATTCCCACCAGCAGTAGTTGAGTGTTTCCTTTCCTCCACATCCTCTCCAACACTTGTTTTTACATACTTCTTACACGAACCATATTCAACAACAAAAAAATTGAAACTAAGATATCATCTCACACATTATGAAATAACCATTATTACAAAAACAATAAATGACAAGTATTGGAACAGTCCTTCACTATTGGTAGGAATGAAGAATGGTACAGCCTTTTGGAAAACAATTTAGAATGTCTTCTAGAAACTAAATTTAGGAATGTCATATAATCTAGCAATCCTCTTACTAGGGACATATTCAGAAGATATGAAAGGAAGGGTGAAAATCGACATTTGCACAATGATGATCATAGCAGTATTATTTACAATGCTAAAATATGGAAACAAACAAAATGTCCATCAATGGATAGGTGGGTAAACAAAATGTGACATATACCTACAATGGAATACTATTTAGTTATAAGAAGTGAAATGAGGTTCCATATGACAACATGGATGAAACTTCAGGATATTATGTCGAGTGATATGTTAGACACACAAGGATAAATATTGTATGATTTCACAAATATGAACTTAAATCTATCAGTAAAGTCAAGAGGAAAACTCTAGTGTAAGCTTACTAGAAAAGTCAATGTGGGTTGTGAATGGGAGCTGATGCTAATTGTACATAAAATTTTATTAAGTTTTATTGTAAATATTTAGAAATGAATAGAACTGATGGTAATACATTATAGTTAGTATAACTATCACTAATGATTTATAATTTTGGTTGTGCCTCAATATATAGTCTGTGGATGTATTTTAATTGAAAAGAAGTTAGAGGATAATATATGAACTGTGTATCTTAGTGATTTAAGTCATGTATGAAGATTGTGAATAATAGTATAAGAATGTTCTTTTAAAAGAGTTAAGAGTATGGTGATACCTTGGAAAATTACAACTAATATAAATTATGGATTATAATGAACAGTAATATTGTCAAGCTTTTGCAGCAATGGCAAAGAAGGCATTATAGCAATTCTAAGGGACAATAGAGTCATATAAGGAAGTATGGATTTTTCCATTGCAAGTACTGAAACCATTCTAAAATTGAGTTAAGTGATGACAGTGCAGCTATGTGATGAAAATGAGAGTGACAGGGTTTACATTTAAATGGATTGTTTAAGGATGGGACTGTATAACACAAAGAATCCTGTGGAAGAAGATGAACTGTGGTTAGCTGAACAAATATTAGGACATTCTTTTAAGAAACCTAACACACCAAGGTAAGATATTGGCTATAGTAAGCAGTAATATTTTGATCATGCTCTTTCATAGTTTCTATCAATTGTTTTACATAATTCAAGGTGTTGGTGGTGGAGTAATGCATATGAGGCCTGTATGTTGGCATGTTTTATAAGTTCATATTTTTTATCATACCTTTAGTGTATAAGTCAGTCAAAGGGGTGCTGAGGCAAAATACCAGAAATTGGTTGGTTTTTATAAAGGGTATTTATTTGGGGTAGGAGCTTACAGACACCAGGCCATAAAGAATACGTTACTTCCCTCATCAAAGTCTATTTGGAGCAAGATGGCTGCCAACATCTGCGAGGGTTCAGGCTTCCTGGGTTCCTACATTCCTGGGCCTTGCTTTATTCTGGCTTCAGGGTTCCTCTCTTCCTGTGGCTGGTTTCTCTTTCCTCTGTGTACTGACTTCCTGGGGCTCCAGCTTAAGCCTTCAAGATCAAACGCCAACATTAGAAAACCCCCACATCCAAAAGCCCCAACTCTGTCCTTTGCCATGCCTTTTATCTTTGAGTCCCCACCCACCAAGGGGTGGAGACTCAACACCCTAATGACATGGCCCAGTTAAAGCCCTAATCCTAACACAATCATGCCCAGGTGCAGATCAGATTACAAATGTAATCCAATATTTCTTTTTGGAATTCATCAATTATGTCAAACTGCCACAGTTAGTATTTGTGGATCTTCATGTATAAATGATTAACTTCAAAATATCAGAAAACTATGTACAGCACGTATCATTCAAACAAATAAAGAGATAATTTGAACCCAAAATCTACCCAAAAGGATGCCAAATATTTGATATCTGTAGTGATTTCTAGTTTACTTTCTTGTAAGTAGGAAAAATCGTGATTCCATTTACTAAGGTAATACCACCTTTGTGTAATCATCTAATGTAATTCTTTTTTTTTTATTGACTTTGTAATAATATTACATCAAAAATATATATGTGAGGTCCCATTCAACCCTGCTCCCCCACCCCCCCTCTCCCCCCCCAACAACACTCGTTCCCATCATCATGACACATCCATTGGTTTTGGTAAGTACATCTTTGGGCACCTCTGCACCTCATAGTCAATGGTCCACATCATGGCCCATACTCTCCTCCATTCCATCCAGTGGGCCCTGTGAGGATTTACAATGTCCGGTGATTGCCTCTGAAGCACCATCCAGGGCAGCTCCATGTCCCAAAGACACCTCCACCTCTCATCTCTTCCTGCCTTTCCCCATACCCATCGTCCACCATGTCCACTTTTCTCAATCCAATACCACCTCTTCTATGTGGACATTGGATTGGTTGTGTCCATTGCACCTCTATGTCAAGAGGAGGCTCAAATTCCACATGGATGCTGGATGCAATCCTCCCATTTTCAGTTGTAATCACTCTAGGCTCCATGGTGTGGTGATTGTCCTTCTTCAATTCCATCTTAGCTGAGTGTGGTAAGTCCAATAAATCAGATTGTAGGTGCTGGAGTCTGTTGAGGCTCAGGACCTGGCTATCACATTGTCAGTCCAGAGATTCAAATCCCCTAAATATATCTTAAATCCCAACGTTAACTGCACCTCCAGCACATTAGCATGAAAGTCTTATGAAGGGAGATCCCATCTGAGTCCAGATTCATCACACATAAACACCATTTCCAAAGAGGGGCCATCTGCCCTGGTAGTTAACCCCATCGGCATGGCCATAACTCTCATGGGTCTCTTTAGCCTTCAAAGGAACCAATATCTGGGGGTTGTATCTGCTTTATCTGTCTCTCTGACTCTGCTCAGTTGTGCATGAGGGCAATCCTTCTGCCAGCCTCCAGACTCTTTTTTAGAAACTCGTAGCCATATAAACTCATTTCTCCTTTCCATTTCCCCCTTACTTTAGGTCAAACAGCATTTTAAAGTAATGTTATTTTATGTAGACATGGATATTCTGCTGATCCGCATTGAACCTTCCGTATAAGGTCCTTTTCCAGTTGCATCATCAGTTGGTCATCTAATGTAATTCTTAACAAAATATGTGCAAAGTTAACATTACTGAACAGATTTTACTGATTGGAAATAAGGAATACAACCTTTGTCCATTGTTTTACATTGTCATATGGAAACTTGACTCAAATTCTGTTTACCTGACTCTAAAGGCCAAGAATTTTTTAAAAATTTGAGATAAATCAAATGATATTTAAATAACATAAAATTCACTATTTTAAATTGCTCAGTTCAGTGGGTTTAAGTGAAACAGTGATTTTTAGTACTTTCAAAATATTGTGCAAACTTCATCATCAAATTATGGAAGATTTTCATCTCCTAAAAAAGAAAACCCAAAAACTATTAAGCAAGCGTTCTCCTTCACTCCTTCACAAATTCCTAACAAGTAGTAATCTAAACTCTGTCTCTATGGATTTACCTGTTCTGGACATTTCATATATTTGGACTCATACAGTGCACCACTCTGCCAAAGGTATGCTGATGCAAAGTACCAGAAATCTGTTGGCTTTAAAAAAGGTTATTAATTGGGATTACAATTTTATACTTCTAAGGCCCCAGAAAGTCCACTGAAGGTATGATTTCTCATAAAAGTCAGCTGCCACATATTGAAGCAAGGTGGTGAGTGATTTTGGCAAGGTTTCAACTTTTTCTCTATACTCACTCAGGCTCGGCTACATCACTTCTTCCTGATTTCATCTGCTGGCTGTCATAGGACTTGACTCTTAAGATGACTTCCTATATTAGTCTTTTTCATTTACATTTGGTGAATACATTTTGGGGCACTGCTGCCCCGCATGGATTATAGTTTGCATAATATTATACACTCGCCCCCAGTACATTCAGTGGGTTATGGTAGGATATATAATGTCCAGCATCTGTCCCTGCAATATCACTTAGGACAACTCCAAGTCTCAAAAGTTCCCCCACAACTTATCTCCTCTCCTTCTCCTTGCCCTCAGCAACTACCATGGACATTTTCTCTAGATCATTGCCACAGTTTCTTCCATTACTAGTCATAAGAGTTCTATAGTAGAATACCAGTAAGTTAACCCTAATCCATATTTTGTTCTTACATCCTGTGGACACAGGGTTGGTTGATGGATGTGATTCTCCTGCTTGGAAATGCAGGCACTCTCAGTTCCTAGGCATGGTGGTTGATCATCTTCACCTCCCTGTTAGCCGACCTGTGCAAGTCCAACAAAGTAGAGAGTAGGAGTTGCAAATCTGCTGAGCCTCAAGCCCCAGCTGTCACATAGTCAGTCCAGAGATTCAAGTCTTCTGGGTATACACCAACCCCAGGGCCAACCACAGGTTCTGTAAAAGTGACAGAAGAATCATGTGTAGAAAGGTCAAATCTGAGTCCAACTCCATCACAATCTGGAGCACAAATTCCAAACTAGGACCCACTGACAAGGCACTGAACTCCAGAGACATATGCAATGACCATAGAACCTGTGTATCTCCATGACCCTCAGGAGCACCAGTACCTGGGGTTGTATCTACTTTGGCTGTCTCTGGGGTCCTGCTATGGCCTGCATAAGCACGATCTCTCTAATGAGTTCCTGACTCTTTTTTGAAGACTCTTAGCCATATAAACTCATTTGTCTTTACCATTTACCCCTTTTATTCAAGGTCTTTTCCTATATCTGTCTTGACTGTCCTGTTCTGTTTACAGGGTCAGTTGTAAGCTATCAGGCAAAATAACTCATCCTGGAGCCTCCATTATTTAACAATTCTCCTTTCTGTCACGTGGCAGGATCAAAGATGACAGAGCCCTCTTTCATGTATCAGTCTGTTTTGTGAGTGCCCATTTATATAACACCCAACAACAGTACGGGGATCCAGACTGAAACATGCACTCTGACATAGTCAAATCAAATACCCTACTCTTAACATGTAACCTAAAGACACATATGCTCAATTTAAAGCAAGGGTTATCACACACAGAAGACTTGATTAGTTTACAAGTATAATCTTTCCTTTTTGTGATTCAAAAAATAATCTCAAACTGCCACCCTCCTACATTTGAGTTCCTAAAAGACATTATATTCCAAAAATCTTAAATCATTTCACCAGCAATGCTAAGTACGAACTCACATTAATAGTAGCTTTAGGAATATCCTCTCTTTGTAGACCTGTGAAATATACAAGTAAGTCATCTTCTTCCAATACATTAAGGAAGGACAAGCATAGAGTAAACTTTTCCACATGTCATGGGCCCCCAAAAGTTCCAAAACCTGCAGAGCATACTCCATTGGATTTCAAACCTGAGAGACAACATGAAAATCATGATTTATTCTTCTTCTCAGGGGATTTTGGGTGCCCTCCTTTCCACAGTCTTGCCAAATGGCCATTTACTCAGTTCAACCTTTATCAAGCATCTTGGTGATGACTGAGCTCCGGGCATCACACTTCAGGAATGTTTCAGTGATGGTCACATTTTCCCCAAACTCTGGGGTACAGTCTCAGCCCCATTAGTACAGCAAGGTGGTGAAAACATTCTCCCTGATGTCTGACATACAGGCCCATTTCCCTCAGAGCATTGGCATGGGACTTTCTACCCAACCAATGAAGAAAAAACCTGACACCTCAGAACAGTGGGATTGCAAACTCATGCTCCCCAACCTATGGGGAACAGGCCCAAACACTTCAAGAAGTTGTTTGGTGACCTAACTCTCCCCACAGAATGGGACAAGCTCTCCACACTCTCTGTAGCCTGGAGCAAACGCATTCTCCATGAACAGTGTGTTGGGACATCCACACACTTCAAATGCCAGGACAAACTCACTCTCTCTGTAGATATGGGTTGGGTCCCTCTCCTTGCACAAGGAGATGTCTTAATTCCAGACTTCGATTTCCATGGTTTTCTTCTTGAGAACATTCTCCATTCTCATCCATCCATCCATTTCTTTCCCTTTTAGTCCAGGCTGACAGTAGTTTTATTCATACATATTTCACTGAAACTTGTTAGTTTAGCATCCTGGTAACTGGGGCTCAAATTGTTAGACAGTAAGTCTTTATACAAGTCCTACCTGGATAACTGAATTACTGATCCTGACCTATAATTTCCAAGTTTATTTAATTCCTCAAATGGGGTACTAACTTCTGGGGTTTCTTTTTTGGAAGCTTGGAATCAAGGATTATCACTCTCTGGTTTCTCGGTGCACAACGATTCCATTCTCAGCTTATTTCTTTCTTCTCACATTTTGGTATAAGATGTAAAGAGAGCCAGGCAGCATTCCCCATATTATTTTGCAAATCTTCTTGGCTAAATTTCCAAGCTTGGTATTTTAAAATTTGGCCTTTCATTAACTACCTGGTGTCAGTCTTGCTAAGTTCTCTCAAACTTCAAAACAAGGATTAGCTTCCAATAATAGTTTCATCATTTCCTTCTAAAGCCTCACCAGAAATATCTTTAATCTCTGTATTCCTACCACCAGTCTCTTCAAACCAATCTAGAATTATTCCATCAAGTCGTTCAGAATTCATCCAAAAAATACCCCTTACATAGTTACGAAACTGTTCCAAAATTTTTTATTATTGCAAGCACCACTACCTCATATCTGGCAACAATTTCTGTATAATTCTGCCAAGATGGTGCTGATTCAAAGTACCAGAAATGTGTTGACATTTACAAAGTTTATTTATTTGGGTTAAAAGGTACCATCTCCCAACAAAATCAGTTGCCATGTATCGAAGCAAGAGGGCAAGAAATCTCTATAATGTTTCAGCCTTTTCCTCTGGGCTTCCTCTTTCTGGCTTATCTGTTCTGCTTCTTCCCCATTTCAGCTGCAGGCTGGTATACATCTTGTCTCTTAGTGCTTCCCATATCATTTTCTGCAGTCCCACTCTCTTCTCAATGACAGCTGTAAAATATCAGACAAAATGGTCCATCACAGGACACAGCTCTTTCAGTCTTCACCAATCTATCACACAGCAGAATAAAATGATAGAGAACTCTCACACTTTTTTCTCACTTTCTCTTTAATTGTGCATTTATCAGGCACATCAAGGGGTCAGGGACCCAACCTCAGTCTCACCCTTAGCCATAGTCAAATAAAAAGCCATAATTGTAACTGGTAATCTAATCAGCTACACCTCAGCTTAATGTAATGCAATCAAAAGGTATCCTACCCAGAGGAATAGATAAGTTTACAAACAACACCTTCCCTTCTTTGGGATTCATAAAATAATCTCAAACTGGATTTTGTGCCTGGCTTCTTTCACTTTATGTGATTACAATTTCACAAATATTACGGCATATATTTGTGCTTTATTCCTCTTTATAGATGAATAAAATTCCATTGTATGTGTATTCTACACTTGAAAAAAAACCTTTTAATACTCTGGGGAACAGGAATAAGAAATAGTTTTGTCAAGAAAATTCTTTAAGTTCTGTGGTGTACTATCTAACATAATCTCAAAGGTCAGCTTAAGTAAACAGCATAGTTAACATGGAATCTGAAACAGTGAATGAGATTGTGATATTCTGTACAGAATTGTTGTAATACCTTGATGCATTTCATAGTGTTTTTGGCATAAGTGAGAAAGATATTTTTCAAGTCCCCTCAGGACTGAGAAAAAATATAAATATATTTTCTTCTTCACCTGGAAAATTGCAATTTCTTTCTAAAAAACTAGGAGCTCCAAATTTATTGAAATGGTAAAACTCTGCAAGGTAAACCTGTGAAAAATAAACATGCTAGTAAGCTATGCGATTGCTCTCAAAGCTTGCACACATGAAACTTATTTCTAGTATATGAAGCTAAACTCAATTATAATTAATACCTAAGAGTCATCTGTAGAGAACCATTTTATTATTCAAATGTGGCCTTCTTCTCTAAACCAAACTTTTACTATCTTCCTCCCTACATTGGACAGGACTTCCAGGGATAAAGTTTTCCCTGGTAGCATGTGACTTGACTTCCAAAGATATTTCCTAGCAATACAAAATTTAACAAATCCCATGAACAGCTCTCCCTGACCATGTCTGATTAGACCAAAAGGGGAACATTAATAGAACTGGATGAAGTTTTAATGGTGCAGATATTTCAAATAGAGTTGAAGGTCAATCTGAAGGTAACTTTTATGAAGTTTTATTTGTTTAGAAACTCACCTTATGTGAGATAAAACCTTGCACCTACACTTCTGATATTAAGAATTTCTCCCTGAAGAGAACTTGGTTTAAGTACATATAAAATCATTTATGGAAGGCCTTTTCTTTCAATATGAGTATATTAGTAACATGAAAGATAGTCCTGAATTAACTACTATCCAATATGGAAGATCTTTGGGTGCAAACCTAACTGTCACCTAACATTCAGTTTCTGTTTCTTAGTTCATGAAGGAAAGTGCTCAGTTATTTTTGAAGTGAAGATGAGCTCTAAAATACTGAGAGTAAAAAGTGAAGACATAATTATGATTTCAATATCATTATATGAATGCCTTTATATTACAAAAACGGCACAATGTTAATAACTGACAGTGTTGAAAACTGGCTAATTAACCTACAGCTGTTATTATCATGGACATTCTGAAGTGCTCTCATACCTGTTTATGCTTTCTCTTATCTTAGCCTCACCCTTGTGTCTACTTAGTATTATGATGGTAATTTCAGACAGAAATTACCTTTGATTTTTGTTATTTCAAAATTTGTCTTACTATTGTATATACTCGCCATTGTGATGGTAAACAGTTCACCCTCCTATTTAATATTCATATGGAAAAACTTGATTGGACTATACTCTCTACATTTGTATCCCAGAAGCTTGATCTCTGATAACGATTGTAACTTTTTGACTCATCCGTGCTTGATACCCACCCTACCTTTTACATATCCTTAAGGTAAATTAATGAAAGAACTTATTTTCACAACCAACCAAATTATTCATTAATTCACTGATGGTAAGAAATTTTAGAATCACTCAAGTGAGAAGGATGTTTTGCAATTGAATATTTCTGGTCTCCCACCAAGGAATAAACCCTCTTTTCCTTTCTATTCCACTTCAGTGTTTCTGACTGTTCTGCCATGCCAAGTGAATGAATCCAGCTGAAGACCACCCCAGAACCTCTTCAGTTTAGAACCCAGTGTGGAGCAGGCTTCCTTGTGAGAAGATGCTGTTGGTGGAATACTGTATTTCCTCGGCAAGACATTGTCAAACACTGACATTGTAACCACCTACTCTGAGAGTAAGACAGCTTCCCTAAAGACTTTATGCTACCACGTAAAGCAGATTCAGTTCTGTGTTTTGTGTGTTTGCATTTTGTAATTCTCCATGTCCCCAGCAGAACATTAGTTCCTGCTAAACATGTAAGTGGTATTTCATCACACTTGGAAATTTTAGATTTGTTTGTGGAATACATAAATGAGCAGCCTCTGGCATAAGGAAGTGATATTGAGTTGGTTTGCCTAGCTCTTGATTTCTGTATTTGTTTAACTAGATGGGGAACTAAACAGAGTTTGGGTGTGAAGGGGAATAGCAACCCTCTCAGTTGCATCTTGAAATATTCAGAACAATTTAGGTGGACTTATTACTAAAAAGAGAGAGATATTTGGCTTTCATCACAATTTCAGCTGCAAGCTGTCAGGAAAATGACTCATCTCTCTCCCTGACCTCAGCTGTTTGAGCACGTGGCAGAATAAAAAAGAAATGGGAGTTCTTTTCTAGTTTGTCTCTGTTGTAGAAGACCCATCAAGAGGGTGGGAACTCAACCTGAGTTGAGCCTCACAGACATATTACAACTGAAATTGTTGCTAACACTTACTGCAGGGGACCATTCCACAAACATAATCATTCTCTTTCTGAGATTATTAAAATGATTTCAAATGGCCATACTTCAGCTTATGAGTCACAAAAACATATTTTATATATGAAAAAATACTATCGTTGCATTGCACATTTTCACAAATATCATTTCAGTGGCAAGGATAAGGAAAAAATCTCATAAAAATCACTTATAAGCATACCTTGTCTTGGAGCAATGTACCCATCTGATTGTAAACCTGTAAAACTAAAAAACTATAAGGAAAAGAGTCATAGGTCACTGATAGTTCAGAAATCCTGCATGGTGTACTCCATTAGACTTCAAATTCTGAAAGTTATCCTTACAAAATATTTCTTTCCCTTGAAGCTTCATGGGGTCCTGCACTTTCCATGGAATGCCCGGTCGCCTTTTTCTGAGTTCCATACTCATCAAGCATTGGATCACAGGCAAAACTATTCCTCCCCCTATAAGTACATTTAGTTGAGGATCTCAATTCCCAATCTCTGGGGCACATATGATACCCTGTCCACAAGTGGGACAGTGAAATTGTTCATGAACAATGGGCCAGATGTTCCACCCTCTTCAAATGATGGGTCAAACTCACCCTTTCTGCACACTTGCATGGGGCTACTCACATCATCTCAGGATTTGTGTAAATTCCAGGCCCCAACTTTCATGGTTTTCCTCTTGAAGCTGTTTTTACTTCGGTCATACCTCTCCCTCTCCATTTTAGTCCGTGCTAACAGTGCTTTCATTCATACAGATCTTGTAAAATGCTTCTTGGTTTGGCATGAAGTAATCAGGGGTCTAAGCTATCAGACAGTAAGACTTTCCACAAGTCTTTCCTGGATAACTTCATTTTAATTCCTGACTTGCAGGGATATAGCTGGCTATTTCCAAGTTTAGTTAAATCCTCATGAGTCATTATATGTTGGGGCTTGTTTTCAGGAAGATTAAGATTTCCCAATCTACCAATTTCTGGTTATTTTGTGCCCAGTAATTCAGTTCGAACATTTTCTCTTTCCTCACACATTTTGTTCTAAGCTTAAAGGAGAATACAGACTGCATTTTCCACATTTAATTTGGAAATCTCCATGGGGAAATATCCAAGTTCATCATTTTTAAATTCTGCTTTCGTTCTACTATCAGGAGTAAATTTTGACAAGGTCTTGGATGTTTGTAAAAAAAAAAAAAAAAGGGGGGTCTCTTTCTTTCGACCTTCATTTCTGTCTTTAACCTCATCAAAAATCTTTTGGTACCATATTCCTACAGATAGTCTCTTCAAACAATCTAGACCTTTTCTATCAAGAATCCCACAATTCCTCAAATATCTTGCTATTACCCATTTATAAAATCATTACATCATTTTTGGCTATTACCCAACTCTTATTGTACAAATTTCTATTTTTTTAGGTTTTAAAAATACTTTTTTTAGGAAGCTTTAGATTACAAATAAGTTAAATTGGAAATTCAGGCCATTACCATATACCTTACTCCTTCCCCTTCCTAAACATTTCCCCGTTAACATCTTTCGTTAGTCAGGAATATTTGCTGCAATTGATGATCACATATTGAAATATTGCATCTTATCATGGTCTATAGCTCACATTATGATTTCCACTTTGCAATATCATTCTGGACCCATCATTGCGATGTTGTGCACAACAATTCCTCTGTCCCCCAAATGACCCATTTACAACTATTCTTCCCTGTGCCTAATCTCAGGACCTCTGGACACCATTGCATTTAGATCAGTGTTATGAGCTCTTCCATTACTAGAATAATAATTATACTTGAGCCCACATTTGCATTATCCCATATATTTGCTCATTCCTCAACTGAGGATTTTTGATGGTGGTGCCCACTATGTTTCTGATGGAGATGGGTCTTAGATTGCGTGCACTAGATGGGTGGAAATGAATTGTTTGCAGTTTTAGATTCTCTCTGATTTTTGGTGTGGGCATTTTTTGTCATCATCCTTTATGTTAGTAACCCTCAGTGAATCTCATAAATTGGCAAGTAGGTGTTGGCTGCAACTATGCTGAGATTCAGGACTTAACTGGCATATGAAGGGCCAGAAGGTTTACAACTCTGGGACACATATTGAACAGGAATAGTGCTAATTATAGGTTCAAATAAAAAGGGCATAAGAACAATGTGTTGGAAAATTATAAGTGAGAACATCTCTGATGTATTTGGGAGGCAAATTATCACATATCCAAAGTAAAGCCAATGGACAGGTTGCTGAATTCCTGGGTTATCTTCTCTACGTGTCCAGATGTCTCTGGAGAACTCAGAAGACCCCTACTTGAAACATTGTTTACTCACAGAGGTAGTGAGACCCTCCAAAATGTGCATAAGTATAACATAAGGAATGACCTCCCTTCTCATGATGAAATCTCTTAGGCAAAAAAACTCACTAGTATTGAATACTTTCATCTTCTGCCCTAGGTCTTTCTCCAAAAACACTGTTAGTTAGTGCTTGGTAATAATCTGTTGGTGCTAGCGAAGCTTATCCCTGGGAGACATGTTCCATACCAGGTGAAAGGCAGTGAGTTCATATGTTGAGATTGGCTTAGAATGAGGCCAAGTTAGAGCAACAAGGAGGCTTTCAGTAGCAAAATATAATACTAGGATATGTTTCAATTTCACAAGAACCAGGTTCTTACATACAAACATCAATAGCAAAACTTGGCATCTCGGTATGTCCTCCTTTGTGAGGCACTGACTATGTAATCTAGGGATTCTTGCCACTCTATTAGAGAGAATGTAGTAGGACTTCCAAGGATGGGAATTCAATGTTCTTTTGTTTATTGTAGGGGTCTGCACTCATTGAGACAAGACCCCATGTCCACTTGTACACATTCATTTTTCATTTAGGCAGGCTCTATGTGTACTCCTCCCCACATATCCCAGTGATCCTTCCATGTCACAATTGTGACTCATCTGCAATCCAATATCTCCCCAAAGATGATGACAAAAATTAAATAAATATGATAACTAATACAAAAATAAAATTAAATAAAATATACTTATAAATTTTAAAAATTATTGTGTCTTTCATTCCCAAAAGATCTGTTTTTTTTAATGTACAATGACAATTTCTTCTGTTTGTTCCCTAGTGTCTTTTTATTTCACTTTATTTTCAAAGAAACTTTAGGTAACAGAAAATTTACATAAAAAATATAATGAATCCACATAAACTTCACCCCTCCCACTCTTGTCATTTCCCCTCTGAAAAGGATTTATTATAATTGTTGAAAAACTGTTGAGATATTGTCCCTAGCCATGGTCAATGATTTGCTTTATAGTTCACAAGGGTCCATCAACTGATGAGTAGAAAAACAGAACGTGGTATATACATGCAATGGAATATTATTCCGTTGAAAGAGGACATGAAATCGGGATCCATATGAAAACATGAACGAAACTTGAGGACATTATTTTGAGTGGAATAAGACACAGAAGGACTGTAGACCTCTCCATCAAGTACATGGTGATAAGGGAAATATATTTTCAAATCTATGGAATATATATTCTTCACTGTCCAGAGCATTGGCAGTGAACTTCTTTGGGAATACTGGGCCAGAAGTTCTTCCCTCTTCAAATGCTGCTGCAAGCTCACCTTTCTGCACTGCACACATATATGGTGCCCTAATCTTGGTCTGAGGATGTGTGTAATTTGAGACCTCCACTCCCACAAATTCCCTCTTGAAGTTATTTTTCCTAAAACTTCACATCTCCTTGCCCATTTTAGTCTAGCCTGATAGTGTTTTCAATCTTAAAGATGTCTGAAAATGTTTCTTGGCTTAACATGAAGGAAACTGGGGTCCAAGCCGTCTTGGAAAACTGCATTTCCATTCTGACTTACAATGATAAGCCTGGCTTGATTCCAAATTAGTTAAATCCTCACATGGGACAGTATTTCCTGAACACTTGCTTTCAGGAAGCTTGGGATTTCCTAAACCAAAAATTTCTGGTTTCTTTGTATCCAGCTATTCAATTCTTGGTTTATCTCTTTTCCCATGTCTTTTGCTATGAGATGTAAGGAGTAGACAGGCTGCATATTCCACATAATTTGTAAAAAGCCTCAGGTAAATATCCAAATTCAACATTTTCAAATTCTGCCTTGTGCCTAATATTGGGAGAGAATTTTGGCAAGATATCTGACATTGTAAAAGAAGAACCACTCTCTTTCTGGTCATCAGTCCTGTTTAAAGTGTCCTCAAAAATCTTGTGGGTCCATATTCTTATAAACAGTCTCTTCAAAGCAACCTAGATCTTTTCTATCAAACATCTCACAATTCAACCATAATCTACTCATTATCTATAAAATTTTTGTAACATTTTTAGCTCTTACCCCACTCTCCTGGTCCCAATTTCTGATATAGTTTGTCAGAGGGAGTATCAATGGAAAGTGCCAGGTATGTGTTGACCTTTATTTTTTTTGTTTGTTTGTTTTTATTTTATTTTATTTTTTTAATTAAAATTATTTATTTTTACGAATTACATTAAAAAAATACAAGGTCCCAATCAACCCCACCGCCCTCACCCCCCACTCCCCCCACAGCAACACTCTCTCCCATCATCGTGAGACATCCATTGCACCCAGTAAGTACATCTCTGAACACCACTGCACCCCGTAGTCAATGGTCCACATCATAGCCCACACTCTCCCCCGTTCCATCCAGTGGGCCCTGGGGGGGTCTACAATGTCCTGTAATTGTCCGTGAAGCACCACCCAGGACAACTCCACGTCCCGAAAACGCCTCCACATCTCATCTCTTCCTCCCATTCCCCAAACCCAGCAGCCACCGTGGCTACCCTTCCCACACCCATTCCACATTTTCTCTGTGGACATTGGATTGGTTGTGTCCATTGCACATGTATGTCAAGTGGGGGCTTAGATTCCACATGGATACTGGATGCACTCCTCCTGCTTTCAGTTGTAGACACTCTAGGCTCCATGGTGTGGTGGTTGACCTTCTTCAACTCCATGTTAGCTGAGTGGAGTAAGTCCAATAAATCAAAGTGTAGGAGCTGAAGTCTGTTGAGGCTCTGGGCCTGGGTGTCTTATTATCAGTCCAGAGATTCAAATCCCCTAAATATATCTTAAACCCCAGCACCAACTACAATTCCAATAAAGTAGCATGCAAGTCTTGTGGGAAGAGATCCCCTCTGAGTTCAATTCCATCATGTAGAAACACCAGCTCTAAAGAAGGGCCATCTTCCATGGCAGTGAACCCCATCTGCCATGACCATAGAACCCGTGGGTCTCTTTATCCCTCAGAAGAACCAATACCTGGGGTTGTATCTATTTTATCTGTCTCTTAGACTCTGCTCAGTTGTGCATAAGGGCATTCCTTCTGACAACCTCCAGACTCTTTTTTAGAGACTCATAGCCTTATAATCTCATTTCTCCTTTCCATTTCCCCCTTATATTAGGTCAAACAGCATTTTGAAGTCATGTTATTATATGTAGACAGGGATATTCTGCTGATCCGTATTGAACCTTTAATTCAAGGTCATTTTCTAGTTGCATCTTCAGCTGGTATGTGGTAGTGATCCCTCGGTGCCAGGGAGGCTCATCCCCGGGTGTCATGTCCCACGTTGGGGGGAATGCACTGCATCTACATGCTGAGTTT
Source organism: Dasypus novemcinctus (assembly GCF_030445035.2). NCBI lineage: Eukaryota > Metazoa > Chordata > Mammalia > Cingulata > Dasypodidae > Dasypus > Dasypus novemcinctus. The sequence goes on from NC_080704.1 coordinate 174,052,913, forward strand.
GGCTGTGAGAGTGGCCACATTTGAGTAACATGAAGGCTGTCAGGAGGAAGCTCCCAGGCACAGTGCTACTCTAGGCCTTGTTCTTATTGCAGATGTATAGGCTCAAAAGCATAGCCATTAGTATCAGGAACCCACTGTTGGGCCCTCCTTCCTTCCTGGTTCTTGCCGTTGCCCCTGGCGGACTGCCGCTGCTCCCCAGGGTCCATGACCGTGACCCCCCGGCCAGGCGCCCAGTTGTGTTGACCTTTATAAAGAGTATTTTCTTGGAGAAAAGCTTTACAATCTCAGGGCTGTATAAAAAGCCGAAAAGGTGCTTTCTCCTCTAAGTTAACTACTACATGATAAAGCAAGATCACAACTGATGTCTGCCTGATCTGTGCCTTCCCCTCCATCTGTGCTGTCTCCTGGAGCTCGGCTGAATGCAAAGAGACATAAGGCCTTTCTCTTATGGGGCTTCTTCCTTCAAGCTTGGCTGTTCTTCTTACTTTCTGATGTCAGCTGCAAGCTAACAGGCAAATGGCTAATCTTTCACTGGGTCCTCAGCTCTTTGAAAGTCTCCTTTCTGTCACATGGAAGTACCAGAAATGATAATTCTCCCTCCTTGTGTGGCTTTATTTTTTAATGAGGCTGAGCAAGATGCCTGAAACTCAACCTTAGCCACTCAACCTCATTAACATAGTCCAATTTAAAGTTTCTTTACACCCACATGCCAGTTTCAGCTGAAAAATATATTTTTCTCTTTTTGGTATATGTAAAATAATTTCAAACTGCCACTGGGTTTTATGGCAGTAGGGATTTTTCCATTTAGGGTGATAAAATATTCTGTCATGGGGCCTGGGAGAAGGTGGATTCAGGCAATTAATTAGTCCTAAATTCCCCTAAGGGAAGGTACAATAGGAAATGCTTAATAAGGTTGCAGGAGCATATTTACGGTTCTCGGTGAAGAGTGGGTGAAACTCATTTTGTTTTAGAAAAATGAGAAAGAGGCTGAAAGTCATTTTTTTTCCTGCAGTGAGTTAAGGCACCAGGGTCCCATGGAAATTTCAAAAGAGAACTCTTACCCAGGCTATTGTCTCCTGCTTCCCTGGTGAGAAAACAAAATTACAAGGGGGAGGATAGATTCTTAATCAATAGTTTATCCAATTGCAAAGAGTGCATCCTGCCCAAAGGAAAGGGACTCATTGATAGATTTCTGAGGAACTAATAAACCCAAGAAGAAAGCTTATCTCAGTGGAGGATTTTCCACCTTGAATATACAAGGTCTCAAATTCAATTCCCAACTCCTTTTATAGTAGTGACACACAGGGATATTTAACATCTAGCAGATACTTTAGGACAGGGAAATCATTAACATTATTCTTGCATTAGCTTCTCTTGGGTCTCTTATTTTGCCTAAAGAAAGAGTTACAAGAGTTACTTTTGTTTTATAATTTAACTTAGTTTACTCACTAAAATCCACTTCAAAATCTTCCGGGAGAAAGTTGCAGGATAATGATAAACACTGGCAGCCTGATGAGCTCCTCAGGGAGCTTCTTTTAAGAAGGAAGGCTGTTTTTCCTTCACGTTTGGTTCAGTCCTTGCTTGTGCATTTGTCTGTTTGTTTTTGTTGTTGTTCACTTTTTTCCTGTCTTCCTTTCCTTTTTAAAATTAGGTGCTGCCTGCTTGTTTCTTGTTTCCTGTGTTTCCTCTTCCTCAATTTCCTCTTTACTGTGTGTACCACTTTGGCTACCAATGCAATCTCTTTTCCTTCCTACATCTTTCTATCTTCACCTTCTGTTGCTGCTCTTACATCCCTCCTCTCTTTGTTTAGGCCCAACTTTTCTGGATTTTATTTCTAACTCTTCTATTCTGTTTCCTTTTATTGACTCTTTCTCTTTTTATCATTTAATTTCTCTTTCCCTCTCTCCTCATGATTTTGGTATTTTAATTCATAATATATACTTCTCCATATTTGGGTTCCCATTTCATTGAAAGTACTCCACTTTTGTAATCCTACAACTTTACACTGCTTACTTGAGTAAAATACTCATTATCGTAGGTCTTATATGGTTCTTCTACTAACTTTTCCTATTAAAATTACTAGTATCCCTTTTCCTTTCTTAACTTTGTTAATGAAAGGAAAGAAGAGGTTAAGGATAAAAAGAAAACACTGGGAGAGCTCACTGAAGAAATTGTAAAAGTACAAAAAATGTTATTGGATATGATACTGATGAATGTTATAATCCAAGAATCAAAAATACACTCTCAGCAAATAACAGCTGATTTGAACAGGTAAAGGAAAGAATGACTGAAGTGGAAGACCGTACATTTGAAATCAAACAGAGAGTAGAACAGATAAACAAAAAGATAGAAAAAATCAAGCAAGGACTTAGGAATTTGAATGACAGCATGAAATGCACAAATATACACATTATACATATACAAGGGGAAGAGAAGTGAAAGGGGACAGAAGGGGTGTTGAGGAAATAATGGCCTAAAACTTCCCAACTTTATTGAGAGAGATGGATGTACATGTCCAGGATGTGCAGCACACCCCAGACTGTGTAAATCCCAACATGCCTACTCCAAGACATATTCTTGTCAAATTATCAAGTCTCGAGATGAAGAAAAAATACTGAAGGCAGCAAGAGAAAAGACTACCATACAAAAGGGGAAGTTCAATAAGTTTAAATGCTGATTTCTCATTTGAAACCATGGAGGCAAGAAGGCAGTTGCATGACATAGTCAAAGTTCTAATAGAAAAAAAAATCCAGTCAAGAATTCTCTATCCCTCATTCAGAAATGATGGAGAGTTAAAATATTCACAGATAAAGAGAAAATAAGACAGTATGTCAATAAGAAATCTGCCCTGAGAGGGCAATTCATAGCCATAAATGCATATATCAAAAAAGGAGAAAGAACTAACAGCGAAGACTTAAATGCACACTTGAAGGAATTATTAAAAAAAAAAACAAAGGAAGTAGGAAAAAAGACACAACAAAGATCAGAGAAGAACAAAATAAAACAGAAATTAAGAAAGCACTAGAGTAGGTGTTGCCCTGTATATACAATGGCAAGGCAATTTCATTTCTTCCTCAGGGTTTACATTTTGTACTTTTTTTCCTAAATTTTAATTATGTCCTCAGAAAAGTTTTAGATCACAGTAATTCACATATACAATATAGGGAACTCCCATATAATCAGCATGAAACATTTTCCCCCTTCCCCAGCAATGATCTTTTTACATGTTCATGTTATATTTGCTGCAGCTGATGTACAGATATTTAAACATAGCTATCAAACATGGTTCCATTTTGGTTTACATTATGGTTTATATTTTAGACTGTATAATTTTCTATGTTTTTAGTTACCTTATTTTTTAAATTATGGTTTTACATTTTAGCCTATAGACTTTTATACATTTTTGGTGTAATTTAACATATCCTATGTCCATCATTGCATGATCTTGTGAAAAAGTTTCATTACTCCCCTGTTACCCTGCTTCCATCTAGTCTATATTTCTCTTCTCTTCCCCTCCCCTCAGGGTCCACAGTGACAAGCAATCTTCACTGTTGAAGAACAAGATTCGCAGACACTTGCAACAATGCTGAGGGCCTGACATACTAGGCTGCCCTAACCCATTGGGAGCCATTCCCTTAAGAGACACAATTCCTTCTGTTTGAGAGCATCGGGCCTCCGCAAGATGTGAGTTCACTTTCATACTCATAGTATGTAGCTCCACCCAATGCTGTAACACACTATGACAAAATGAGGACTCACACACTCCCTAGAAGCCTGCCCCTGTGTCAGATGCACCCCTTAAACAGGCAATTCTTCCTATTACAGTGATGAAAGGCAAAACGTCAAAAACAAAGTTTTATAATACTTTTCATTTTTAATATCTCAATTTATTTTTACTTTATTTGAGTTTTTCTTAATTAGTATATCTTCTATTTCTAATCTTTAAACCTATCACTACTATTTCATTCTCTTATTAATTGAATTGGCAATATATTAGGCTTCATTTTTGAAGAAGTTTTGAACCACAAAGGGGTTCAACTATAGCAGGGGAGGAACAATTGTGTGGGGTGTTATTGACGGGGGTTACATGGTTGGGAGGGAGTTCTCCAGGACTTGTAAATAGGATATATAAAAATGTTTAGATATTTGTTTGGTATTTTCATAGTAGTTAGAGTTTACAAACAACATCTGATTTAGTTATGAGTTCCTAGACAGGAGTGCTCTGTCACATTCTCCAATGGAACAGCAACAAGCCACCAAGTGCAAGTGCAAAGACCAGTCAAGAAGGATGTTCCAATGATGAACCCCTAATACTGATGGCTATGCTTATGAGACTTTGTGCCTAAAATTTCAACTAGGCCTAGAGCAGCAGATTGCCTAAGAGTTACCTCCTGAGAGACTGCATGTTGCTCAAATCTGGCCACTCTTTAACCAAACTCAGGAAATAAAGGTGTTACCTTCCCCAGAGTGTGGGACATGACACCTAGGGATGAGCCTGTCTGGAGCTGAGGGATTACTACCAATCACCAGCCAGTGATGTAACTAGAAAAAGATCTTGAATAAAAGGTGGAATGATAAAGACAAATGAGTTTATATGGATAAGATACTTCAAAATGAGTCAGGGGTCATCAGAGGTATCACGCATACACATATCTCATCGGGATCCAATAGACAGCCAAAGAAGATAAAAACCCAGGAACTGATGCTCTTGAGGGCTATGGAGACACACACGCTATGCAGTCATGGCAGATGGCTCTGGAGTTCAGGGTCTTCTCATTGGGCCCTACTTTGGAATTTGTGCTCCTGAGTGTGATGGAGTTGGACTCAGTTGTGACCTTTCTACACATGCCTTTTTTGTCAAATTTACTGAACCTGTGGTTGGTGCTGGGATAGGTGTATACCCAGGAGACTTGAATCTCTGCACTGGCCATGTGCTAGCTGGGCCCTGATCTTCAGCTGAGTTGCAACTTTTACTCTCCTGTTCATTGGTTTTACCCTGATAATCTAACAGGGAGGTGAAGATGGTCAACCACCACACCAGGGAAACGAGAGCAAACACATGGGATCTAAGCCCTCTCTTGATTTAGAGGTGGAGTGGACATCACCATTCCAGGGTTCACAGGATGAAGAATAAAATATGTTTGAGTGCGGACTTATTGATATTCTACTATAGAACTATTGAGACTCCAGTAATGGAACAAACTGTATCATTCATGTGGAGACAGTGGCCATGGTAGTTGCTGGGGGCAGGGATAGGGAGGAGGGGATGTGATGTGGGGGTGTTTTTGGGACTTGGATTTGTTCTAAATGACGTTGCAGGGACTGATGTTGGGCATTGTATATCCTGCCATAACCCACTGAATGAACTGAGGTCAAATGTGGACTGCTGTGTGAACTGTGGTCCATGTGGTGCCTCAGGTCTCCAAGATGTATGCATTGAGTGCAGTGAATGTGCTGTAGAGATGGTGGAGGTTGTTGATGTGGGGGGAGTGGTGTGTGGTGTAGGGTGTATGGGAACCTCTTATATTTTTTAATGTAACATTTTTTGTGATCTCTGTTTCTTAAAATTAAAAAAAAAAAAAGAGAGGAGCTCTGAAGTGGTATGTCTGCCTAAAGCCAGCTGCCTATCAACTTGCCTACAAAGAGGTCCAGCCTCCCTGCTGTGGTTTCCTTGACAGCGCCTGGTCAGGTTTCTTCATTCCCCACATGCAACACAATTCATCGGATGTCAAAGAACCCATCTCCCCCCACCTGGCCTCCAAACCCCTTAGCCAGCCAACAATGAGGAAGCATGACATGGGCTACTCTCCCACTTCCCAACACATCTACACAACGCTTAGCCTGGGCTAAGCCCTGAAACATCAAGAGCAAGCCCCATGGCCCAAGACAGATTCAAAATGCAGCCCACAGCTTACCACCAAATGCTTGAGCCAGGAGCAAAATCTCAGCTTCCAGGCACCAAACAAGAAGTCTGCCCATATCACCCTCCACACCCGCCAGAATCTCCCACAGAAACTGAGAACCTGTCCTTTCCTGGCCTCCTGGAAGAGCGTACACAGTCCCAATCTGGGGGCCACCCCTACGCTCCAGGCTGCTTGCAGGGCAGAGGTACCAGGACATAAAGAGGCACACCAAGGGATCATGAGTACAAGTTCACAGGTAGCAGGCACAGACTTCCATTAGCCACAAACTAGGCCACAACTGCACACCATGCAGGTCAGTTGCACGCTTGAACCCCAGCCCCCAGCCATGTTGAAGGCTAGATCCTCCTAATAGTCTTCATGAGACTTGTTGGCAGAATGTGGAACACAAGCATTTAAAGTGCTCCCACTTCCCCAGCTCCTGAGAAGACAACAGTTCCTCATCAGAGTCCTCATGCCTTAGGGGGGCCTGAGGGTCAGTATCAAGGTCCCGCAAAGTGTGTCCTCTATGAGGACATTCAGGTGTCCTCCTCTGAGGAGAGTGAGTGCAGGTGAGACCCCACAAGGCAGGGAAGACTCATCCTCCCACCTCATGTGACTTTGACTTGACCGAAGGCCTGAGTCGGGGAGGATGCTGGGAGCTGCCCATTCCACAGGAGCTGTGGAGAAAGCCCTCCCCCACCTCTTTGTGGTGTTCCCATGGTGGAAGCCCAGACAAGTTGGCAAGGTAACACTGACATGGCCCATGACCCTCACAGAAACTGAAATTGCATTTCAATGGGAATCCTTCAAAGTCAGCATCACCCATTTCTTTCTGCAGAAGTCCTACCATCAATGGGAAGGTATAAATTTTTTTCCCCACTAGTGAGGGTGCAGTCAATTTGCCAAGACTTTGGCTAAAGCAACCCCCACAGGAACTGCAGATTTTGTGCAAATCTACCCTGACAAGAGAGGTTTAGCTCTCAGAAATGTTTTACTGGCACTTAGTAAGCAGAATACTCTCTGATCCTGGGATTCCTGGAGGCCAATGTGCATGCGTTTCTAACATTGCTTTCAATGTGAATAAAGTTTTCCCTATTATGGTATGTGGTACAGGTGTTTTGAATCCAAACTAGATGAGATCCTTTTAACAGTTATTGAACAAATGGCATTCCTCCAAGAAAAAAGAAGAACCTGCTATGGCACTTGTGTCCATGTCCCTGTGGATGGTTAAATAAACTGATACTCAGAACCCATCCTGAGATGCTGCATCAAAATAGGCAGGATTCTGACTAGCTCCAATTAATATTTATGCATATGAAAGTGGTCTTAGTAATGCATGTAGACAGATTCCCATTTGGCTTCCATTGGAATCACTGGGTGATCTTTAAACTTTTGTATTCTTTGTCCACCTGAAGAGATTCAGATTCATTCACACTTTGGACATATCGTCATGGAGGGAGGTTAGGGTTAGTGCTAGGGGCTAGGGTTAGGTTTAGGGTTAGTGTTAGGGGATAGGGTCAGGGGTTTGAATTTGGGATAAAGCTTAGGGTTAAGTTTCATGTCAGGATTAAGTTTGAGCAAGGGTTTCAGTTTGATTCAGGTTCATTGAATGAATATGGACATAGGCTCAAAAATTTGGCTCCCTTGTTTCAAATAGCCATTGCTAAAATGCACACAGATTCCTCTTAAGGTTACTTAAATGCATGGAAATGGTCTGAAGTACACTGTCTTGGGTCAGGATATGATCATTTCACAGGTGATTGGATGTCTTGATGGGATTGAACAGAGGGCCTCATCACAAAGGACTTGAGGAGCATAAAGGCTTGCCTGTCAAGGAATCTCCCCTCATGCTCCCATTCTCCCTGACCCTGGAAGAAGTCTTGCTTCCATAGGATGAGAACAGCATCCACCTCCCTGTGATATGTTCATAGACCACAGGATCACAGCTGGATTTCTGGTTTCCATTGGGAACCTCAGCTTATCTCTCAGAAAACTAGGGAAGGGGAGAAACACATTAGAGTGCACCTTCGGGGGTGGTTTAATGGTTCTTCATGGTTAATAGAATTTCTTTGCACTGTGGAGAGTGCAGAATGATCTGGGGAGGAAACCCTCATCCCATTCAGGAGTGAAGGTACATGTGGGCCTTTTTTTTTGTATCTATGTGAAACAGAGTTCACTTTTCTGGTGTTTCAGAATTCCAACAATTGAACCCAGAGGCAGAGGGACTGGAAGACCCAAGGAGTTGAGGTAGGTAGCAAGTCGTTACTCACAACCTCCACTACATAAACTCCATAAAGGCTTCTCCATGAAAGAACTACAGATGGTAGCCCTGGCAAGATGGCTCCCCCAGTTGAGGAGGAGAACACCTGGATAAGTGGAGGCTGGCATCTCTCAGGAGCCAAGGGGCTGCAGGCAAATGAGAGACAGTTAAAACAGGGAAAGTTTGGGCTCCAAAACTTGCTTTTCCATGCATGGCAAAGGCAGGCTGTGTGTAGGTCCTCAAGGCACAGAAATGGTGATTTGAAGCCTCAGAGAGGCAACCACAACCACAATTGTCCTGCACATCCAGGTGCTTGTGGGAGACTTGCAATCTGGCTGATCACCCTTCCCCAAGACCTCCCAAACTTTCATTCTCTTGTCCCTGTCTGATATTGGCTATATGCAGAGCTAAATACCCTTGAAATCCTCACACCTCACCCAGCACCCATCTGAGGCGACCGCCATGTCTTAATCAATATTCAACTCACCCATCCTGTTCTGCTGCTGAGCTTTAAAAGCTGTCTGTGATTCGTTCTCTCTCACCATTCTCTTCCTCTGCCCACAGGTCAAATGTAAGGGCTGTGGGGCCTTTGGCAACACGGGCAAGAAACCTGAGGAACCTGATCAAGTGCTGGGGTCAGACTCTCACCCTCCAGCCTTTGGGGTCAAATTAGAAAGAGAAGGAGGACCTGGCACCACCGTGCATACGAGCACAAATTCAGGCCCCAATTTCCTTTCACAAGACAGCCAGAGTGGAGAGGCAAAGACAAAGGTGAGGCCAGAGCTGGCTCATGACCCGGGCTTGGGATGTTACCCCCTAGGATATGGGGTATATACACCTCTGTATGTGCACACCCCTATTAATACATGGGGTGGGAGACTGGAGAGAAACAGACATGAGGTTCTAGATCATCCTAGGGTCCACACATCGGATCTCTCTGTAGACTTGACCTTCACTAAAGGTGTGGGCCAGGTTATCTCTGAGAACTTTACCTCAGAGGTGGCAGGAAAAAAGTAATAGGTTCTGCCCTTAGGGGTGTAATCCAAATCCTTCAAGACTCCCTGGCATCGGGGATAGATCAGAGAAAGGGGAGGAGCAGTCTTGGCCAGGTTACCAGGGCCTTCCAGCTGGGACCCTAAAACCCTGACTAGGACCACTCCCCAGGGATTTTCCACTCAAACCTGGGCGCAAGGTTGGGGCAGACCAACTTAATGTGATTTGTTTTGCAGGCATGAAGAGAAGCAAGGGATCCTTGGAGAGCAGAAATTCACAAACAGGCCCCAAAAGAAGGAGTCACAGAATTGCCAGGATTGGAGAGAATTCGGTGACTACATCTGGGTAAGTTCTGCTCCTGGTCCCTGGCTCTAATGTTCTTCTGGGTACCCTGAGTTGCTTCCCTTGCCAGGGTGGGTCCAGGTCAGGAATGTCTCACACTCCCCTTACAGACAGGGGAACTCTGGTTAATTTGCCTGTGATTCTCTGCATCTGTGTGAGGGCTAGCCTGCAAGCCCACAACTTGTGGGGAAGGGCATTTCCATGCACAGGTGATAGTAATTTTGTTCGATGCCTTCCCAAAAGTAGAATGTTTTGGCCAGGAAGGAATCTTGGATTTTGTGGGCAAATCTGCAGATCGTCCCTGCAAACACCTTAGCCAGGCAGCAGCTTTCTTTCTTTTTTTTCCTCAAGACATTACCTTTATTTTATTTTTCTACGTTTTTTTCTTTCTTCCTTTCTTTCATTTTTCTCATATAACCCACTCCTGACCCCTGCACCACATCAGTTTTGTAAATTATATATTTTTGAAGATGTATACATCATGTAAAATGTTACCTTAAAAAATATAAAAGGTTCCCATATAACCCCCACCCTCCACCCCACTCCTCCCACACCAAAAACCTCCCCCACTATTGTGGCACACTCATCACACTTGGTGAACACATTTTGGGGCAATGCTGCACTACATAAATAGGTTACCCTGTAGTTCGCACTCCCCCTCAGTACATTCAGTGGGTTATGGCAGGATATATAAAGTCCAGCAGCTGACTCTGGCATATCATTTAGGACAACTCAAATTCCAAAATGCCCCACATCACATCTCTTCTTCCCTTTCCCTGCCCTCAGTAACTACTCTGGCCACTTTCTCCACCTCGATGTTAAAATTTCTTCTATTACTCATGACAATAGTTTTATAGTAGAATATCAGTAAGCCCACGGTAGTCCATATTTTATTGCTCCATTCTGTGGACCCTGGGATGGTTGAGACCTCTCCACCTCTAGATCAAGAGGGGGCTTATTTTCCACATGGATGAGGATGAAATTCCTCAGCTTGCAGTGATAGGTGCTCTTGATTCCCTGGTGTGGTGGTTGACCTCCTTCACCTCCCTGTTAGCTGACCTGGGTAAGACCAATGAACCAGAGAGTAGGAGTTTCCACTCTGCTGAGGCTCAGGGCCCAGCTGTCACATGCACAGTCCAGAGATTCAGGACTCCAGAGTATAGACCATCCCAAGTGTCAACCACAGGTTCAGTAAAAGTGACAGAAGAGGCATGTGTAGAAAAGACACATCTGAGTCCAGCTCCATCACACTCAGGAGCACAAATTACAAAGTAGGACCCTCTGACATGGCACAGAACTCCAAATCCACCTGCCATGACCATATACCCTGTGGATCTCCGTAGCCTTCAGGAGAACCATTAGCTAAGTTTGTATCTACTTTGGCTTTTTCTGGGGTCCTGTAGAGGTGTGTGTAAGCACAACCCCTCTGATGACCTCCTGACTCTTTTTGGAAGACTCTCAACCATATAAACTCATTTGTCTTTGCCACTTCCCCCTTTTATTCAAGGTCAAAAAGCAGTTTTTAAAACATAATCAAACATGTAGGCTAAGATATTCTGCTTGTCTTAGTTGACCCTTTTATTCGAGGTCTCTTTCTACTTGCTTCTCCAGTTAGTGATTGGTAGCAATCCCTTGGTGCCAGGGAGGCTCATTCCCAGGGGTCATGTCCCATGTTGGATTGAACATAATGCATTTCCCTACTGAGTTTGGCTTAGAGAGTGGCCACATTTGCATAACATGAAGGCTCTCAGGAGGTAACTCTTAGGCACCCTATAACTCTAAGCCTAGTTCATATTTCAGGCACACCGGCTCCTAAGCAGAGTCATAACTATCAAGGGCTCATTATTGGACCATTGTTCCTTGTTGATCTTTGCTGTTGCACTTGGGGGATTATTGTAAATTTATTGGGGAATGTGACAGAGCTCCCCTGGGTGGGAAATCAGCACAACCTCAGTTGACATTTGTAACTGTAATAACTATAAAAATACCCAACATATATCATAACCTATTTTAGTCCCCAAAATATATGCCCTGGAGAACCTCCTGCCACCCATGCACCCTCCATCAATAACACCCTACAACAGAGTTCCTCCCTTGCCAAAGTTGAACCTCTCTGTGATCCAAACCTTCTTCAACAATGAATCATAATATATTGCCAAATTCAATAACTAGGAAATTGAAATATAGTGATGGCTTTAAAGTTTAGAAATAGCATGTATTGTAATTTAGAAATATTAAAATAAAGTAAAAATAAATTGGTGTGTTAATAAAATGAATAATATTATAAAGCTTTGTTTCTAATGTTTTGCCTTTCATCATTGTAATAGGTGTTGCCCTGTATGTACAGTGGCAAGACTCTTTCAATTCTTCCACAGTGTTTACATCTTTTCTTCATTTTCAATTTTTATTTTCTCTTCAAAAAAGTTTTAGATCACAGTAATTCACATACACAATATAAGGGACTCCCAGATATCCAACATTATACCCTTTTCCCCCTTCCCCAGCAATGATCTTTTTACATGTTCATGTTATATTTGCTGCAGCTGATGTACTGATATTGAAACATAGCTCTCAAACATGCTTCCATTTTGGTTTTTCTTATTGTTTATATTTTAGACTGTACAAATTTCTAAATTTTTAGTTTCCTTATGTTTTTCATTATGTTTTACCTTTTAGATTATAGACTTTTATACACTTTAGCTGTAAGTTAATACGTCCTATAGCCATCATTGCATGATCTTCTTAAGCACTTCCATTGCCACCCCTCATTGCCCTGCTTCCATCCACGCTGTACTTCTCTCCCTCTCCCCTCAAGGCACACCGTGACAATCAGTCTTCACTACTTGAGGTACCAGATTTACAGATACTGCAACAATGCTGAGGGCTTCACATACTAGACTGCTCTAACTAATTGGGAGCCAGTGATTCTCTTGAAAAACACAATTCGCTCTATTTGGGAACTTCAGGTTTCCCAAGGATGTGAGTACACCTTCACACTAATTGTATGGGTCTCTACCCAAGGATATAACACACTATGGCAACATGAGCACCCACTTACTCCCTAGAAGCTTGCCCCTGTACCAGATGCTCCCCACTTAAGCACCTTAAACACGTGATCCTTCCTTATTATATTTTCTAAAGAGTTTTCTCAACAGTATAGTTTCAACCATATACCTGACATTCTCTCATATTCAACAGCTCCCCACATCCCTCACTCCACTGCTTAGGGTCATCTGACCCATTCTCCCAACCCTAGCCACTTTCTTTTTTTTTTTTTTTTTTTTTAAATGAAATCTCCTTATTTATAAATATTGTTTTTTTTTTATAATTTTTTTATTTTTTATTGACTTTGTAATAATATTACATTAAAAATATATATGTGAGGTCCCATTCAACCCCACCCCCCCACCCCCCTCTCCCCCCCCCCCCCAACACTCGTTCCCATCATCATGACACATCCATTGGATTTGGTAAGTACATCTTTGGGCACCTCTGCACCTCATATACATTGGTTCACATCATGGCCCATACTCTCCTCTATTCCATCATGTAGGCCCTGTGAGGATTTACAATGTCCGGTGATTACCTCTGAAGCACCATCCAGGGCAGCTCCATGTCCCGAAGACGCCTCCACCTCTCATCTCTTCCTGCCTTTCCCCATACCCTTTGTCCATTATGTCCACTTTTCCCAATCCAATGCCACCTCTTCTATGTGGACACTGGATTGGTTGTGTCCATTGCACCTTTATGTCAAGAGGAGGCTCAGATTCCACCTGGATGCTGGATGCAATCCTCCCATTTTCAGTTGTAATCACTCTAGGCTCCATGGTGTGGTGGTTGTCCTTCTTCACCTCCATCTTAGCTGAGTGTGGTAAGTCCAATAAATCAGATTGTAGGTGCTGGAGTCTGTTGAGGCTCAGGATCTGGCTATCACATTGTCAGTCCAGAGATTCAAATCCCCTAAATATATCTTAAACCCCAACATTAACTGCACCTCCAGCACATTAGCATGAAAGTCTTATGAAGGGAGATCCCATCTGAGTCCAGATTCATCACACATAAACACCATTTCCAAAGAGGGGCCATCTGCCCTGGTAGTTAACCCCATCGGCCATGACCATAACTCCCATGGGTCTCTTTAGCCCTCAAAGGAACCAATCTCTGGGGGTTGTATCTGCTTTATCTGTCTCTCTGACTCTACTCAGTTGTGCATGAGGGCAAACCTTCTGCCAGCCTCCAGACTCTTTTTTAGAAACTCGTAGCCATATAAACTCATTTCTCCTTTCCATTTCCCCCTTACTTTAGGTCAAACAGCATTTTAAAGTCATGGTATTTTATGTAGACATGGATATTCTGCTGATCCGCATTGAACCTTCCGTATAAGGTCATTTTCCAGTTGCATCATCAGTTGGTAGTTGATAGTGGTCCCTCGTTGCCAGGGAGGCTCATCCCCGGGTGTCATGTCCCACGCTGGGGGGAAGGCATTGCATTTACATGCTGAGTTTGGCTTCGAGACTGGCCACATTTGAGTAACATGAAGGCTGACAGAAGGAAATTCCCAGGCACAAATTTGCTCTAGGCCTTGTTATTATTTTGGGTTTATCAGCTCACAAGCATAGTCATTAGTATCAGGGGCTCACTGTTGAACCCTCACTCCCTCCCGGTCCCCACCACTGTACCTGGGAGACTGTCGCTGCTCCCCTAGGGACCACGACAGAGCACCACTGGCCAGGAACCCAGTACCCCCCCTACTGTGGTTTTTAATTGTTGCCACTATGAGTATATCCAAACATTACCATGCACCCTGGACATATGTTCTGTACATCTCCCTGTCAGTCATATATCACCTGTCATTGGTATCCCATACCAGTATCCCTCCATTGCCATTGTTGAAACACTCTGTGATCCAGAACTCCCCGAAATTTGAAGCCCAATATAATGTCATGGTCCCTTACTAGGGAATGGCATATAGCGATGAGTTTAAAGGATAGATAAAGAACTTGGATAAAGTTAGATAAAGAACTTAGATAAAGAATGTTGACTTGAAAAAATTCCACATCCTATTTTTTTCTTTCCCCCCCCCCCCCCCCGTAATTATTCAGCTTTTCTTCACTGGAGTCCTAGACCACATCAATGTATATATATAATATACAGCACTCCCACACATCCACCAGAAAACCTTTTCCCTTCCACAGTGATACTCTTACGCCCTATTCATATCATATTTACTTAAAGTGATGTACAGAGTCTGAGACATTAGCTTTCTAACAAGGTGACATCTGTGTTTACATTATGGTGCATACTTTAGGATACACAGTTCTTTACATTTTTAGTTATCCTATGTTTTACATTATGGTTTACATTATCAGTCTGTCATCTCCTATATGTTATGGTGTAATATTACATGTTTTATATCCATCCTTGTGTACTCTCAAGAAACTCCTCTCTTACCCCCCATTTACTTTGGTTCCACACATTTAACGTCCATTTTCCCTTCCACCTTGGTGCCCTCAGTGATAGCCAACCTCCGTTTCCTGAGGAGCCACTTCCAGAGATAGATGGAATAGTGTTCAGGGCCTAACTTCCTAGCCACTTTCAAGCCTGCAAATCCCCACCCAAAGCCATCCGTATGTGCCCATCTTATCCCTTCCCTGTACATGTACTTACCTCCAGCTCGTCATAGACTTCACCCATGTAGACATCAGCTTGCAACCTTCCTCCCCCTCCACCAAATTCCTTTAAGACTATCTTCCAGACTTAGACTGTCTGAGTCACCTCGGTTTGCATGTTTCATATCAGAGAGGTCATGTAGTATTTGCCCTTAAATGCCTGGCTTGCTTCACTCAGCATAAGGTTCTCAAGATTCATCCATGTTATCACATGTGTTTGTACTGTATTCCTTCTTATAGCTGACTAGTATTCCATTGCATGTATATACCACATTTTATTTATCCATTCATACATTGATGGGCATTTGGGTTGATTCCAACTTTTGACAATAGTGTATAATGCTGCTATGAACATTGGTGTGCATATATCTCTTTTTGTCCTTATTTTCAGCTCTTCTGTGTATATACCCAGCATGGAATTGCTGGACCATATGGCAAATCTATAGCTAGTTTTTTGAGAAACCGCCAAACTGTCCTCCAGAATGTCTATATCCTTCTGTACTCCCACCAGCAGTGGATGAGTGTTCCCATTCCTTCACATCCTCACCAGCACTTGTAGTCTTCTGTTTTTTGATAGATGCCAGTCTTATGGGAGTAAGATGGTATCTCATTGTAGTTTGATTAGCATTCCCCTAAAAGCTAGTGACTTTGAGGATTTTTATTCATGTGCTTTTTAGCCATTTGTATTTCTTCTTTGGAGAAGCATCAGTTCAAATCATTTTCCCAATTTTAAATGGGTTCTTTGTCCTTTTATTTTCAAGATATAGGAGTTCTTTATATATGTAGGATGTAAGTCTCCTATCAGATATTTGGTTACCAAATATTTTCTCTCATTGGGTAGGCTCTCTTTTCATTTTCATGAAAAACTCCTTTGAGGTGCAAAATGCTTTAATTTTGAGGAAGTTCTTTTCATCTATTTGTTCTTTTGCTACTCGTGCTTTGGGTGTGAAGCTTATGAAGACATTTCCTATTACAAGGTCCTGTAGATGCTTCCCTACATTGTTTTCCAAGATCTTTATGGTCTTGGCTCCTATATTTAGGTCTTTGATCCATCTTGAGCTGATCTTTGTACAAGGTGGGAGATGGTAATCATCTTTCCTTCTTTTGCATATGGATATCCAATTCTCTAGACACTATTTGTTGAAGAGGCCATTCTTTTCCAGTTGAGTTGGCTTTTTGGCGTTATCAAATATTAGATGACAGTATATATGAAGATCTATATCAAAATTCTCAATTCTGTTCCATTGGTCAGTGTGTCTATCCTTGTGCCAATACCATGCCATTTTCACTACTGTAGCTTTGTAGTATGTTTTGAAGTCAGGTAGTGTGATTCCTCCAATTTCATTTTTCTTTTTCAATATGTCGTTGGCTATTCGGGGCCTCTTTCCTTTCCATATAAATTTCATATTTTTTCTAGTTCATTAAAAAATGCTGAGTTGATTTTTATTGGTAATGCATTGAATCTGTAGATCAGTTTTGGTAGGATAGATATCTTAATAATATTTAGCCCTCCTATCCATGAGCAGGGAATATTCTTCCATTTATGTAGGTCTTCTTGGATTTCCTTGAACAGTTTTGGGTAGTTTACTGTGTATAAGTCTTTTACATCTTCGGTTAAATTTATTCCTAGGTATTTGAATTTTTATTAAGTATTGCAAATGGTATTTGTTTTCTTGATTTCCTCCTCAGATTTCTCATCATTGGTGTACAGAAATGTTAGTGATTTCTGTGCCTTGATATTATACCCTGTGACTTTACTGAGCTCATTTATACTTCTAGAAGCTTTGTTGTAGGCTTTTTAGGTTTTTCTATGTATAGGATCATGTCCTCTGCAAATAGTGAAATTTTGACTTCTTACTTTCCTGTTTGGATTCCTTCTATATCTGGGTCTTGCCTCAGTGTTCAAGCAAGTACTTCTAAGACAATGTTAAGTAGAAAGGGTAATAGCGGGCATCCTTGTCTTGTTCCTTATCCTAGAGGGAAAGATTTTAGGATTTCAGAATTGTAAGTTATCTTAGCTGTGGGTTTTCCATATATACCCTTTATCATGTTCAGAAAGTTTCCTTCTATTCAAATCTTTTGCAGTGTTTTGATCAAGAAAGTGTGCTGTATTTTGTCAAATGTTTTTCTGCATCTATAGATGTGATTATGTGATTTTTTCCCTTCAATCAGTTTATGTGGTGTATTTCATTAATTGATTTTCTTATGTTGAGCCGTCCTTGCATACCAGGAATGAAGCTCACTTGGTCATGGTGTATAATTTTTTAAATATTTCATTGAATATGGTTAGCAAATATTTTGTTGAGGATTTTCACATCTAGGTTGATAAGAGAGCTTGGTCTGAAAATTTCCTTTCTTGTGGTGTCTTTTGTTCAGTTTTGTTATTAGGATAATGTTGGCATCATAAAATGAATTAGGCAAAGTTCCTTCTATTTCAATTTTTTGGAAGAGTTTAAGCAAAATTGGTGTAATTTCTTTCCTGAATGTTTGATAGAATTCACCTGTGATGCCATCTCTCCTACGGCTCTTCTTAGTTAAGTGGCTTTTAATGACTGACTCTATCTCTTTACTTTTGATTGGTTTGTTGAGATCATTGGTTTCTTCTTTTGTCATGTAGGCTGCTTATGTGTTTCTAGGAATTTTTCCATTTCCTCTAAATTATCTTTCATATTGGAATACATTTTTTCAAAGTATCCTCTTATGATAGTCCTTATTTCAGTGGGGTCAATGGTGATATCACTTTTCTCATTACTTATTTTGTGTATTTGCATCTTCTCTTTTTCATTGTTAATCTACCTAAGTGTTTGTCAATTTTATTGATATTCTCAAAGAACCAGCTCTTTGTTTTGTTTATTTTTTCAAATGCTTTCCTATTTACTATTTCATTTATTTTTGTTGTGTTATTTGTTATTTCTTTCTTTCTTCATTCTTTTGGGATTAGTTTGTTTTTTTGTTTTTTTTACTAATTCCTCCAATTTTTCATTTAGTTCTTCAATTTTAGTTCTGTCTTCTTTTTTAATGTATGAATTTTTGGCTATGAATTTCCTTCTCTCTACATTTTTTGCTGCATCCCATATGTTTTCATATGATGTTTTATCATTTTCATTAGTTTCAAGGTAGTTATTGATTTCTGTTGAGATTTTCTCCTTGTTCCACTGTTTTTCTAAGAGTTTGTTGTTTAACTTCCATTCCATACATTCATGCCAAATCTGGCCCCTGCAGATGTGCAGCTTCCCTCCAGTGTAGTCAGAGAAAGTATTTTGCATGATTTCAATCTTTCTGAATTCATTGAGGCTTCCTTTCTGCCTTAGCACGTCTTTTATCTTGGAGAATGATCCATGAGCACTTGAGAAAAATGTATATCCTGCTCCTTTTGTGTGTAATATTTTGTATATGTCCATTAGGTCCAGATCCTCTAATATATTGTTCAAAGTCTTTGTTTCTTTATTGATTCTCTTTTGAGATATTCTGTCCAAAGTTGAGATAGTGGTGTGTTAAAGTCCCCCACTATAATTGTAGAGGCATCTAATTCTTCACTTTGTTTCTCCAGTGTTACTCATGTGTTTGCCTCACATATTTGAGGCATCTTTGTTAAGGGCATACATGTTTCTGATTGTTCTTTCTTCTTGAAAGATTATTGCTTTCACTCATATGTAGTGTCCATCTATGTCTCTCACAAGGGTTTTACATTTAAAGCCTATTTTGTCTGATATTAATAAAGCTACATCTGCCCTTTTTTGGTTATTGTTTGCCTGTAAGATTGTTTCCCAGCTGTTCACTTTCAATCTCCTTGAATCCCAGCATGTAAAATGAGTTTCTTGTAGACAACCTATAGGTAGGTCATATTTCCTTATTTGATCTTCCAACCTGTATGTCTTAAGAGGTGAATTTAATCCATTGATATTAGTGTTATTACTTTCAAGGAATTACCTATATTAGCCATATTTTCTTTGGATTTGTGTTTGTAATATATTGTTTGATTTTTTTCTCTTTTTGTAGGTTTAGTTATTCTTACACTCTCCTCCAAAACTCTCTCTCCTGTTTTTTTCTTTCCTCCTGCATAATTCCCTTTAGTATTTCTGGAAGGGCTGGTTTCTTGTTGGCATACTCTTAGATTCTGTTTATCTGTGAATATTTTTAACTCTCCATTATTTTTTAATCCTAACTTTGCTGGATAGGGTAATCTTGGTTGGAAATTCTTTTCATTCAGTATCTTAACTATGTCATACCATTACCTTCTTGCCTACATGATTTCAGGTGAGCGATCAGCACTTAATCTTATGGGGCCTTCCTTGTATGTCACGGTTCTCTTTTCTCTTGCTGCTTTTAGTATTTTCTCTTCATCTTGTTCATTGGATAATTTGACAAGTATATGTCTTGGTCTAGGCCTGTTGGGAATTATGCTGTTTTTAGTGCATTGTGCTTCCTGGACATGTACATGCATCTCCCTCAATCGGATTGGGAAGTGTTAAGCCATTATTTCCTTTAACACCCCTTCTGTCCCCTTTCCCTTCTCTTCTCCTTCTGGAATGCCTATAATACATATGTTTGTATGTTTTGCATTGTCATTCAGGTCCCTAAGCCCCTGCTGAATTTTTTCTATCTTGTTATCGACCATTCTGACTATCTGTTTGATTTCAGATGTACTGTCTTCCACATCACTAATTCTTTCCTCTACACTTTCCAATCTGCTGTCATTTACTAAGAGTGTATTTTTGATTTCTTGGATTGTGCTATTGATTCCCATAATATCTGTGAACTTTTTGTGCATGATCACAATTTCTTCTGTATGCTGTCTAAGCGTTTTCTTAATATGCTTAATCTCTTCCTTGACTTCATTGAATTGGTTCGTGATCCATGTTTTGAGAGCTTTAATTACTTGTTTGATGTTCCACTTCTCTTCCTGGATTTTAGTTTGTTTACTGGGTTGGAGCATGATTTCCTAATTTTTGATATGGTCTGTTAATTTTTGTTGCTATTTGGTCATCATTTTATCTTGTTATATTTATTATGTTGATTATCTTCTTCATTTGGTCTTGGTGTTTAATTAGTTGTTGTTTTTGTGTGCCTGTTAAGTCTTCGCTTTGTCACTTTGTTCTTCTTATTCGATTTCCTTTTCTTTTAGCTAAGTTCCATGGAAGGAAAATATTAGGTTCAGAGAAAACAAAAGAGGTAAGAAAAGAAAAATATAATGGGAATATTGACAGTGAATTTTAGCAGAAGAACCATGAGAGATCCAGGAGAATGGATATAGAACTCATGTAAGCTATGTATAGTTATAACTGTAAAAATGTGGAGTACCCATAATGGCAGAGCATACTCAATATGGTATGAAATATAATATGAATTAAAAGGTCCGTTTGGTCAGAAGAGAGGGAAAACAAAAAGAGAGGACATTAATATAGAGAGTGAATAAATGATAGAAAACAGATTAGAGGTATTAGAGACTAAAAGTCAGAAATATTGGGGGCTAAAAAGAGGAAGGTGGAATGTAAGAGAAACAATAAATGATGGAGGAAAGAATGATGTAAAGGAAAGGGGATAGTGTTGGTAGTCAAATTCAGTACACACAGAAAATATTGAGGATGAGGAAGCACTGCAAATAAGAACTGTTGCCTGCAGCATTAATATAAAAAAGAAAAAAGGTAAAAGAAAGAGAGAAGGAAATAAAAGCAGAGCAAGAAAAAATAGAAGGGACAAAAAAGGAAGAGAAAAAAAATGGCGGTGGGGGGATAAAGAGGAAGAAAAAATAAGAAAACAAACCCACCAAAACAGACAAAGCCTCAGGAAAAGAATCCTCTTTGCAATTGAATAAACTGCTTAGGAGTCTGACCTTTCCCCTTTCTCCCTTCACCACTTCCCTCTCTCCCAAGGCAGCAAGAAGGCTGCATCAGGGCTCCTGTAGGAAATTCAAATGGGTCCCTGGTGAACCAGCTCACCTGAGAAAATAATGTCTCTTAATTTCTTGAGAGCGCACACACCCATTGCCAGGAACCCTAAATATACTATTGGAAGCCTGTAAAGCATGTCCTACTGTCTCTCTCCCTTATGTGTGGTACAAGGGGGTTAGTTAATTTTCTGACTCCACCTTCTCCCAGACCTAGTTTCCTATCCCAGGGTGTTTAGGTAAATTGGGCTCTCTCACCAGATTCACCTCTCCTCTCTTCCTAGGCTCTCCCCTCGTCACCTGAAATGCTCCTACAAACTCATTAAAAGTGGAGGTCAGAAAATTGAACCTACCCTCCTTGGACCTCTCTGTACCTCCCACCTAAACTCTCCCACTTCTGCAGCTAGTCCATCACCATAGGGGTAGGGCAATGCCAGATTTCCAGGAGTGCTGGCCTCGGGAAACAGAGGCCTGGGAAAGTGTTGAATCAGGGTATGTAGGTCTGTGAAACATTGGCCACAGAGGTTCAAGGGACACGGGCTTGGGGTTCACATGTTTGGGGAACATGGAGCTTGGAAACTCTGCCCCACAACCGGCAGTTCTCAGTGAATGCTGTGGCTCTTAACCCTAAGGGGAAGGGATTTACCTTTCCCCGGCTTCCGAGTTCAGTGTTTGAAACCCCCAGTTCAACCTTGAGCAAACACCAATTCTGCTGCAGTCTCGCCAAATGGATGTCCAGACACCTCTTGTCCTGCAGATTCCCGAAACAGCCTGCTTCGGTAGGACTCCGTCACCACACAGTAGGTCCTTTGTATGAGAGATGACAATGGTGTACTTCCTCAGACACCATCTTGCCCTGCCTCTCTGTACATCTTTTAGATGTATATTGTTGTTCAAGTCCTCTATAACTTACTTGTCTTCTGTCTGATTATTATTTGAAAGTGGAGAATTAATGAAGTCTTTATTATCGTAGAAGTGTCTATTTCTCAATTCAATTCTGTCAAGAATTGCTTCATATATTTTAAGCTCCTGTTCATAGAGAGGTATTCAATTATATTTTTCTCTTCCTGAAGAACTGAAAGTCTTAACATGTGGTGGCCTTTGACTCTTGTAAGATATGTTTTACTTAAAGCGTATTTATGATTTTGATGTTTCTTTTTCCCAGATCTTCAATGTTGATGCTGCTGCAGAGTCCACTTCAAAAGGGTTCAGTCACTAGCATTGAGTAATCTGTACACATTTGATGTGATTCAGCTAATGGTCAGGAAAGGGAGAAATATAAAGAAAGATATCCAGAAGCACCCTGCTGTGTTCACACACAGCCTCAAGACACACAATCTTGTGGCTTCACACTTCTTCCGATATATCTCTAGGACCCAACCATCAGTGCCCATGTCTCTGGGACAAGTTAGGTGACATCCACAGGACTTTTGGGGAAGACAGTTCAGTAGAGAGTTACATGACACACTGCTCATCCATAGACATCTAGTGGACAGACAGAAAATGTCTGAAACAATAGCTTTGCACATCTGGAGGTACACTACTTCATCTAAGAAAGAGTGTGATGGGATGACTGTGAAGATGTGACAAAAATTGAAAGTATGGAGGACATAAGTTGGCAACAGAGCAGGAAGCTTAAACAATCAGTTTATCCCACAGGGCAACTAATAATGAGCCAGCATCTGTCCAGATCAAAAGTTTGGGGGACTCTGGAGAAAAGAAGAACACAGTGCACAATTCAAGATAGAATGGGAAGATGAGACTGGCAGTTTGCATTAAAGATTCATTACTAGATTCTTCCACATTGCAGAAGCAGTTTCCCATTCCCCCTGACAAGGCAGCCACCACAGGATGAACTCTCAGGCTGGAAGCAGAAGATCTTTTCCCAAAATCAGGAGAGGGAAAGTAGACTACCACAAACTACAGCTGCTGATTGGAAAATTGGTCTAGCTTGATTCTAATCTAGCATAGTGGAGGTTTAAATCTGCCCAAGCCACAACGAATCAAGCAACCTTTCTTTAGTCTCTACCCCAGCAGAAGGGGAAGCAAGTTTTTTTTTGAAAAACACACCAGGACCCCACGATGGTAAAAATCAGATCCAGTGCACCCAGTTTTGAATGGCACTTTTTAGGTCGCCATATCCAGAAGCAGTGGAAATTGGGTGTAATTTGAAAAATTTCTTTGGGGACAGAAGGCAAATTCACACTGTCTATCTTAAGGGGCTGCTACGCACTAGGCCCTAAAGTCACATTGAAGGAGAGGAAGTGCACACTTTCTCAAAGACAGTGTGGGCAGAAGCACCACACCCACCTCAAAGGCTGCTGCACACTGGGTTCCAATTTACCCCTGAATTAAAGGAAATGTGAACTCCCTAGCATGCAGTATGAGCAGATTTCCCCCTCCTACCACAAAGAGCTGTTAAGAGCTTCATCCTAATGTCCCTCAGAAGGAAAGGAATTGTGTGCTCTCTCTAGAACAGTACAAGTAGATTCACCACACCCACATTAAAGAGCTACTGCACTCTCATCCTCATGGTACCTCAGGAAGGAGAGGAACCAGTAGCAGTCTGATTATTCTATCTCAGATCTGTGCAGACTGAATCACCTCACACACCTAGTGAATGGTCCCAACACAGGGTATAAAAATTGATCAGATAACTCAGATCACATGGGCTGGGAGCTGTGCAACAGTTTAAACTGAGGAAAAGTTAGCCTGTAGAATGTCCCCACCAGAAGCTAAGGTAAAAGGGTATTAAAGGCATAAAATAACCTTAGGGCAGTAGCAAACAACTGAATAAAAAGTTCTACCTGGGTACCTTAGGAAAGTCTAGATTGGGACAAATATCAAAGAGAAGATTGGAGGCCTTTAGCATGTCTTCTCCAGAGCAAATTGAAATTGACCTACATTGCCTTCATAGGTCCTTTGAACCTCTTCTGACTGGGAAACCAGAGCTGGGAAGATTATCTCCAGGGGAAACTTCTATGAAAATTAGCCTTCCAAGTAATAACAGTCAGAGAAGATAAAAGGAGCATTAATAGTATAGAGAGGCATATAGAAAACAAATAGAACAGATTAACATTTACAGAGGATGAACAGGGTAATCATGAATAAAATGAAATCAGTAAGAAAGATATAGTTTACAGAGAGAAACTGAGCACAGAATAAACAGAAAAATCAGATGCAAAGACACCAGGAAAATCTTACAAGCCATATCATGAAACACAAAGATACGACTCAGCCAAAGGAACAAATTAAACCACAAGATGAAACACTGGATTTGAGACAGATGTCCAAACAAACCTCCGAAATAAATGCACAGAGATTAAGAATTTTAAGAAGGCACTGGTTGAACACAAAGAACTTGAAAGATTGCAAAGAAAATAACATATCTTATGAGAATGAAAGATAAAATATTTGAGATAAAAACGCATTAGAGGTATGTAATAACAGAATTGAATTGGCTGAGGACAGAGTAAGTGAGCTGTAGGAAAGAAATCTGGCATTAAAAAGACAGGCAGACAGAGAAAAGAATGGAAAAAAATAGAACTGGGTCTCAGGGAGTTGAATGAAAATGTGAAACACATTAACATATGTAACATATGTTACAGAAGGAGATGAGAATGGAAAAGGGGCAGAAAGAATATTTGAGGAAATAAGTAAAACTTCACCACCCTTATGAACGACCTAAATATCAACATTCAAGAAGGACAATGCACACCAAAAAGAATAAATCTAAATAGACCTACTCTAAAACACCTACTATTCATAATGTCAAATAGTAAAGATAAAAAGAGCATTCTGAAAGCAGCAAGAGAAAAACAATTCATTGTATACAAGAGATGTTTAATAAGAATAAGTACTGATTTCTCATCAGAAATCAAGGAGGCAAGAAGGCAATGGTCTAATATACTAAAGTTTCAGAAAGAGAAAAATTGCCAGTCAAGAATTATCCAGCAAAACTATCCTTCAAAACTGAATGGTAAGGGAGTTCGGGGAAGATGGCATTGGAGCAGGCAGACTGACACAACTGCATAAAAACAATGGAAAAAGGGACAAAAGCTGTCTGAAGGACTTGATTTGGTGGACAACAGAAGAGGAAAGCACTGGAAAATGCCCAGGATGTCAATTCACTGAGAGACTAAGAAACCTGAAGTGGGTTACTAAACTCTCACGGTGACCAACATTGTTCCTATCCTCCACCATCAAGACTTCAAGCTGGGATGAAACCTCTGGCTCACTGCAGCCAACAGAGAGGGAACAGACATATTCCTCTTATCAGTTGTTAGAAGAGAGAGTGCTAGTTTCAGGCATGATTTGCAGGGAATTCAGAGAGCAGAGCATACTTTGAATTTTAGCTCTGACCAGACAAGAAACAAGGGCAAGTAAAGATTGAAAGAAACATCTCTGGCAATGTTCACAAAGAAGCACCATGTGCTCCAGGCAGGAAATGACAAGGCAGAAAACTGCTCTTATGACTCTCTTTATCTTACCCTGGGAGAAAATATGTACCCCATTAGTGAGTTCCTGGCCCAATACTAATAACTTAAGCTGGGCAAATTTAAAGACTTAGAATAAGTGGAACCAAAAATCCAAGAAAGCTGGGGGGAGGGGGGAAACATGCAAGAAAAACTGATACTCAGAGTAATTTAACCAGCAAATTCAAAGGCCTAGACATCAGAACAAATTGCAAGCAATACTTGGAAACAGTAAATTCACCAATACATTCAGAGGACTAGACATCAGAAAAAATTGTAAGCCATATGAAGAAACAGGAAGAGATAGGAACAAACCAAATATCCTGAAGAGATACAGGATTTATGAAAACTAATCAATGATAATCATACAAATCTCCAAAATAAATTCAAAGAATTGAAAAAAAATCACTAAAAAGATAAAGTTTATTAAGAAGACACTAGGAGAGCATAAACAACCATTTGAAGGCCAGCATAGCAAAGTAAGAGAGCTTATATAAATAAAAGACATAATGAATGAGTTAGCCAAAGGGGTTCTGATGCAAAATAGCAGAAATTGGCTGCCTTTTTAAAAAAGTATATATTAGGAATAGAACTTCAGATCTCCTATTACTGATATGGAAGGACAAGGGCTGGCAAGCCTGCTGTAGGGGAAGTCACGACACAGAGAACTGAGATGAGCATCTCGTCTGCAATCAGTCAAATTTCGAACAACCACATACTAATGTATGGCAAGCCTAAAATTCTAGGTGATACATTCTTGAGATGTTTTTGCCACATGATTAGAAAACAGAGCTTTTCTTAAGAATGTCTTTTCTCTTCCTTGTGATCTATTAATTTTAATTTAAAAATTAAAAAAATAAAAATATTTAAAAAAAGAATGTCTTTTCTCAAATTCAGTTGATACAAGCTTGATGATCACCTCTTCCAAGGAGTGTTTCCGGAAGTGGGATTGTGAAAGCTGTTTCATGACTAAGGCATTTGCAGGGACAATCAGAGCATTTGCCCACAAACTCCACAATTCCTTTCTGGCCTGTAGCATTCTACCTTTGGGAAGGCATTGGGCAAAAGCACTATCATCTGTGCATGGAAACGCCCCTGCTCCCAAGTTGTGGGATGGAGGCACACCCTGACATAAAGGCAGAGAATCATGGGCAGGAGTGGCCCCTGAAAAGGAGGCAAATTGATAGGAGTTCCCCTGTCCAGAAGGGGAGTGTGAGACATTCCTGTCCTGCAGCCAGGTTGCATGAAGGAATCCAATCAGGGTGCACAGAGGAGCATAAGAGCTGAGGACCAGGAACAGGACTTAACCTGATGTAGTCACCAGATTCTCTCCAATCCTGGTAAAGTTGCAGCTGCTAACTTTGGGGCATGCTGGTGAATTTCTGCTGTCAAAGGATCCCTTGCTTCTCTTCATGCCTGCAAAACAAATCACATTAAGTTGGTTTGCACCAAACTTGTGCCCAGGCATGGGTGGAAAATCCCTGGGGAATGGCCCTAGTCAGGGTTTGGGGTCTCAGCTGGAAGGCGCTGGTAACCTGGCCAAGACTGCTCTTCCCCTCCTCTTTGAGCCACCCCTGACCCAAGGGAGACTTGCAGGGTTTGGAATACACTCCTGAGGGCAGAACCTATTGCTTTTTGATGTGCCATATCTGGGGCAAGATTCTGAGGTGTCCTGGTTCTCGCCTTTATTGATGGTCAGGTCTACAGAGAGCTCTTGTGTGTGGACCCCTGTAAAACCTAGAATGTTGTGTCTGTTTCTCTCCAGCCTCCCATCTTATGGCTCAAGGTGGGTGTGCACATGCATAGGTGGACACATCCCATCTCCTAGGGGGTCAGAGCCTAAGCATGGGCCATGAGCCAGCCCTGTCCTCACCTTTGTCTTTGTCCCTCCACTCTGGCTGTCTTCTGAAAGGAACCTGTGGTCTGGGGTTGCACAGGTGTCCATGGTGCCTGGTTCTCCTTCTCTATCTGATGGAACCCCAAAGGCTGGATGGTGAGGGTGTGACCCAGGCACTTCATGGGGCATCTCATGTTTCTTGCTGTGTGCCCAAAGGCCCCACAGTCCTTGCATTTGACCTGTGAGCAGAGGAAAAATTGTGAGAGAGCAGGAATCACAGGTTGTTTTCAAAGATCAGAAGAAGGACAAGATGGGTAAGTTGAATATTGATTAGGGTGTGGTAGCAGTCTGAGATGGGTACTGGATAAGGTGTGAGGATTTCAAAACTATTTGTCCCTGCCTACAGCCAGTTTTAGATAGGAACATCAGGGTGAATGTTTGGGAGGTCTTAAGAAAGGGTGATCAGCCAGATTGCAAGTCCTCCACAAGTACCCATGTGGACAAGACATTTAGGGTAGCGGTTGCTTCTCTGAAGTTCCGAATCCCCATTTCTGTGACTTGAGGACATACACATGGCTAACCTTAGCCAGGCAGGAAAAAGTGAGTTTCCCAGCCCAAACATTCCATGTTTAAACTGTCTCTCATTTGCCTGCAGCCACCTGGCTCCTGAGAGCTCCTGGCCTCCATTTACCCTGGTATCCTCCACCTTAGCTGGGGGAGTCCTCATTCCCAGGGCTACCATCTGTAGTTCTTTCATGGAGGGGGGGCTTTATGGAGTCTGTAGGGCTGAGGCTGGGTATAATGCCCTGCTACCCACCCCATCTCCATAGTGCTTGCAGTCCCTCTCCCTCTGGCTTTGATGGTTGGAATTTCCGAAACACAAGAAAAGTGAACTCTCACATACATACAGAAAAAAGGCTCGCACACAACTTCTCTTCTGAATGGGGTGGGGGCTTCCTCCTCAGACCCTTTACCCTTACCAAAGTCCAAAAATTTGCCATTAACCATGAAAAACCATCAAGCCAACCCCAAGCCCCACTATTATATGTTTCTCCTCTTGCCTAGTTGCCTGAGAGATAAGCTGAGGTCTCCAGTGGAAAGCCACCTGAAACTCAGCTGTGATCCTGCAGTCTCAAAGCAGATCTCAGGGGGGTGGATTCTGGTCTATGTCCCATGGAGCAAGACAACTTCCAGGGTCAGGGAGGATGTGAGTTTGAGCGAAGTTTCTTTCCCAGGCAGGCCTTTATGCTCCTCAAGCCCCTCGTGATGGGGCCCTCTGTCTGATCCTATCAAGTCACCAATTTATGAAAATCATCATATCCTGAAGCAAGACAGTGGACTTTAGGCCATTTCCAAGCATGGAAGGAATTTTAAAAGGAAGCTGTGGGACCCTAACCCTTACCCCTAGCCCTAAGGCCTAGCCCTAAAACCCAAACCTAACCCTAACCCTAACCCTAACCATTTCCAAGCATTGAGGTGATTTTAAAAAGAGCCTATAGAAACTAATACTTACTCTTAGCCCTAACACCTAGACATAAACCTTAGCCCACACCCAAACATCTCTCCCTGCTCTCATGGACAAAGAGTGAGGGAATCTGAATCTCTGCAGGCTGACAAAGAATACAAAATATTTTGAAACTCACCAAGGGATCCCATTTGAAGCCAAATGAGAATCTAACTACATGCACTTCTGAACCCACTTTCAAATGCAGAATTATTAATTGGCGCTAGTCAGAAACGTGCATAATTTGAGGCCACATGCCTGGACTGGTTCTGAGAGTCAGTATATCTAACCAGCCATAGGAACGTGGACACAAGGGACTCTGCAGCCTTCTTTTTTCTCCCAGGGAAATGCCATTTATTAAATAACTGTAAAAACAATCTCCTCTAGTTTGGATTCAGAACACCTGCACCACCTACCATAATATGGAAATTTTTATTCATATTGAATGCAATTTTGGAAACATATGCACAGCAGCGTCCAGGAAGAAAAGGAACAAAGAGTGTTCCCCTTACTAAGTGCTCTTGAAACACTTCCAGAAAGCCAAAACTCTATTCTTAGGGTAGAGATTCAGAAAGGCAGGAGTTCTTGTGGGTGCTACTTTAGCCAAAGTCTTACCCCATTCCTTGCACCTGCACCAATGTGGGTCAAAGTCAGATCTTCCTTTGGCGGTAGGTCTATCTGTGAATGAAAGGGGTGATGCTCAGTTTGAGGAGTCCCATTGGAAAGGCAATTTCATATTCTTAGAGTGGACTTACTGATATTCTATTCATGAACTATTGTGGTTAGTAATTGAAGAAAATGTGGCATTGGTGTGGAAAAAGTGGCCATGGTGGCTGCTGGGTGTGGGAATTGGAGGAAGAGATGAGATGTGCAGGCGTTTTCGGGACTTGGAGTTGTCCTGGCTGGTGCTGCAGGGACAATTACCAGACATTGTAGATCCCCCCCATGGCCCACTGGATGGAACGTGGGAGAGTGTGGGCTATGATGTGGACCATTGACCATGCGGTGCAGCGATGCTCAGAGATGTTTTCACCAAATGCAATGAATGTGTTATGATGATGGAGGAGAATGTTGCTTTGGGGGGAGTGTTGTGGTGAGGGGGGTGGGGGGTACATGGGGAACTCATATTTTTTGAATGTAATATTAAAAAAATTAAATAAATAAAGGCAATTTCATTGCCCATGAGAGGTTTGGGCCATGTTAGCATTTCCTTGCCACCTTTTCTTACCTTCCACCCTGGGCACACCAACAAGAGTTTGGAAGGGATTTCTCCACAGTCCCTGTGGAATGGGCAAGTCCTAGTGTCCTCCCTGACTCATGCTTTGAGTCAAGTTAAAGGCACATGAGGTGGGAGGATGTGTCTTTCTTTCCCTGTGGGGTCTCAACCGCATTTATTCTCCTCAGAAGTGGGCACCAGATGGTCATAATAGAGGACACACTTGACGTCCTTTGGACAATGACCCTCAGGCTCCCCTATGGCATGAGGACTCTTACAAGCAACTGTTGGCTTCCCAGTAGCTGGGCATGAGGGAGCCTTTTGAAAGCTGGCATTCCACATTCTGCTGAGCAGTCTTGTGAAGACCATTTTGAGGAGCTGGTGGTTGAGGCATGTGACAGGCCAGCACAGTGTGCAGGTGTGGTCTGGGATGTTGCTTCTGGACGTCTATGCCTGCCACCTGAGGACTTGTTCTCATGATCCTTTGGGGTGCCTCTTTGTGTTCTTGTGACTGTGCATTGCAAGCCACCTGGAGAGTAGAGGTCCCCTAGATCGGGACTGTGAGAACTCCAGGGGGTTGGGGAGGGGCTGAGTCTTGGTTTTTTGGGAAGATTCTGGAAGGTCTGGAGGATGATCTGGGCAGACATCTTGTTTGGTGCCAGGAAGCTGAGTTTTCACTTCTTGTGCAAACACTTTTTGGCAGGCTGTGGGCTGCATCTTGAGTCTGCCTTGGGCCATGGGGCTTGTTCCTGCATTTGTAGGGCTTGGCCCAGGTTGAGAGTTGCCTGGGCATGTTGGGAAACAGCAGAGGAGTCCACACAAGGTCTGCTCTTTGTGGGCTGCCTATAGCAATTGGAGGCCACGTGGGGGGAGTTGGGGTCTTTGACCTCCGGTGCCTTGTGTTGCACATTGGAAAAGATGAATCTCTGATCAGGAATTATCACAGTAGCCCCAGCAGTGAGGCTGGACCTCTTGGCAAGCAAGTGGACAGGTGACCCCCTTGTAGGCAGGGACAAGACTTCAAGTCTCCTCTAAATGATGTGTATGGCCAAGGGCTGGCAAGCCCACTGTGGGTGAAGTCAGGACACAGAGAACAGTTTGCTGTTGAATGCTCGTTTTATTCCCAGTTGCAGGAAAAGAGGCAAGCCTAAATGTTTGTTGCGGCAGTAAATAAAACCAAGTTAACTGTCTTCCATGTCTGAGTTTCTTTTCAGCGACTGCTAGCCCAAATTTTCTTCCCTTTTTCCTTGGTTTGGAGGGGAGGTTCTGTAATTCAGATATTCAGGGTGGAACAAGGTAATTAAGACAATTCAGGATATGTAAGGAAATGAAAATCAATTGTGCCCTGACACAAAACATTAACTCAATCAACATCTTCTTACTTTTATAATTGTATTAAGACCTTAAACACATAAAAATCATAGGTAGTGTTTACTGTTTTGAAAGTTTAGGATTAAATTTTTCCCTGCGTTATTTTTCCTCATTTAGTTTTCGGCTTTTCCTCTTGTCAAAAGTTTTTAAAAACACTATTGAATGAATGTAAAAAGATGCATTGTAAGGTAATTGTTGAATACTTTAAAATGTCTTCAATTTTTCCTTATTACAGGTAATGATTAAATTGAATTCTTATATATATGTCTTTGCATGAACTGTTATTTTATTAAGATAGATACTGAAAGGTAGACTTACTGAGTTAAACATTTACATTTCTATTTCCTTATTTATTTAGGGTGCTTTGAAAATTGATGTGAACTTCACCTAACAAAGAAATTTAATTTTCCAAAGCAAACATTTAAGTGGCATTTAATAAGCTCACAGTGTTGCGAATGTCCCAAACACCTTCATCATCCCCAAATAGAAACCCTGTACCCTTTAGGCAGTAACCAGTTACTCTCCATCCGCACAGCAGCCTCCACCATGTCCTGGACCTGGCATCCACCAATCTGCTTTTTTCTCTATGGATTTACCTATTCTGGATATATCATATAAATGGAATCACACAACTCGCCACTTCTTCCACTTAGCATGTTTTTGAACTTCAGTCACCCTGTACATTTATTCTTTTAAATGCCTGAGTAATACTCTATGGTATGTGTACATACCACAGTTTGGTTGGCTCTTAATCCGCTGATGGACATTGGGGTAGCTTCACACTTTTGGTTACGAAGACTAGTGCTGCTCTGCACCTGTGTGTACATGTATATGTTTGAGTAGCTGTTTTCAATTCTTTTAGGTATATGTCGAGGAGTGTTATTGCTGGATCACATGGTAATTGCCCATGTAACTTTTTGAGGAACCCCTAAACTGTTTTTACAGTGCCTGAACTATTTTGCATTCCCACCAGCAAAGTAGATGTTTTTGATAACTGATTCAGTCTCTATCTGTTATAGTTCTGATCAGATTGGTTTGTTGGCCTTACCCTGGCCAGCTGACAGGGAGGTGAAGATGGTCAACCACCACACCAGTGAGCCAAGAATGCCTACAGCTGCCAGCAGGAGAATTGCATCCATCATCCATGTGGAATCTAAGCCCCCTCTTGAAGGAGAGGGGGACTGGACACAAACATCCCAGGGTCCACAGGATGGAGGAATAGAGTATGGATTAGAGTTAACTTACTGATGTCCAGCTGGGGAGCTGTTGTGATTAGTAAGGGAAGAAATTGTTGTAGTGATGTGGAGAGGATGGCCATGATGGCTGATGATGGTAGGAGAAGGAAAAAGAGATATGGTGTGGGGGCATTTTCAGGATTTGGAGTTGTCCTGGGTGGTGCTGCAGAGATGGATGCTGGACATTGTGCGTTCTGGTTTGACTGGGGGAGAGTGTGGACTACAACGTGAACCACTGTCCATGTGGTGCAGCTGTGCTCCAGAATGTATTTGCCAGGTGCAGTGGATGTTCCGTGATGATAGAAGATTTGTTGATGTGGGAGGGGTGGTGGTATATGGGCACCTCATGTCTTTTTTTTTTTTTTAAGATTTATTTAGTTAGTTAGTTCTCTCCCCTTCCCCCCTCTCCCCGCCCCCAGTTATCTGTTCTCTGTGTCTATTTGCCACGTCTTGTTTCTTTGTCCGCTTCTGTTGTTGTCAACGGCACGGGAATCTGTGTTTCTTTTTGTTGTGTCATCTTGTTGTGTCAGCTCTCCATGTGTGCGGCACCATTCCTGGGCAGGCTGCCCTTTCTTTCACGCTGGGCGGCTCTCCTTACGGGGCGCACTCCTTGCGCGTGGGGTTCCCCTATGCGGGGGACACCACTGCGTGGCACGGCACTCCTTGTGCGCATCAGCAATGTGCATGGGCCAGCTCCACATGGGTCAATGAGTTCCAGGGTTTGAACCGCGGACCTCCCATGTGGTAGACGGATGCCCTAACCACTGGGCCAAGTCCGCCGCCACCTCATGTCTTTTGAACGTAACATTGAAAGAAAATAAAGAAGAAAAAAATAATTTTTAAAAAAATTTAAAAAATAGTGGAAAACTTTTACCCTCTTTGACTAATACCCATGGGTAAAATTGTGCAACAAGTAAAATTTGACCTTGGCATTCCTTTCTGTTCTCCACTTTCCTGAGTCCCGGTCATCAGGGCCTTAAACCTGAGGCCTGGATACTCAGGCTCTCTACAAAGGCAAACTTGGGTGCTCTGATCAGCTCCAGGTAATTTTCAGTACCCTCCCATTCTCCATATTTCATCTTTACTGCATCCTGTCTGTTCTCCTAGTGTAATAAGATTATTTACTCAAAGTGTGGAAATTGTCTGTTGGCATAAAATACAACACAGAAGTTATGTTTTTCTATATAGGGCAACAGCACTTAATCTTATAAACACATTCAGTGGGTTATGGAGTTACTAGTGTCCTTTCATTTCAGTCTGAATGGCTCCCTTTCACATGTTTTTGTAAGGCAGGCCTCCTGGTGACAAGGTCTCTCAGCTTTTAAAAATCTGGGAATGACTTCATTTCTTTTTCTTTTTTTTGTATTTTTTTATTTTTTATTCATTTTTTAAAAAATATTACATTCAAAAAAATATGAAGTCCCATTCAACCCCACCGCCCCCACCCCCCACTCCCCCCACAGTAACACTCTCGCCCATCATCATGACACATCCATTGCATTTGGTAAGTACATCTCTGGGCATTGCTGCACCTCATAGTTAATGGTCCACATCATAGCCCACACTCTCCCACGTTCCATCCAGTGGGCCCTGGAGGGATCTACAATATCATTTTGAAGAATAGTATGCCTAATTATAGAATTCTTGATTAAATTACCTCAGTTAGGGGGGAAGTGGCTGTGACTCAATCAATTCGCCTCCTGTCTCCTATATGGGAGGCCCTGGGTTCCCGTCCCCGGCCTCCTTTGAAAGCAGGCTCACCTGTTCGCTATGAAGAGCCACTGGCGCAGGCGCGGTGGAGTGACGCCCACCTGCAAACTCCGTGGAGAGCCGACTCAGCAAGGTGACGCAACAAAAAAGGGAGACAAGCAAAAATGCAGAACAGCACTCAGTGATCCGACAGTGAGAGCAGAATGCAAACAAGCCACAAGGGGGCATTATAAATAAAAATAAGTACAGACACAGAAGAACACACAAAAAGCAGACAGCACACAAAAAGCCACAAAGCAGGGAGAGGATAAAACACTTTACTTCAGTTAAGGGCCTTTCATTAAAATGCATGACCCAGAGAGGGTCTTACTTCTTATTTCAAAGGGTTTTTTTTCCTTCCATACTTTAAAATTGTCACCCTACTCTTATCTGGTCCCTGTGGTTTGTGATGAGAATTTTGGTGTTACACTTACGGACGATCTCTTGTATATGAAGAGTCGTTTCTCTTTTGCTTCTTTCAAGATTCTCTCTCGGTTTGACAGTTTGATTTTAATGTGTCAGTGTGGATCTCTTTGTGTTTATCCTACTTGGAGTTAGTTGAGCTTCCTGGATGTGTAGATTTATGTCATTTATTGAATTTGGGAAGTTTTCACCCATTCTTTCTTCAAATCTTCTTTCTGCCTTTTTTTTCCTTTTTCTCCTTCTGGGACTGCCGTAATGTGTATGTTGGTACACTTCATGGATTCCATTATATGATCTTGAGAAGGAGACACAAAGAGTTAGGGACACAACTCAAGTGACACGCCTTTTGTATGGCACAGCTTTGAGTATCAGTCTGCAACTATGCCTGGGATGAAAAGGTAGTCAAGTTAGGATCTCACGCCTCAGAGAAAACCACTGTGAATTAACATTTTGTTGCATAAAATTCCAAGCATCTTTCTATTGAACACATGCATATTAATATATGTTTACGTTTAACTACACACACACACACAATTTTACCATCATGGTCATCACCTAGAATCCTACCTCGATGAAATGAAAAGGCACACAGGGACCCAACGAGTGACAACACGCCTACCCTTGCTACCTTGACCCACAGCCTCTAACCCTGTGCCTTACTTTCAGTTCTCTTTTTCCTATTCTCTGTCTTATTCTTCCTTCCATATAGGAAAGTGGAAGCATTCTTGTTTCATTCATAAAGAGTTTCTCAGCACTAGTCCCTGCATCCTTTGGTGATATTAAAGCCCCCACATTCTTACTATCACAAGGACGGCAATTCCTTTTAATAGTATCACCAAATTTTAATTTGGCTAATGGCAAGTGGTACAATGAGAATTTTCTCATATTGCCTCCTTGATCAATGCTTTTACAATGCATATCTATCGAAACCTCAAGTCATGGCAAGAGGGAATCTAGCTGTTTTCTAGGAATTCCTCCTCCTGGGACTGTCAGAGGCACCTGAGCATCGGATTCTCCTCTTCAGCCAGTTCCTGTCCATGTATGTGGTCACTGTGGTAGGGGATCTGCTCATCATACTGGCCTTCTGCGCTACCTCCCACCTCCACACACCCAGGTATTTCTTCATAGCCAACCTGTCCTGTGTGGACATCTGCTTCAAATCTGTCACTATTCCAAAGATGATACTAAACATTTGAACTCAGAAGCAATCTATTTCCTACACAGGATGCCACATGCAGAAATTTTTCTAATTTTGTTTCTAGATCTGGACAATCTCCTCTTGGCACTGATGGCATATGACAGATTTGTAGCCATATGTCACCCTCTTCATTTTGCCACAAACATGAGTCCCAAGTTCTGTATCCCATTGGTGTCTGTGGCTCTGAGGACTACAAACATCTGTCGCTTGATCCACGTGCTCTGGATGAATATGCTAAAATTCTGTGCCAGTGTCAGAATTCACCCTATTTTCTGTGAGTTCTATGCATTGTTTTAGCTTTCCTGCTCAGATATCTATATCAATGAGTTGGTTGTTTATACTCTGGGGAGGTTTCTTTCTCTTTCTTACATGCATATTTTGTCTGCCATCTCAAGACTGCGTTCTTTCCAGAGCAAGTGGAAAGCATTTTGCATTTGCTTTTCCAACCTTGCAGGGGTGTCTTTCTTCTATGGGACTCTATTTGGGGTGTATCTATGACCTTACTCCCCCTACATATTTGGGGACTCAGTGGCCACAGTGCTGTATGCTGTGGTGGGACCCATCCTCCATCCTTTTATTTATGTCCTGAGGAATAAACACATGAAGTGGGCACTCAGGGGCCTCTTCAGATGGAGAAAAAATCTCCTATTGGTGATAGCACCTCCTGCAAAGATGCTGTATCTTCTTTTGACTTCCTGTGGGAAGAGACAGTCTTTAAGAAGCATCAGACAGTTTTCCAACTTGACCCCACATTTCTACTGTACGCCTGTTCAAATAGTTATTCAACCAACACTAATGAACTCTCTCACTTGACTAGGAAGGTAGCTTGTTTGCATGTGGATTAAAAATAAAGCATTCTGTATGTTTTTAATGACCACTCTCCAATCCTTGGTTCCCTGTAAACTTTGACCACTGCTCCTGCTCGTGGCATGAGTCCTCACAAGTTAGTCAGCATCTTGTTGTATGCTAGGCACTGTTTTGAACATTTCTGTATTTATTCATTCAATCTCCAAAATAACCCTGGGAAGGAAGTGCTGCTTATATCCCCATTTTATAGGTGAGGAAATGAAGGCTTGAGGAAGTGATAGCATTTTCACCTTCTGCTTTGGGTAGGAATTATTCATTGGATCAAATTATATAGGGTTCCTTACATTTCTCATAGAAGCAAAACCCATATTTGAAGGCTAATGTACTCGAAGGTAGTAGATGCATGGGTTCTGATTTCACGGCAAAAATCACTATCCTTGTAAGCCCAGGAGAGAGAAAATTTAGTGCCTGTTCCAAACCCATGTGTGACTCCTCGTGTATCAACATCGTTTCCAAGTCACAGCTTCTTTGCTAACTGAAAAAAGAGCCTTCCTAGGAAATGTGAGAACATATTCAAGAGGATTTCTAGGCATAGCCATTTGAAAATGGTAGAGAAGTGTGGCAGAGTGCTTTTACCAGAGATGCCCCATCCTACGTGCTCTTCTACATCATGGCCGTGACTGATTCCCAGGCGTCGTGGGGTCCGTGTCTCCTCTCCCTTGAACATGAGCCCTTAAGTGTTTATGAGGGCTCCTGGGATGAAGAACAGTCAGGGGGATGCCTTGTGATTCCGACTCTGAGCCATAAATGACGCTACAGCTTCTGGCATCCTGGCGGCAGCTCTTGCTCTTGGATCCTCTCTGAACGGAGTCCCACTGAGGCTGCCAGGTGGAGAGGAAGCCAAGTTTCCTGGAGAGGCCACTTCTCTCCCCGCCTTGGCATCATTCCACCCTGGAAGCAATTATGTGAGCGAATGGGCCCTCAGCGTAGTGCGTCCCACAGGAGTGTGCATCCCAGGGCAGCTTCAGAAAACCAGTCCCCACCATCCCCTCTCTCGTTGCCTCACCTACAAAATATGCAGGCACAAGGAAGCGTTGTTTTAGCTGCTAAGATTTGGGGGTAATTTCCTGGTCAGTCATAGGGACTGGAACCAATTGCAGTGACGACAAGTCTAAGACAATGAAATGGTGACTGCCAATGCTGACCCAACCGCATCTTTGTAGGAGACCTCCTTCAAGCAGTTGACTTACACCTACTCAATCACTTCTCATGACATCTCTGCCAGAGTAAGTACTCTTACACTTTCTAGTCAACAGATATCAAAGCCTGGGTCAAGATCTGTTAAACTATTGGCCAAAGGCCACACAGAGCTCAAGGAAAGATACTACAACCAGATCCCCGCTTGAGCTCTGGAGTCCATGCTCTTAAACACTCTGCTGTGTGGCCTCTCCTCTGTTTTCTTCCAGCAACCTGACTTGCACTGGTTGGACCAGAATATCATGGAGGCCAGAAGGCAGCGGCCACCAGACATGTGTCCTGGGTTATGATTTCTGTTTAGGTGGAGTGTTGTTGGGACCTGAGGGAGACGATTATAAAGCTCCATCCAACACAACTCAGGGACCCTCACAATGTAGGTCATAGCTAATGCCACCCGGAGCCGCCAGTTTACATGGTTGTGGGCTCTTGGAAACACCTTTTACATCATGTAGCACAACCACTCAAACCTGAACTTCTGAACAAGTAGCCACAAATCTCAGGACAGCAAACAGAACAGATTAAAGAAGTAGTAGGAGCAATTGGATTAGAAACACCCATACTTAATTAGAATAGTTCCCAAGATGTTCATGCTATGGTTTTGAGCACTGGGGCTTGATTACTCTAAATCAATTGCTCCGAAGATTTGCCTCTCGCTGTGCCAAATGCCTGACAGCAGGAGAACAGAACAAACAGAAATCGAGAGCAGCCATGTCTCTATGAGCAGCTGTGCCCAGAGAAGTAATGAGTCAGGGTGTGAGAGAATGAGAGGGAAAGAGGTGGAGAAGATGGTACAGAGTGCAGCACAGGATGGAGATTAAATGTACCAATCTGCTGCCCAATACACTGGCTCCTTAGTGGACACCTACCTCCCAGGTACAGGGATGAGTACACAGCACTCATCTGGACTTGGTTGTCATGGGAGAACCAGAAAGTCCTCAAACTACAAAAGAGTGATACAAAAGCAGATGAGGGAGAAATGGTAATTCTGCTCTTTCCTTTTCCCAGTCCTTTAGGGGTGGAGAGGAGAATTCTAAGGTTTCTACTCTCCGGAGTGCAGATCCTGTATGATGACCTCCCCTGCTATGTGACCATGATGGATGGAACATGCATGGTTAGGCTATGTTATGTGGGAAAGGTGAAGGGATTTTGGAGACATGAAGATGGAGAAGGTGGAGTCCCTTAAGCAGTGTGATGTAGAAGGTGAAGATCCTTAAGCTGTGTCAAGGAGAAGATGAAGATCCCTGAGCTGTATGATGTAAAAGGTGATGGCCCCCTACTGTGTGATGTATAAGGTGAAGGTCCCAAAGCTATTTGACTTTGACTTATTTAGACGGGCGAGCACACTGCGTTGGCCTGACCTAATAAGACATACATGTGCTCAGAGACTCTCCTGCTAACCTTGCACAAGCATCCGCCATGAATTCCACATGGGCAAGGAAATGAATTCTGCCAAACACCACGTGAGCAGGAAAGAGGCCCCCAGGCGTCAGAGAAGACCCCCACCTTGTCCAACATCTTCCTTGTAGTGTTGCGGGAACCTGAATTGAGAACCCAGCCAAGCTGTTACTAGGTTCCTCACCCATGGAGACTGTGAAGAACAGTCAGGGGGATACCTTGAGACAATAAATGGGTGTTGTTGTAAGCCTCTGAGTTCATGGTGATGTGTTATGCAGCAATAGAAAACCAATACACGTCCTGGAGGGGTTTGGAGAATTTCTGGATCCTTTACTAGGCACATACAGAGACAGCTGAGGAACCCAATATATGTGTGTAAGCCAACCTGTGCCCACAGACATCATATCTTCCTATCTTGTTTAAATGGATCAACTCAGACCCCTCTACCTCATAACACTCAGAGTGATGAAGGCAAAGCAGAAATTTTGAAATAGGAAAAAATGTAGATTTCCCAAGCCAATGAAGTTAGCACGCATCTGACTTATCTGACTAAGAAACAAAGATAAAACACAAGTAAGTAAGAATAGCCCTGAGAAAGGGATGGAGATTAAGTGCAAAAAATTGAATCTAGAGACTGAGGTTAGAGGAGAGATGATGCCAGAGGCAGAGTTGTTTTCCCGTTACCTTTATTTTAAATTCCACCCTTCTATTATAACACTCACACGTGTAGACCTAATAGTAACAATTCATCTCCCTACATTTATCTAGTATGAACTGCTTTTGTTTTAATCGAATGAAACTTCTTTATTGCTCAGTTTGTGTAAAACTGTGCTAGGTAATCTCTACCATTATATTATACTGAATAAATTGCCTACTCAGTGCTAGATAACCTTGCAATTTTATGAAATATTAGCACTAGTATATTGAGAACACATCCTCTTAAAAGCAACTGTATTTTAGGGTATGTGGGCAATTCTAAGCATTGGTAGAAGTGGGAAAATAAGGATAGGAGATCCAAATAGTCTTAGTGATTCTCAAATTCAGAAACCATGAGAAATGATTAAAAGGACAGATTTTCAATTTAGGTGAAAAACAGATTTACGTTTGTCTTTTGAAAATCAATACTATGCTTATTTTTTAATTGCCAGAAAGGATAGTCATCATTTGGCAGCACTGAGAAATCGTGAGGATATTGGACTTTGATTATGAAAGAAAGTGCAAATTTTCTGCCCAGTTCTTTATGCAATCCTGCATTGAAGTCTTTACACTTGATATATGTACCAACCATTTTCCTGTTTGCTCTCATATCCATTCCTTGTTTTCACCCTGCTTTGCTCAGCTCACAAGTTACATTTTCTTGATTTCTTTTCCCACTGGTTTCAAGTTAGTTTTGGTCAATGGGAGGAACTGATGTGAAACTGGAGAGCAAGAAGGAAGAAGGGAGTTTGACTTTCCTGCCAGTGGCTAAAAATGTTCTGGGTTGCAGATCCCGCCAGGGGTCCTCTCATCTATGGTTTAAGCTCTAGAATGGTGGACCAAGCTTCCTAAGTCCTCATCTGTCTCATCCTCCAAGGCTTTGGCTCCCTCTGGGTAGCCCTGGCTCTTGTATTCTGGCATTACCACCTCCTTTCTTTCTGCTCCCAGTTCTGGATTTGATAAGTGTTGCAGGTATTAACTCTTAGGTGTCTCATGTTCCCCTTACTCCTCTGTGACTACTTCCCTGTAAAACACCCTTTGATGAAATACATAACATGGAGTCTGTTTCTCTGACTGGAGGCTAATAAAAAGTAGTCTGGTAGAATATGTTAATATCATTATTTATTTCAATATTTTAACACTATGGTATGGGTTATTATTCTTTTATATATCCTCCCCATGAAGTGATTACTTTTCCACACATACTCCAGTTGAATTTAAACAAAAAATCACATGTAAAATTAGGTATGATCTGATAAAATCATCTGACTCATAAACTATCTATCTTATCGTGTGCATCATTAGTTACTGAAATAACTCTCTTCAAGAGGATATTAAATGTGGCAGGAAGACTAATTTGCTTCTCATAAACTTTTATATATAGAATCATGCTTGTTCACTTTATGACTGATGTTATACATTTCAAAAATTGATGAACTTATAGAAATGTTAGAGCAATCCAGCTGCTTCAGATTTCCATATATATGACCATATCAAATCAAAAACTGGAAAGTGCCCGTTTGCTGGTGGGAACGTAAATTGGTAAAAACATATTGGAAATGGATTTGGCATTTTCTTATATAGCAAAGCTTGCACTTACCATTATGACCCAGCTATCTCACATCTGGGTATTTACCAGTGAGAACTGAAATTATATGTCCAGACAAAAATAGTATGTGAACTTTTATATTAGCTTTATTAATTATAACCCTAATCTGGAAGCAGCCCAAAGGTTGCTTCATCAAAAGGTGAATGTTTAAGCACATTGTAATTCCTCCATACAATGGAATACAATGCAGCAAAGAAAAGGAATGACTTACTTAAAAAAAACAATGTGGATGAAACTCAAATTTGTTTTGTTATGTGAAAACAGAAGTATACTGAAAAGAGTATATACTGTATGATTCCATTTATTTGAAATTCTAGAAATGGTCAGACTAACCCACAGTGAAGAAATGCAGAACATTGATGGTCTAGGGCAGAATGTAGTGGAGGGGTTTGACTACAAAGAGACACAAGGGGAAATATTGAGGGAGATGGAAAGGTTCTGTATCTTGATTAAGTCTCTCTCTCTATATATATACTTTTTTAAAGATTTATTTATTTCTCTCCCCTCCCACCCCCATCCCAGTTGTCTTTTCTCTGTGTTTATTTGCTGTGTCTTCTTTGTCTGCTTCTATTGTCGTCAGTGGCATGGGAATCTGTGCTCTTTTTGTTGCGCCATCTTGTTGTTGTGTCAGCTGTCCGTGTGGGTGGCACCATTCTTAGGCAGGCTGTACTTTCCTTCCCGCTGGGGGGCTCTCCTTAAGGGGCACATTCCTTGCGCGTGGGGCTCCCCTACACGGGGTCACCCCTGTGTGGTACGGCACTCCTTGGGCACATCAGCATTGTACATGGGCCAGCTCCACACGGGTCAAGGAGGCCTGGGGTTTGAACCATGGACCTCCCATGTGGTAGACGGATGCCCGATCCACTGGGCCAAGTCTGTCACCTCTATATTATCTTTTTGTATCTCATAGAATTGTATACTTAAGGTATGCCCAATTTTTGCATGGACATTTTCCCAAGTCAAGTGAAAACAAAACAAAAAGGATAAACAAGGAAACAAATAGCAGAATATTAGACTTATATCATCCAACATATCAGTAATCATATTAAATATGAATTTGCCAAACACTCCAATTAAAGAACAGACAGTCAGGTCCAGGAAGATGGCATCAAGTAGGCAGGCAGGGCTGAACTCTCTCACAAAAGCCATGGAGAAAGGGCAAAAAGCTGTCCAAGGGACCTGCTTTGGGAATCGGGCATCCAAGACAGTGCTGCACATCTCCCATGAGGGTGAGGTACAGAGAGAAGAAGCACCTGGAACAAGAAATGTGAGTTACCAACCCGCCATGGCAGCTGAGAAGGTTTCCCATCCCCAAGACATTAAACCTGGATAAAACCCTTGACAATCCAAAGCCAACTGAGAGGGGAACAGTCATCTTTCTCCCTATCAGGTGTTACAAGGGAAGAGGGAGGGTGAGCTCGAGGGTTTCTCTTCAGTGAATTTGGCCAGCAGAGCCTCATTCAAATCTTGGCTCTGGCCAGACTAGAAATGCTGGAAAGCAGATGCTGAAAGAAATACTTCTGTGGAAGGGATGTCCAATGAATGTCATCTGCTGGCAGGCCTGGAAACTGCAAGGATAAAAACTGCTTTTAGGTCTCTCGTTAGACACCTGGGAGGAAATCTGCACTATATTAGTGAGTCTCTGGCCTGATTTTGATAACTTAAGTTGGGGAGTTTTAAAGACTTAGAATAAAGAATAAGTTGAACTAAAAATCAAAGTAAAGCTGTGAGAAAATACACTCGGCAAGAGAAAGAAATTGGCCATCAGAATAAATTCACCAACATGTTCAGGCGCCTATACATGAGCAAAACTTACAAGTCA
Source organism: Dasypus novemcinctus (assembly GCF_030445035.2). Taxonomy (NCBI): domain Eukaryota; kingdom Metazoa; phylum Chordata; class Mammalia; order Cingulata; family Dasypodidae; genus Dasypus; species Dasypus novemcinctus. Next base: position 174,096,561 of record NC_080704.1, read on the forward strand.
AACTAGGAAACAGGACAAGATGCCCCAGCCAAAGGAAAAAAAACAAATATACTGAGGAGATTCAGGATTTAAGACATTTAATCAATGATATTCAACAACTCTCCTAAATCAAAGAAATGAAGGAAAATGTAAAAAGAAATAAAGGATATTAAGAAGACATTGGGTGAAAATAAAGAACAATTGGAAATTCTTCAAAAAGAAGTAACAGAGATTATGGGAATGAAAGACAGAACGGATGAAATTAAAAATATATTAGAGGGGAGCAGACATGGCTCAACAGTTAGAGCGTTCACCTACCATATGGGAGGTCCAAGTTTCAAAACCAGGGACTCCTGTCCCATGTGATGAGCTGAACCACACTCAGCAATGTCTGCCACGTGCAAGTAGTGCTGTGTAGGGGAGCCCCAGGTACAAGGTGTGCGCCCTGCAGTGAGCCAGCCCGTGCACCCAGGAGTAGCGCTGCCCACATGGAGAGTGGATAGAGGAAGGTGATGCAACAAAAATGAGACACAGAATCCTGGTGCCATCAAGAATGCAAGCAGACACAGAAGAACACACAGCAAATGGACACGGACAGCAGAAATTGGTGTGGAGGGGGAAGGCGAGAGAAATAAGTAAAATAAATCTTAAAAAATACATTAGAGGCACACAGCCAATTGGAATTCCTTGAAGATAGATTTCAGGGACAGGTCAAAAGGAACTGGAAAAGACAGGAGAACAGAGAGGGACAAGAATGGAAAAAAATGAAACAGGGTCTAAGGGAGTTGAATGACAATGCAAAAATGCACAAACATATGTGTTATCTGTGTCCCAGAAGGAGAAGAGAATGGAAAAGGGGCAGAGAGAATATCTGAGAAATTAATGACCCAAAACGTACCAACCCTTACGAAAGACATAACTATCAATATCCAAGAAGAACAATGCACCTTAAACAAAACAAATACGAATATACCTACTCCAAGACACCTACTATTCAGAATCACAAATATTAGAAATAAAGAGAATTTTGAAAGCAGCAAGAGAAAAGCAAAGTATCACATAAAAGGTAATCTTAGTTACATTAAATGTCAACCTTTCAACAGAAACCATGGAGGTAAAAAGAAAATGGTAGGAAGGATTTAAGGTCCTAGAAGAGAAAAACTGCCAGCCAAGAATTCTGTATCTGAAAAAACTATCTTTCAAAAATGAGGGTTAATTTTAAAGTCTCCACAGACAAACAAAAATTGAGAGAGCATCTTACCAAAAGACCAGAATTACAAGACATACTAAAGGGCGTGCTGAAGCCTGAAAGGAAAAAAACAAAAACAAAAATGCAAGGGTGACAGAAGAGACTTGGAGAAGAGTGTAGAAATGAAGATTTGGAAAGGTACATTAAAGGGTAAAATCACAGACAATAGTAAGATATGACAGCAGAAAGCCAAAAGCAAAATTTGCTCCAGGGCGAAAACGCTTTCTGGGGGCTTCCTTCCTTGCTCTATTCACGGTCCCGAGAATAGTGTCAGGCAGAGGCTCTCAAAACAAATTCTTGCTGAATGAAACAACTGGGTGTGGGCGCAGGTCTCCTCCCCACACTTCAGGCACCAGCCCCTCCCCCCCAACCCATCCCAGAAAAGGAGCGGGAGAAGACAGAGCCAGCTTTAGAAAATGATGGTTTCATTGCTATGTTTGCAGTGGATTCAATACTACACAAATCATGTCCCCGCAGGGACCCTCCTCCTCCTCAGCCAGCACCCCAGCTTAAGGGGGATGTGGGAGAGCCTCCGCTGTCTCGGGATGTGACGTGAAAGACCTGGGTTAAAGAAGCTACACAGCAAACTTCAGACGTCCAGTGCATCAGCCTTCAGCTCAGAGCTGGGCCATGCCAAGGACCCCTTAACTGGTAGGCCAGCCCAGGGAGCAGGACGTGTCACCCCAAGGCACAATACTGTGTCCGCTCACCCACAGGCCTGAGGGCACATGGGGAGGCCAGGGAACGCCTGGAGGACCCCACCCCAGCACTTTCCCTTCTACCCCACGCTCAGCAGCTGGAATCACACACAAACACACATGTGCGCTGACTCATGTGCTAGACAGCTTGAAGTTCTTGCCTATGAAAATGAGATGAAGGAATTCACACGCCTTGCGTGGGGCAGAGGAATAAGATGAGGGCTGAAAAGGAGGAGCAATGGCAAGGAGAGGGACAGTTTGGGCTTTTGCCTCTTTGATATATGCAAACAGGAACCTCGCTGTATTCTCAAGTTTTTCTAAAACACAAAACCAAAAAACCCACTCAACCCTTTGCCAGGAAGGAATTTTACCCAACCACACACAGCTTCGCTGTCAGCAAAGCTGTCCAGCACAGTCTTCAGAAGGCCTGGGAGACCCAGGCACCAGCCCTAGGACCCCTTAGCAACTTCGTGAGGGCACCTCAGTCTCTGTGTCCCACAGGGGACCTTTGTGGGCAAAGGTGGAAACTCGTCACCTGCCTACGGCCTCACTAGAAGGCTGTTTGTGCTGGCGCACTTGGGCGCAGCCCCGTGATGAGGGGGCCCAGCCTGAAGGGGTTCCGGGGCAAGGGCAGGGCCTGCTTGGCAAAATCAATCACTTGCCTGAGGCCTCACCTGGGCTCTGTTTGCGCAGGCGCATTTGAATGTAGTCCTGTGAAGGGGGTTAGAGAGGTTCAAGAGGGAGCCTCAGTCTGATGTGGTTTCCAAGCCCTGTGGCAGGGCCCTCTTGGCAAGAACCAATCACTGCCCTGGAGAGTACCCAGGGGATTGTTTACGCATGCGCATGAGGGTGAAGGCCCTTGCTAAGGGGCGGAGCTTCATGAATCCCCTTGAGGCACCCCTCAGCCAGGGCAGGGCTGGATTGGTGAGAGTAGCTCACGTGCCCTGTCTCCTTCCTGGGAGTTGTTTGCGCACGCGCACTGAGAACCCACGCACCCAATGCAGTAAGCGGCGGAGCTTTCGTGAGGAAGGCTCAGTCGCTGGGCGGCAAGTAGAGACGGACCCTGGTTCCCGCAGCTGTGAGTGAGGGGGAAGGCGGAGGCGCGGCAGTCATGCAGGCGGAAGAGAAAGGCGCAGGCGCTGTGGCGGGTGAAGCGGGCTACCCTGAAGGCCAGGGTGGCATGGGTGATTCCGACCGCCATGAGGAATCTCTGGGTCCTGACGACCAGGGCGACTCCAGCGGCCCTAATGTCCAGGGTGACCGCGGCCGCCCCGTCTGCCAGAGCATTCCTGGTGACCCCAAAGGCTCGGGGGTCGCCAGCGGCCCTGGCGCCTGTGACCCCTGCGGCGCGGGAGGGGAGGTCGTTGCCGCCGGGGGAGCCCCCCAGGCCGCGCGGGCACCACGTGCCCTGGGGTCTGGTGGAGTCGCAGTGCCGGTGGCTGGAGGAGCAGGAAGCCGACTTCTAACCTTGTATCCTTTACAGGGGCCATGGGGGGGCCAGGGCCGGCTCTAGGTGGAGGGGCTGCCGTGGGGGACGGTCTGGGGGGCTTCAAGGGCGGATGGTGGAAGGGGATGCCTGAGGGCTGGAAGGGGGAAGGAGGCAGGCCCGAGCGGCCTGAGCTGACAGGAGGGGGAGAGTGGGCCACTGGCAGGAGAGCTTCCCAGGGGCCAGGTGGCCCGGGGCCCAGGCGAAGGCAGCAGGGGATGGTGCCTTAACCCCGCCTCCCCCAGCACCCTCACCGTGCCCTTCGGGTCCGCACTGGAGGCAGAGATGGCCGGCAGGTCCCTGATGGCTGATATCCACCGCCAAGGGCAAGCGGTTCAGAAGGAGTTCACCGTGAATGGCAGCGTCCTGGCTTTGTGAGTTCTGGACGGGGCTGGATTGGAGGGTGGCGGCGGGTGTGGGGCCCATCTCACCCCGTGGAATGTGGTCATGGAGACAGGGAGCCATCCCATTGTTGGATCTCTGGGGGCGGGGGGTGGGAGCGTGGGGCCCCAGGCCTAGGACCGAGTTCTCACCTTCCACTTGATCATTGCCCCTCACCTGTAGGAGATGGAGTGCCCAAGACCTTGGCATACTCCGAATTTCTATCAATGCCTTGTTGAATGATCTCTCCCTGATAATGCGTAACATCCAGCGCATTGCACCCCTGTTTCCACGAAGCCTCAACTAGGAGAAGAGACCTGGGATCTAATCTTGCATTCCTTCCCAAGCAGCGCCTCCTTCCCTCGGGCATGGGTCCCTGGAGGCCCTGCCACTTTATTGTTGGCACCAAATTGTGTGCTGGGGCACACTTGTTTCATTTGGCGCTTAGATGTCTGTTAACTGCATAAAATAAAGCTGAGTTGCTATTCCTTGTCTGAATTTCTTTTCATTTCCTGCACATCCAGATTTTATTACCTTGTCTTAAGGTTGGAGGGGTCGCTCTGGGATTCAGGTATGGAAGTAGTGCAGACTAATTGGGATAATTTACAAAATATTAACGCAATTATCATCAATTCTGTTCTGTCATTTAGCTTGAACTACTCTCAGTACCTTGGAATGTTTTCTTACTTTAATGATCAGATTCATGTATTAAATATATAACAATAATAACTTATGCTTTATAAAAGTTTACATTAATTTTCCCTGACTCCCTTAATATATGACTTTTCCTCTTTTCTAAAATTCAGTAAAGTGACATAAAAACTTTATAATCTAATAGTTGATTATATAAATTGTTTCCAATTTTTCCCTGTTGTAGGTAATTATTAAATGGCATTCTTGTATTATTTTTCCTGGAATGGCTATTTAATTTAGATTCTAAAAGGAGAAATTATTGAGTTTAATTAATTTTCTATTTATTTTCAGAGCTTTTCTTATACAATATAGAATTTTTGTCCAGAAGTTATACCTCCCACCAGAAGACTGGAGGTAGGGGTTGATGAAGCCTGATATGAGAAGGCCCTCTCTCCTCTCTCCTCCCATTCTGCCGCTTCTTCCTCTGATCCAGCTCTTCCTCTGATCCAGTGACACTGGGCTTTTAGCATTTTTTGAAGCACAGTAGGCCCACTTCTGCCTCAGGGCCTTTGCCTTGGCTGTTTGCAGTCAGGAGCTCTCTTCCCCCAGGTTTCCACCTGGCTCACTCCCAGAATTCCAGGTCCTTCTCAAAAGCCACCCTCTCAGTGAGGCCTTCCTGGCCATCCAATTGACAATGGCACTCACCTCCCCACCTGCTTTGGCCCCTGCCCCCCCCCCCCCCCCCCCCCGCCTCCTCAGTACCTCAGGTCCTAGAGCAGTGCCTTCCTGGCATGCAGTGGCTTAGACACACTCACTCCTTAATCGCATCTCGTCAAATGCCGTTTCCTAGGCCCAGAACAATCCAGGTCTGCCCCAGCCCCCATCTTCACCCTCCTTTTACAGGTGTGGGTGTAAGAGATCGGTAGGTAGGTGCAAATGATGGGAGATGCAACTGGGACAGGAAGGAGCTGCCAAACTTTAAGGAGTTCTGGGAGCAACTGAAGCCCTGGAGGAGGGTGAGCAGAGGGAGACGTGACCTGCCTCACCGCTTTGCAGGATCCCTCTGCCTCCCAGTTGAGCACAGGCTGAGGGGGCCAGGGCCAACATGGGGAGACCGGCTATCCACACAAGAGGAAACAGTGGCTGGGACCAGGGTGAGGACAGTGGAGCTGTGGAGAAGTGAGCACATTGTGAAGATATCCAGACATCTGAGCTGCCGGGAGGTGCTGATGGACTGGACATGGCCTTGGACCTCCCGAGAGTCCCAGGGAAATGGCCCTTTTCCACACCGAGAGAGCCCAGCTCTACTGCATCACAATGGTTCTCATCTCTCACCCCTAAGCCCCTCCATCTCCAGGCTTTCTTTTCTTCTCAGCCAGGGTGCACCCCATCCCGAGAGGCGTCTTGCTGTATGAGATTCCTCATTTCCAGTCCCTCCTGACCTGCCCCGCTCACTGCTGTCATCGGAGTTGCTCCTGTCCTTTCACTGACATGTACTGGGAGGAGATGTCTGTGGGTGGGAGGTGACCTGGGCCAGGAAGGGACAGAAATCAAGAAGCATTCAGGCCGGCAGGCAATTCTGTGTGCTATGCCAATTCTGTATACTTTTAACTTGATGAGCATGTGTGTGCGTGCACACGTGTATGCCACATGTAAGAGGCATGTGTAAATACTTAATACTTGTATGTAGAGCCACTTGTGTTGGGAGGAGAAGGTTCAGGGGCTCAGCAATCCTGGCCTGTGCAGGACACAGGTCTGACCTGTCCACAGCTGACAGGTGACTTTTTAAAGGTACAGTTGGCTTTGTCTGTGGGCATACATAGATGAGGCTGGTGGAGGGAGAGTGGCCAGTTTCCAAGCCAGCAAGTGATGAGAAGCCAGAGGGATTTGGCATGCACTTGAGGAGGATGGGAGCCTTCCCTGGGAGAATGCAGGAGTGGGTTTATGGACGGGGAGCCCGGGCAGGAGCCCGGGAGAAAGCAGAACAACCCTTCTGGGATCAATTGCACCTGCATCTGTACCACCCGCAGGCACGATCCTTCATGTCCTCAGAGCCTGGGGACTGGGGACACCTCTTCCCTGGTGAGGAGCAGGAGTGGCATGAACAGAGAAGCCCTCATGCCTTCTGATTACTCTGCAGCATTTCAGGGTGCTTGGCGCTCCATCCAGGGGTGTCCGTCCCGTGGGCACAGGTGGTATTGCAGCTCGGCCTTCAATTTGGCGCCGGAGGAGGGATACTGGGCAGCTAGGTGTGCCCAGGTCGTACCTCCTGGTTTCCAGCTTGGTGCCCATGCCCAGGTGAAGGCCATGGGAATGCTCAGGGCAGAATGGAGAAGGGCAGGGAGGCCCAGGCAGAGTTGGCCAATGGCCTGAGAGGGGCCCAGAGAGGGCGTCTCAGGGAAGCAACTCGAGGGGTGATCACCATAAAATCAGTCTCAACACTTTTCAAAGAATTTGTATCATAAAGCATTTAAATGTGGTGCAATAAAGGTACAAATCAATACCAAGAAGAAAACTAAAAGGAGAGAATTTTCACATGAGTTTTTTGTGCAGGGATTAAAAGGAAGAGTATAACTTGAGATGTTCCTCCCTCCTAGTAAAGAATAGGGAAGATGGCATAACTTTTTTAAAATGGAGCTTTTTTTTTTTGCCAGGCCAAGAAACAGGAACCTCTGAGCGAGTTGCTTTGTTGCAGCAAGTCAGGAGTTCTGAACCAGAGAAAGACCCAAAAGCGGCACTCCAGAGAGGTGGAGGAACAAATTTATTATGCCTATGTTCAGAGGAGAGTCACTCTCCACATTCTGAACCCCATTTTTCAGTTTTTATAGGTTTATGTAGGATTTGAGGTTGGATCAGCATAACTTTTGCTCATTGGCTAATATGTTGCTAGATGAAATTTTGCAAGCAGGGGGGTTACAGAGACAATGCAGCTGCAAGGTTGGGGACTGATTTACAGAACTGTGTGTCGGGGATTCACTCGTTTGATATCTTTCTACTAGTCCATGTTTTCACAGGCTGATTTACACAAATGGGGGAGGAGTTATTCACTTGATATTCTCCTGCAAGGCCATGCCCTCACAGGCGAATCCACAGAAGTGGGGGCAGGAGTGACTTGGTAGATATTTTCGCAAGGTTATGCTTTTTATTTCTCAGTAGCTTGAGGTCAAGACTGGTTTTATAATTCTAGTACAGACTCCTTTCACTCTTACTAAACTGAACTATTTACACACCTGATGTCTTCACCAGAACTGAACTTAGTTTGGAAAAACAAACTAGTAAACCTATCTTTGACCCTGAAGTTTGGCTACTTATGACATTTTTAACAAATGAAACTCAGCACTCTGTTTTAATTAGAAGTAACAAAGTTTTCAAATGTTTGTAATGAACTAAAGAGATGACCATATATCAAGATAATTACAATGGATTGACAGTGAAAGATGGAAAATATTCTACTGAATAGGAATCAAAAGAGAACTGAGGTGATTATGCTATCAGATGACACAGACTTTAAGTTAAAATTGTTACAAGGGACAGAAAAGTATACTAAATATTGAAAAAATGGTCAATTCCATAAGAAGATATAACAATTATAAATATATGTGTACCTGCCAGCTCCACTCTGCCGTTGAACCCTTCTAGGGGCTTTTTCATCTGTGTTACTATTCCTTCAATTATATTTGGCTACTTTTCATACTTTCCATTTGTCTATTGAAATTCTTTTTTTCTTCATCTATCACTTTCCCTATTTCCTTTAGTTCTTTGTCCATATTTTTCTTTAGTTCTTTGAGCCTACTTATCTATTTTTAAAAATCTTTGCCTGGAATTTCCCAGGTCTGATCCTCCTCATTTATGGTCTCTAATGATTTAATCTTCACCTTTGCCTGGGCCATCACTTCCAAGGGCCTAAATATAAGAACTAAAACCCTAAAATGCTTAGAAGATAACATAGGGGAAAATCTTCCTGACTTGTGACTTTGAAAGGAATTATTAGATATGATGCAAAAAGCAGAAAGAACAAAAGAAACAATAGATAAATTATTTCCATCAAAAGTAAAAACGTTTTGGGAAGCAGCTGTGGCTCAATCAGTTGGCTCCTGTCTACCATATGGGAGGCCCTGGGTTTACATCCTGAGATGTAAACACATTGCTCCCACACATTGCTGAGAGCCGCCTGTCCCGCAAGCGCCACGGATTGCTGCTGGCCTGCAGATGCCGCGGAGCACTGCCCGCACCTCAAGCATCGTGGAGAGCCAACTCAGCAAGGTGACACAACAAAAAAGGGAGAGAAGCTAAAAAGAGTGAACAGCAAATGGACACAGAGAGCAGACACCCAGCAAGCTGCAAGGAGGGGGGGTATAAAGAATTTGAAAAATAAAATTAATTAATTAAAATTTTAAAAGAGTAAAAACTTCTACATATTGAAGGACATTATCATTAAAGTGAAAAGATAACTTCTAGAATGGGAGAAAACATTTGCAAGCCATGTATCAGAGAAGGGATTAATATCCAGAAGATATGCAGAATTTTGACAATGCCACAAGAAAAACACAACATCATTAAAAAATGGTGACCTAAGATGACCCATGGTTCCATTTCCCCACGCAAACTTTGAATGACTAGCAAACACTGGCAGAGTCATCTTCCTCAGAGCTCTGGAAAACAATAAAAAGGTTGCAATAACTGTGCAAGTACTGAATCAAGAAAATGCAACTTAAAAAACAAACCCTGCACTTCCATGTGAACAAGTCTGTGCTCCTCTGATGGATTATGTGACCTAGTCACCCTCACTGCTGCAACCAATAGTCAGTCACCAGAAATGTGATTAAATCCATCCTAGACTAACCAGCCTCCAGTCAATTCAACAATTGACAAGAGAGGCATGAACAAAGAAATCCATGCTTATTCCTACCTAGCCCAGAAATAATACATGGTTATTGTTTAAAGTTTAAAAAAAGGAAAGGACGTGAACAGACATTTTTCCAAAGGTGAAGTACAAATGGTCAATAAGAAAAGATGTTCATCATCATTAGCATCAGAGAAATATAAGAAAAGATGACAATGGGATAGCACTTCACACCCACAAGGATGGCTATTATTAACACACACACACACACACACACAAAACACAGGAAATAGGAAGTGTTGGAAGGTATGCATAGAAATTATAACTCTGGTGCATTCTTGGTGGGAATGTAAAATGGTGCGGCCAGTGTGGAAAGCAATATGGCAGTTCCCCAAAAAGGTAAATGCAGAATTATCTTATGATTCAGCAATTCCACTCTCAGGCACATATACCCAAAGGTAGTGAAAACAGGGTCTCATACAGATGCTCGCATACCATTGTCCTCAGCAAACGTATTCACCGTATCCAAAATGTGCAAACAGCCCAAGCACCCACCAATAAATGAATGGATAACAGAACTTGGTACCTACATACAAGAGAGGATTATTTGGCCTTCAGAAGGAATGAAATTCTGAGACACATGGCAACATGGACAAACCTTGAAAACAATGTGCTCCGTGAAATAAGCAAGGTACAGAACAATTAGTGTACTATGTCAGTTATACAAAATATCTAGAAATAGCAAATTGGCAGAGTCAAACTGTGGGTTAGAGGTTACCAGATGAAGGGGGAGGAGGCAGGGGTAGTTACTGCTTGGTGAATATATAGTGTTTATAGATAAAAACTAATAAATACAAAATGAAAAAGAAAAGAACGGCAATGTGCTAGAGAGATAGGCTTTGACACACAGGGCTGAGTAAGCAGTGCACGTTCCCTGCAGTGCCTTGAACTGACCGTCATTCATTTCTTCAGCTAATATTCAGTGAGAGCATCTATATGTCAAACATTCTGTGCACTGGGGTACTACATTGAACAAAGACAAAACGTCTTACTCATGGAGGTGACACGCTAGCAAGGGAAGACAGACAAGTAATAAATCAGTAAGACCATCTTGAGTCAGATGGAGAGCAGTATAGCAAGGTTGGGGTCAAAAGATTACTACTTTCTATTGAGAATATCTAGAGTTGGGGGAGTTTGAACAGAGAAATCAAGGAAGAGAGGGAAAGAACGATGTGGGAGAAGAAAATGGCATATGCAAATGTCCTGAGGAAGCATTAGCTTTGTGAGTAGAAGAGTGCAATGGGGCAAGGAAGCTGGTGAGTGCCGAGTGGCAGATTGTGGGAAGAGGGTAGAAGGGAGCTCCAACCAGGAAACCAAGCATCTGTCTATAAGCTGGACTCATATGCTTCCTTTGTATAAGCTGGACTCATGTGCTTCCTTTGTACCAGGCCCTGGGCTGAGAGCTCGATATCTGTCCATTTTTTACTTTTTGCTGGAATTTGCACCACTTAAGCTTGCTCTCAACAGGTCCTACTAGCACCTGAGGCATGTAGCATAATGGACTGGGCAGAGCCCTGGGTGGTGGGATGGCAGGGCCTTGATCAAGCTCTTGCAAGAAGATGTTCTGTGAACCAAGTCCTCTAGTTGGTGGACCTCAGTTTCCCAACCTAGTCCATGTTGTCCTTTTAGCTCTTGAGCTTCTGAATCTGTTTCCACTAGTTGTTACTACTTCCCTCTGTGCTCATCTGAATGAACTCCTATATCCAGAGTTTCTTCATTTAGACTTACAGCTGAGTGACAGGGGCATTGAGCTGAGTCAGCAGGTGAGGTTTCATTCTCCCCCTACCAGGAAGCTCTGAAACCCCAAACAAGTCTCCTAAATTACAAGAGCTTCGGGTTCATCTTCTGCAGATGCCCTAACCCTTTTGGACCCAGGTACTCTGGTGTGATGGTTTCACTCTGGTAGGAAATAGGGGTGCAGGGCAGTGAGCGTGGCCTGCCCCTTGCAGCCTGCTTTCTGATCTGTTCTTTCAGGAGGCAACTAGTATCGGTTTAAAGCTGCCTACTAAAATAGAAAAATCAGCACCATTTTAGAACTCTGTGACAGGGCAGAGCAGGGCAGGGTAGCACAAGGACAGGGTTGATCCACTCTTGCTCCTTTCACCCTTCTTGGCCCCAACCATTCCCACAGGGGAGCCGAGGTGACAAGTAATGAAAGCCGGGTGTCCGGGGGGCCCTGGGCCTGCCTGTTCTGCCCCACATTCCAGCACTCACCCTCAGCACCTCTCCTGAGAGGTCTCTCCCCACTGCCCCATTGCTCCTTAAGTCTAGCTCCCGTCAGGACACAGGCCTGTCCTGCAATTTGATGGATGTGGGGGTTGCTGTCAGTATCCCCATTTTGCAGATGGGGGTCTGAGTCCTTGCGAGGTTCTGTTTTTCAATTGCAAGCTTTAGTCACTTGATGGGATAGTCAGGAATAAACCCCAATTCTCCTGATTTATAATCAGATATTCTTTCTCCCCTGTCACGGTTCCCACCCATCCTTCATCCCTAATTCCCCCACGCACTTTGAAGGTGCCCTGCTGCCCTGTTCTCGGCAGCCTTCCAGAGCGATTCCCCCTGTTCCTTCAGTGTCCTCAGTAGTTGAGGACGTACACTCTGGTCCCTGCTCAGGGGACGCTCTGCAGGATGTGACGCTGACAACTGGGGGAAGGGGGCCTCCCTGTGTCCATCCTGATCCCGCCTCTAGCCCACTGTTATCTAACAAGACTTTTGGTTCCTGCAGTTCTCAAAAGCCATGATGATTACAGTGCCCCATTAGGCCCTAGGGGCAGGTTCTGTCTCAAAGCTGCGGTCTGTAAGGGGACATGCCAAAGGCAATGACATGGACAGAGAGAAGGCGCGACACACAGGGACAGAAATAAGTCTAACAAAGATAGGGGAAGACAGAAAGTATAACAGGATGAACTTCACAGACAATGACACAGAGAGGGAGTGTGACAGTGTGTGAGAGTGTGACCAGGAATGTTTCTGAACAAAGGAGTTTGACAAAGAATGATAAAATGACTGAGAAAGTTAGAGACAGAGAGTGACAGAGTGTTTGATACAGAGACAGTGACAGAGACACTGTGTGGCACAGTGAACAATAAATATGGCCTAACAGAGATAAGTTGTGACAGAGTGTGAATGAGACAATGATCAATTGACATAGGAATATAATAGAGAGTGTGTGACATAATTAATATGATAGCATGCATGTAACAGTGAATGGGAGTGTGTGAAAGAATGAATCAGATAGAGAGTAGTATAAAATAAGGTTGAGGTTTGACCGATTGAAATAAATTTAGTGTGACAGAGAATGTCTCACAGTGAGTTCGAGAAAGACACTGTAACAGGGAGAAGTGACAGAGAGATTATGTGACATAGGAAAATTATTCCAGAGAGTGGATCAGACTACAAGAGTATAAGTGAATCAGTGTGAAAGAGATGTGTGGTGACAGAGAGGATGTACAAGGGACCGTGTGAAAGACAGGGTGACTGAGCGAGGTTCAGACAAAGTGGGACACAGACAGTGTGTGATAGAGAAGAGAGTAACAGGGAGTGTGAAAGAGAGTATGTGAAAGTGTGACAGGAAGTGACTGAAAAAATATGAAACAGGAAATGTGGGAGCAGAAGAGAAAGTGAAAGAGTGAGACTGGGAGAGAGAATTTAATAGATAGGGGGAGAAAATTGGTGACAGAGTTTGACAGAGAACTATAATATAACAAGGAAAGGGTATGACAGAGAGAGATTGGAGAGGTGTAGAGAGATGGTGATCGTGTCGCAGAAAGAAAATGTGATACAGAGAGGATGACAGAGCGTGTGACAGGAAAAAATATAAGAGAGAATGTATGAAAAGCAGAGAACCAGACCAAAAGAGTAGCATACAGTGAGCATGAGAAAAACCAGGCAGCAAAAATTGAGTTTAGTACTGAAACAATAGCAGAGATGGAGTCTGGCAAAGCTAAGGTTTGACTGAGAAAAAGTGCAACTGAGGGAGTTTGAGAGAGAAAGCGCAATAGTCTTTGTGACAGAGATAAGGTGACACAGAAAAAATTGTGACAGAATATGGATCAGACAGCATGAGTGTAACAAAGAGTGAATGTGAAAGAGAATGTGTGACGGGGGATGTGACAGGGAGAGAGTGTAAAAGAGTGTAATAAAAAGTATGAAGGAGAGAGTGATAGAGATGGAGTCTGATAGGAAAACAGCACAGAAACTGAACGTAAGACAGTGTGACATATAAATTTTGAAGGAGAGACAGTGTGACCAGGTAAGAAATCCAACCAGGATATCTTTGTCTGTGTGATATGAGAGTGTGTGAATGGGTTTGTGACAGAATTAGATCAAAAGATGATGAGGGCAAAGTCCCAGAGACAGCTAAAGTAGATACCACCCCAGGTAGTGGTTCTTCTGAGGCATACAGGGACCCACAGGTTCTATGACCATGGCAGATGGAGTTCAGTGCCATGTCAGTTGGCGCTACTTTGGAGTTTGTGTTCCTGAGTGTGATGGAGTTGGACTCAGATGTGATCTTTTTTACAAGCCTCTCCTTTTACTTCTATGGGACCTGTGGTTGGCGCTGAGGTTTAGTGTATAATCAGGGGACCTGAATCTCTGGACTGCCCATGTGATAGCCAGGCATTGAGCCTCAACAGACTTGCAGCTCCTACTGTCTAGTTTATTGGACTTACCCCAGCCAGCTAACAGGGAGGTGAAGAAGGTCAACCACCACACCAGTGAGCCAGAAATGTCTACAACTGCAAGCAGGAGAATTGCATCCATCATCCATGTGGAATCTAAGTACTCTCTTGGTATAGAGGTGGAGTGGACATAACCAGCCCAGCGCACACAGAATGGAGGAATAGAATATAGATTAGAGTTGGCTTACTGATATTCTATTCTGGAAGTATTGTGATTAGTAAAGGAAGTAAATGTAGCATTGATGTAGATAATGTGGTCATGGTAGCTGCTGAGAGTAGGGAGTGGGAAGAAGAGATGTGATGTGGGGGCATTTTCAGGACTTGAGTTGTACTGGGTGCTAATGCAGGGACAAGTTGCTGGACATTGTATGTCCTCCCATGGCCCACAGGGTGGACTTGGGAGAGTGTAAGCTATAATGTGGACCATTGACCATGTGGTGCAGCAGTGCTCAGAGATGTATTCACCAAGTGCAAAGAATGTCCCATAATGATGGAGGAGGTTGTGGTTATGGGAGAAGTGGGGTGAGGAGGGTTGGAAGTATATGGGGACCTCATATTTTTTAATGTAACATTAAAAATAAATAAATACAGACAAAACAAAGATAATGAGGGATAAGTGACTGTGGCTCAAACAGTTGAGCTCCTGTCTACCATATGGGAGGCCCTGGGTCGCGACCTGTGGCTTCTGTGTGAAGGCAGACTCGCCCACACACCTCAGTGAGCTACTGGCATGGGCGCCACGGAGTGCCGCCTGGTCCACAAGTGCCTCAGACTGACGACTCAGCAAGGTGACGCAACAAAAACGGAGACAAGCATAAACAAAACACAGAAAAGCATGCAGGGAATGCACACAGAGAGCAGACAACAAGGAAGCCACAAAAAGGGGTGTAATAAATAAAAATAAATACAGACAGAAGAACACACAGCGAATGGACAGAGAGAGCAAACAGCAAGCCAAAAAAGCTGCCGGGGGTGGGGGGGATAAATAAAAGATAATGAGTGTGAGTGTGAAGCGGGTGACAAACATGATCTGAAAAAGATTGTGAAATAGATAGTGTGAAAGTGTTTAGAAGTATGACAGGGAATGAATCTGACCAAAAAGAATGACAAGGTGTGAGGGTGTGACAGGAATAGCGTTAAAGAGGAAGAGTGTGACAGACATTATTTGGTGAAGAGATGACAGAGACAACCTATGGCAGAGTGTGACAGACATAACCGGAAAAAAGACTATGACAAAGAAAGCATGATAGTTTTGGAGAGTGCAACAGGCAAGCCATCTGACCAGGAGCTTGAGTGTGACAGGGAGTGTGTAAAAGAGTGAATGGACGGAAACAATTTGATGAAGATACAAGAAAGTGTGCGATAGAGAGTGTGGCAAAGAGTGCGTGAGAACATGACAAAGAATGATTCTGAAAGTGGAAGACAACAACCTGGATTGATGTGTGTCATAAGCCGCAACCTTTCCCTTAGGTGGGCTGTCCCAAGGTCCAGGTGGGCGGTAGGGGTTAGCAAATCCACTTGGCCCTCCCACCTAAGTCACATTCTTTCAAATCAGCCTTAGAAAGGTGATATTTTTGTTGAAACATGTCAGAGACTCATTTTCAGACAGTAAACTGACCAATTTGAAAGGGATGAAAAAGGAATACACTGCTCGTGTCAGTTAATGGCGTTAACGAACTCCTTGGAAAGCAAATGATTCAGCTTGTCCAAATTATGAAGCCATGCATTTTTCTCAGGAGGAAGCAAAGGGGAGGATCAAGCCCTGTTGGCTAACCCTTCAAACTAAAACCCTCTGTTCACAGCTCCACTTTGTACCCCCACAGGATAAACTGGAACAGAGCATTTGTTTTGTCGTCTATAATTGATTGCAAGGCTTGAAGTCCCACTTAGCTTTGTACAAGGGCATGTGCGGATCTCGCTAATCTTGCTCCCCACTGCCCAATACTCAGAGAACCTATGTACTTGCTCGCTTTCTTCTCATGTTGGCTGCTCTGGACAGTCTTAACAGAAAGAGTCCCTGAGGAAGCACAGATAGGATTTACAATCACAAATCTGAGACCTAATTTTACCCATTAAGGAATCAGTAAAGAAGAGCAAACAAATTCAATACTATCAGAAAGAGAGAAATAATAAAGATGAGAGTAGAGAGGAATGAAATAAGCAATAGGAAAACAATGGAGAAAATCAACAAAAACAGAAGCTGATTATTTGCAAATATCAAAAAAAATTGGCAATTTTTCATCCACCTAAGAAAAAGAGGTTGTTGATGTGGAGGAGTGGGGGCCTGGGGTGTGGGGAATGTGAAAACCTCTTATATTTTTTGTGGTCTATGTACCTTAAAAAAAAGAAATTTTGTAAAAAAAAAAATGCAAAAAAAACCTACTTGATATTACATCCAGATGATGACATGTGAGTACTTTCTATTTTAATTTTTATAGATTCTCTAATTTCTATGTTAAGCTGATGTTATTTTCATAATAAAAGCAGTGGATGGCATTTGAAAAAAACAAAAAAGAAAAAAAGAAAAAAGGAACAAATCTAATAACTAAAATCAGAAATGAAAGTGGGGACATCCCTACCAAACTTAAGAGAAATAAAAAAGGACTGTAAGAGTATACTGCGAATAACTGTACACCAATAAATTAGATAACCTATATAGAAAGGACAAATCCCTTGAAACACACAGACTACCAAAACTCACTGAAAAAAGAAAGTCTGATGAGACGTATAACAGGTAGACGCTGAATCATTTATCAAAAACATCTACTTTGCTTGTAGGAATGTAAAATAGTTCAGCCAGTGTAAAAAACAGTTTGGGGGTTCCTCAAAATGTTACATGGACAATTACCATATGATCCAGCAATAACATTCCTCGACATGTACCTAAAAGAATAGAAAACAGCTACTCAAACAAATACACGTGCACACAGGTGCAGAGCAGCACTAAACACCGTAACCAAAAGGGTGAAGCAACCCAGATGTCCATCAGCAGATTAATAGTTAACCAAACTGTAGTACATACACACTCAATAGAGTATTACCCAGGCATTTAAAAGAATAAGTGCTAGAGGGTAGTTGAAGCTCGAGAAAATGATAAATGGAAGAAGTGGCCAGTTGTGTGATTTCCATTTATATGATATAAGCAGAATAGGTAAATCCATAGAGAAAAAAGCAGATTGGTGGATGCCAGGTCCGGGGGGTGGCGGGGGCTGGTGTGTGGATGGGGAGTGACTGCTTACTGCCTAAAGGGTGCAGGGTTTCTATTTGGGGACATTGAAGGTGTTTGGGACATTCCCCACACTATGAGCTTATTACATGCGACTTAACTGTTTGTTTTGGAAGAGTTAATTTTTTGTTAGGTGAAGTTCACCTCAATTTTCAAAGCACTCTAAATAAATAAGGAAATAGAAATGTAAATGTGTAGCTCAGTAAGTCTATCTTTCAGAATCTATCTTAAGAAAATAACCGTCCATGCAAAGACCTGTATACAAGAATTCAATTGAATCATTACCTGTAATAAAGAAAAATTGAAGACAATTTAAAGTATTCAACAATTACCTTATAATGCATCTTTTTACATGCATTCAATAGTGTTTTTAAAAACTTTTGGCAAGTAGAAAAGCCAGAAACTAAATTTTAAAAAATGCAGTCAAAATCTTAATCGTAAATTTTCAAAACAGTAACATTATCTATGATCATTATGCATTTAATGTCTTAATAAAATTATAAAGGTAAGACAACGTTGAGTGTAGTTAATGATAAATATCAGGGGAAAATTGATTTTCATTTCCTTACATTTCCTCAATTGTCTTAATTACCTTTTACCACCTTGAATATCTGAATCCCAGAACCTCACCTCCAACTCAAGGGAAAAGGGAAGAAAATTTGGGCGAGCGGTTGCTGAAAAGAAACTCAGACATGGAAGAGAGTTAACTCAATTTTATTTTCTGCAACAACATGTATTTAAGCTTGCCTCTCTTCCTGCTATTGGAGAACAAACAGAGCATCCAACAGCTAACATAGGCAAAAACATTAGACTGCAAAGGTAGAGTAGCCCAGACTCCAGGAATCCATGCCCTAGAGAAGGAAGCATTGCCTGGGAGGTGACCCAAGGTGAGGCTTCAGGCCCCTTTTCCATTTCTACACTTGGTGGGAAACATGAGCCCAAAGTGCTTCATGTTCCGCACCACCAGGAAAAGCTGCTTCAGGAAGGAAATGAAATTTGGAGTTGCCCACGGTCTTCAGCAATCCATTTGCTAATAAAGAGGGGAAAAAAGAGAAAATCAAATCCAAAGTGTAAATTCTAACCTAGGCCCAGTGCACCATGCCTGGTCTTTAGAACTCACATTTAGGTGTCTCTTTGTCTCCATTATTCATCCTTTGGTGCGATTGGCCCTCTACCACGCTGCCACCCACCCCCATGCCCGCCTGCCACCCCGCCCACCCCCACCCCATCCCCCACCCCTACCATCACCACCCCAGGCGCCTTCCAGAACTGACACCACCAGGAAGCTGCCAGTCACAGAGAGCTCCCTCCGAATCGCCTGCTGGTGAGGTCGTTGCAAGGAGATCAGGGACCTGCGCACAATCTCTGCCTCTATGTAGGATGGGAAAGGCACTCTAAAGAGGCTGGGGGAGATCTGGTTAAGGCACCAGCCTGGACCGACTTAGCCTGGGCCCAGGCCTCCTTGTGCCCCTAGGCCAGCCTTCCTCCCACCTCAGCCCTGTGGCCACGTGACACCCTGGCCCACCTCCCCGTCCATTCCCTCGGGTCAACTCTTGGGTAGTCACAGCCTGCCCCCGTCCCGCTGGCTCCCAAGGTTAGCCTTCTCCCGCTCCCTACTCAGGCCTTCCATCCCCGCCCTCCCGCCTCTCTTCTGGCCACACTGGCCTTCCTCCTGCCCCCTCCATCCACTCCGTCCATCTAATTCCTTCCAGCCACCCCAGCTGGCCCTGATCCCCTTTCTGTACTTCTGGCTGCCAGGTTCTCCCTGCCCGACCTCCACCCCAGAGAGACCAGTCCCTCTCCACAGCCCTGATGGGCCCTCCTCAAGGATACAATATGCACTGTTGCCCTTGCAAGGCACCCGATGCAGGAGCACGAGGTGCTCGCGTGCTTGGGCCAGCGCCTCCACCTGCAGCACACAAGACTCCCTCGCTAATGACGCTGAAAGGGACACCAGGGCTCCCGGGGCTCCGGGGTCCAGCCAGTCGATTGGTACCTCCGGTACGTCCAGGTCTGCGAGGGCCACTTGTGCCACTGGCCGCGTCCTCGTCCCCGGCCTCCATGGACAGTTGTTGGGTACAGAATACATTTGGGTAAGCATATTTATTGCATTGACCAACTAATTTGAGCCTCGAAACTTAGCCCTTGCATTACCTGTTAAGAAAAAATGACCGGGAAACGGACTTGGCCCAGTGGTTAGGGCGTCCGTCTACCACATGGGAGGTCCGGGGTTCAAACCCCGGGCCTCCTTGACCCGTGTGGAGCTGGCCCATGCGCAGTGCTGATGCCCACAAGGAGTGCCTGCCATGCAGGGGAGTCCCCCGTGTAGGGGAGCCCCACCTGCAAGGAGTGTGCCCCGAAAGGAGAGCCGCCCAGCGCGAAAGAAAGTGCAGCCTGCCCAGGAATGGCACCACCCACACTTCCCCTGCCGGTGTCAGTGAGGACAACAGAAGTGGACAAAGAAAGAAGACGCAGCAAATGGACACAGAGAACAGACAAGGGGGGGGGGGGGGATTAAATAAATAAATAAATCTTTAAAAAAAGAAAAAATGACCTAAACCCTTTAAAAGGCATCAACATGCTCTTGCCATCTGCATGTGTTTCCAGTACTACCACAGCTGTGTTTTCAGGACAAGTCAGAAAATGTGGATCTGTATATGAATATCTTATCGTATTTTTGTATGTATGCTTAATTTTAAAAATTATTAATTCTTACGTCTTAAATTTTGTACCAGTCATTTCCTGACCAGTATATTCTATATCCTTTTAGACATATGCACACATATACCCACATTCACACAGTATTATCTATACAGATGGTAGCCAGATTTTTTGGTCGTTTGATACAAAATTAAAAAGAAAGGGAAACCTGAGAGTCAAACTAAATGCATTTTTAACCCTAGATTAGAAATCACATAAGCATGTGCCTTATGGCTACTTGAATGAAACTTCCCTGAAGATGGGGGCTGTGCTATATCTTGGCATCCCCCCTGAATGTTTGGGATGATATCATTCATAAAATTATCACTCAATATATACACTGTCTGTCCATTCATACATTTAATAAGTACCTACACTGTGCATTATATTGGGCTTGACACAGACCTCCAGGTAAACTCTGATACGGGTATCTTTTGGGAGAATAACAGACACAGAAAGACCCTGCTAAGTCATGTGCCCTGTGTAAACACACCCAGAACCATCTGTCTATAGATATAAAACCTTCACAACCCATTTTATCCTGTTTACCTGGTATAAACACACATGAACAGGAAGAACAGATCACTCCCAGTACTCTGGCTCACTCTAATTGGGTGTCTGGTTGCAGTGATGGCTTAACACTCAACACACTGTGGACATCAGTATTCCAAAATCAGCTATCACTCCCAGAATAGGATTTTCATTTCTTGTCTTCTACCAGGGCAAGGATATAAATTTGGGAACAGTAAAACACAACCAAAATCATGACTTGCTAATTCTTCCTAAGACACTAGTCTGGGTTAGGCTGGCTCCTGGAAGGAGTAAGACTATTAAAAATAATTGAAATCTGTTTTATTGTCAAAAAGATCACATTTAAGTTACTTTATATTTATATACATACAAATAGAATCAGCAATTATTTCATACTGTAATTTCATTCACAAGAGTTTGATTTTCAAAATAAATATTATATATTCATAAAACTGACAATTAAGTGAATAATTTTTTTTCTTTTTCAACAATGAAAGCATTTTATGTATTATTAATGTTAAATGCATCATTTCTAAATACTCCTTCTAAAAATATTTGAAAAGATTTTAAATTAACTAAATCATTGGGCTCTTCAGTTGATGGCAGATTTTATTCACCATCTTCCATTTGCAACCTTCTTCTTTATAATGTATACAGCAGCCAAACTACAAACAAAGGTGAATATGGTTCCTCAAGACAGAGCCACTTTGGTAGTTGGAGTCTCAAGTCAGGGATACTAGAGACTGGTCATATAATTCCCAAGTCTACATGATGAGCCAAACGCCGTTCTTGGTAGTGGAATAGCTGGGCCTCTCCTCCATCCCTCTGAAAAGGCATATGTTCATGGCATAAAGGGTGGTTACACGGTTACCTTATATGTCAGATGCTTAAATCAACAACATCATGGTATCATACCAATTAAAATAAATAAGACTCATAATGTCCATGTTGAACTAGAAGTAATCAAAGAGAAAGAATTTTAAGCAGGATTGATTCAATATAGCAATTCTTTTTACTGTAGTGAAATAAAAAGTGAAACTGACAATATGTCTAGAATATTGAAGAGTCAACTGTAGTTTTAGCCTTCTGCTGCTTAAAGCATTATTCAAAGAAATGGATTCACCAAAATTGATTGACTAGCAACACAATGGATTTACTGAAAGAGTAATTGCCTGAGCAGAGAAATCTCAAAATGAAGTAAGAATCTAAATGGCTAGTACATTACATTGGTTTATAAAGACAAGGGATTTTCAAAGGGGACGTTACAATAATTGGTTAACATTTAAATTCCTTATTACAAAGGAGGCTCTTGCAAAAAAGGGAATGATCATAGGTTGGTTATTATAATGCATCTGTCTATTGCTGATTTTTTATCTCTACTTGACAGAAAACAACTTATTATTATTGCTTATACTGCAAGGATTTCAGGGTATATTTCACTTGTTCAGGATGACCTTGTTATTGAGCAATGGGCTATTTGCCCAGTGCATACACAAGTCAACTCCATGAAACCAGGAATTTGAGAAAATAAACAGCTTATTATTTTATTTATTTATTTTTGGAAGTTGATAACGATTTTATTTTAACCCAATAATTATAAAGTGTTAGTACTAAAGACTCAAAACTTATGTTTTCAAAGTGAATCTCTAGATACAAATTTATATTAATACAAACTCTGCAATTAAATCACAGCTTTTGCTTATATAAGATGCACTTTGTGCATTTTAAACCACTACTATATTTTCAGATAACATACTTAACAAAAAAGATCACTTCTAAAAATCAAGAAGCATAAATTCTAGGCCTGCCTCTGCCAAAAATAATTTTGACAATGAAAACAACACTATCAAACATATAATCCTTTGGTTTGGCAGGCACTGCTTTAAGCACTTTAAAGATATTTACTTATTTAAGTTGTGTAGTTAAATAACTTCCAGCTACTTGATGTTTTTTTAATTTATTTTATTAATTGGATTTTTTGAAGATAAATAGATCCCCAAAAAAATGTTACTTTAAAAAAAAATAAGAGGTTCCTTCATAACCCAATACCCCACTCCTCCCACATCAACTACCTTTTTCATCATTGTGGCACATTCATTGCATTTGGTGAATACATTTGGACCACTGATGTTCCACATAGATAATAGTTCACATTGTAGTTTACACTCTCCCCCAGTATATTCAGTGGGTTATGGCAGGATATAAAATGTCCAGCATCAGTCCACGCAATATCAGTTAGGACTACCTAAGTCCAGAAAATGCCCCCACATCACATTTCTTCTTCCCTCTCCCTGCCCTCAGCGGCTACCAAGGCCACTTTCTCCACATCAATGATACAATTAATTCCATTACTAATCACAGTATTTCTATAGTAGAGTACCAATAAATCAACTCTAATCCATATTTTATTCCTCCATCATGGGGACCTTGGGATGGTGATGTCTACTCCATCTCTTTATCAAGAGGGGGCTTAGATCCCACATGGTTGATGGATGCAATTCTCCTGCTTGCAGTTGTAGGCACTCTTGTTTCCATGGTGTGGTGTTTGACCATCTTCACCTCCCTTTTAGATGCCTTGTGTAAGTCCAACAAATGGGAGAGTAGGAGTTGCAACTCTGCTGAGGCTCAGGTCTCAGCTGGCATATGACCAGTCCAGAGATTCAAGTCTCCTGAGTAAACACCAAACCCACCACAAACTACAGGATCAATAAAAGTGACAGAGGAGGTATGTGTAGAAAGTTCACATCTGAGTCCAAATCCATCACACTCAGGAACACAAATTCCAAGGGAAGGCCAATGACAAGGCACTGAACTCCAGAGCCATATGCCATGACCATAGAACCTGTGTATCTTCATGACCCTCAGGAGCACCAGTACCTGTGGTTGTATCTACTTTGGTTGTCTCAGGGATCCTGCTGATGTGTGCATAAGTGTGACCCCTCTAATGACAACCCAACTCTTTTTTAGACACTTAGCTATGTAAATTCATTTGTCTTTAACATTTCCCCCTTTTATTCAAGGTCTTTTTCTAGTTGCATCACCAGTTAGTGATTGGTAGTAATCCCTTGGTGCCAGGGTGGCTCATCCCCAGGAGTCATGTCCCATGCTTGGAGGAATGTAGTGCATTTACATACTGAGTTTGGCTTAGAGAGTGGCCACATTTGAGCAACATGGAGACTCTCATGGAGTAACTCTTAGTCACTCAGCAGCTCTAGTCCTAGATGAAATTTCAGGCACATGGGCTCATAAGCATAGCCATCAGTATCAAGGGCTCATCATTGAACCATCCTTCTTCACTGGTCTTTACCCTTATTGCTGTTCCATTGGGGAATGTGACAAAGCTCCCCTGGCTAGGAACTCAGTACTCCCTTAGTTGTCATTTTTTAGCTGTAACTACTATGAAAATACCCAATGAATATCTGAACATTTTTATATACCCTATCTACATCCCAATGAATATCTGAACATTTTTATATACCCTATCTACATGAATACCTTCCCAACCATGTGTCCCCCATCCATATCCCCCCACACCAGCGTTCCTCCCTTGCCATAGTTGAACCCCTCTGTGGTCTAAATCTCCTCCAAAATGAAACCTAATACATTGCCAAATTCAATTAATAGGAAAATGAAATAGTAATGATAGATTAAACATTAGAAATAGAATACGGACTAATTTAGAAAAACTAAAATATAGTAAAAATAAATTGGGGTATTACAAAATGAAAAATATCATAAAATTTTTGACATTTTTGCAAGATCAACCAGTGAAGAGACAGGAGGCAAGCACCAATCTGTTTCCTCAACAATTGATTATTTACAGAGTTTTATAGGATGGAAACAAAGGGAGACAGAGACAGTGACACGGATTTGGTTTGGCATAGTCTAATTGGTAGTTTATTGAATTGTCTATATATGGTAGAATTACACAAAATATGTCTGTGGACTGGTTCTTCCTTTTTTGCTCCTCCCATTTCATTTGCTTCCAATGTCACTTCATCTACAGGAACTTGATTCCAAGGGTGATTTTAGGTCTTAGTGTCTCAGGGGTTTTTCAAAGGGAAAGTGTTTCTGCAAATGATCATTTCTCACATCTGCAGCAGAATTTCAATGATATGTAAGGAAGAAATCCTGATGATCAATTTGGGACTGAATCTTGATTTTTATTTATGACTCTCAGCTATCTCATCCATGGTTTCAGTCCTCACTTTATAGCTTTTATCATTACTCAGTCACTAGATATTTGGGGAATGACTACTCTGGCTCTTTCTTGCTGATGAAGGGCATTGTTTTGTCTGGAGGAATGAAAACAGTTGGCATGAATTTAAGGTACTCAAAAGTTTCTCTGGCTGAGATTGTTTGGGAGAATAGTATGTGGTTGGTTACCTTTGTGTACAATTGAATAATTATTTGGGAAATTAACCTGAAGAGGAGAAACAATTTGAGAAAGCAGAGTACAAAGGTAACAAGTCTTGCAGGGCAGGCTGGAGATGGTGGCCTCAGCTATTAAGAAGCCAGGAGGAAAGGTCAGTAAACAATGTGAGGTGGACTCAAGATGACTTGAAAAGCCTAAAATTTTGGAATATAATGACAATTAATCAGAGTTTAATTATATTGTGAATAACCTTAACAAATTATTTGATATAGAAATAACTTTTTTTTCCCAAAAAAGGGACAAGTGTTATCTTCATTGACAAGAATAGTAACAAATTGGAGGAATAATTCTCCTAGAGATGTGACCTGCTTTTTAAGTCCTAGGGTGCATACTGAATACACATGAGTCTATAGTAAGCATTAAGGAGATATTTTATGTCTAAGTAGCAGTAAATAGGAAAGAATAGTTGTAGGATGGCTTAGCCAGTGAATTCTTTTCCTGAAGTTGGTTGAGTATGATACTGTGTCTCTATTGTTGGAGGGAAGAGTTGATGTTATCTAAGTGACTCCAAATTTAGGATTGGAAATGAGTTGATTTATTTCTTATGATGTACATCTGGCACTAGGTAGAGAAGGCCATAGCTTGCATGTCAGGAGTAAGGATGAGCTACATATATTTTGTTTCCACATAACCAGAAATACTCTGTGCCTTTCAGAAACAAGGAGAGTTGCATAAAATCCTGGAAGTCAGGGTTTGAAGCATTTATTCACCTTGTCTCACAAGTTTTGTCCAGTTAGCATACCAAGAAGTCAAAGAGTAGATATAATAGGCTGATTCCAGTGCAGTCATTGGGGTTATGTACATTCAGAAAGGCAGAATAGCAGTCTCTAGTGAAGAAGAGTTTGTGGTATATATTTCCCCTAGCTATATCTTTCCATTAGGAAGTGTTGGAAAACAATACTTCTCACGCCACCCAAGTCCAGGAAAAATAACTAGGAAGCTAACTATTTGGTTATAGTTTGTGAGAAGGACCATTGGGCTTGGTATAGTAGGTGAAGTTGAAAGTGTATTTAGGCCATAAAGGGAGAAGTTCACTTAAACTATTCAAAAAAATACAATTAAAAAAAAGATGGGAATGGGGTGGTGGGGAGTGTGGTATATGGGAATCTCTTATGTTTTTAAATGTAACATTTTGCATGATCTATTAACTTTAAAAAAAAGATAACTAAAAAATAAAATTTAAAAAATAATTAAATAGAATATTTGTACATTATCAGCAGTGTTGGGGTAGGGGTAAGTTGCGCATTTTAGAGGGGTATCATTGAAAATGGTTCTAGAATAAATGAATACCCAGTTTTGGTGTTTGAGGCTTCATTTGCATAACCTCATAGGGAAGTGCTTTAATGGTGCTTTTCAGGTGGCTTTGGTCTTTGGGTAACCAAAAGGAGTGTAAGTGGAAGGTTCATTTCTTTTTTGAAGAATTGATAAAGAGAGAGTCCAAGCAGAATTATAAATGCAAAGTTAAAGGTTCCAAACAAGTATTTTACATTACTTATTGGGACACCCTTGTATTAAGCAATTTAAGGGGTTCCCAAATTTTAGAGAAGTTCTTGGCACAGTCTATTTTTGGTGGAAATTCCCAAGAGTGTGTCTTATACTTTTTATAGGTACCGTTGAGATGGAGCCAGTGATAAGTGTGGGTTTGATTTGGAGCTATAGTTTCAGAGAAAGAAGCAACATTAATATCATTTGGTTATTTCATTGTAGCTGTTTGATATTATTGATGAATTCCAAAAAGAAATATTGGATTGTGCTTGTAATCTGTTCTGTACCTGAGCATGATTGAGTTATGATTAGGGCATTGAGTTCCCACCGCTTCGTGGCTGGAGACTCACAGATAAAACACATGGCAAAGAACAGAATTGAGGGCTTTTAAATTTGGAGTTTTGATGTTGGAGTTTGATGCTGAAGACTTTAGCTGGAGCTCCAGCAAGAAAGCTCACAGAGGAAAGAGAAGCCATCCCCAGGAAGGAAGGAACCTTGAACCCAGAGAAAAGCAAGTCCCAGGAACATAGGAACGCAGGAAGCCTGAACCTCATAGACATCGGCATCCATTGTGCTCCAAATAGACTTTGCTGAGGGAAGTAACTTATGCATTATGGCCTGGTATCTGTAAGCTCCTACACCAAATAAATACCGTTTATATAAACCAACCAATTTCTGGTATTTTGCATCAGCACCCCTTTGGCTGATTAATACATCCAGCTAAATTTTTTAAAGATTCTTGATAGGGATATGGAGGCATGTGATTGAAAATTAGAGTGGAAATTTAGTGAATGAGAAGGAAAATTAAGTTTTAAAATGTTATGGCATTCATGGTAAAGGTATTTAAGAAGTGGAATTTTTTATGACTACAAAGAAAGTGGTTAAATCTTTCAGGTAGTTCACAAAGGCTCATTAAAGTATTTTAAAAATTATAAGACAGGTAAATAGAGTTAGACAAGACACCAAGTTTCAATCATTGAATATCTGGCATGCTGTTTTAAAGAGTGGTGTTTGAGGGGTTCACATGAGTTTTTGAAGATGTAAAGTATTCATTAGGATTCAGAGACCATCCATTGTGCATATGATTTGGTCTTTAAGATTCCCATTGTCCATGGTGACTGTTTCCAATTTGGTTCTTGTACATCATGCTGGGATCATGTAGGCAGTTAATAGGCTCTGGTTTTTCTCCAGAATGGTGAATCCACAGTTTTATCCCCAGTAACTTAATAGAATAATGAATAGTAAGAAAAATATTATAAGTTCAATTTCATTGGGGCTGTAATTAAGTATCTGGAGGCTGAATTTTCCAGATTATAGGGAGTAGGCACTCTCCTGTATTGACATAGTGGAGGGGTACATCTGTCGGTATTAAAAGGTGGTAAGAAGTACATTGGTGAATAATCAGCTCTCTTTGTGTTACTATGTCTCTAGCTACTTCCTGAATTACTTTAGCAGTAAGACTCCTCCTTTATGACTCTGTGTGGAACATGCCAGTCCACACTTGGGAATAATTTATCAGGATATTCCTTACATATGAAGACTTCTTGGTCCTACCAGGAAAGGCTTCTTCCCATTCATGAAAGGGTCTACAAACATTAGTAGATATTAATCATTTCCTTTGGCTTTTGTTGTGATGGTAAAATCTATTTGCCAGTCCTCTCCTGGTCAATTCTTCTTGTCTGAATACCTTTAACAGAAGGCTGAGGTCCAATATTTCTCTTACTTTGGGCACAAATTAAGCAGTTCTGGACTACATTTTTATTTATGCAACTATGAAATTTCATAGCCATTGATATGTGGGCTCTCTTCCTCAATGAGATCCTTGATGTAACTGTACAATAATCACTTCATCACTTCCGTTAAATGCTCAGTTGTAGTATTATATCTTGCTCATTATAAATCCATTCTTTGTGGTGGCCTTATAATGCTTTTCATAGAGGTTTATGGAGCCAATACAAAATCCTCACTCACTAGCCCTGTCTAAATCTTCTCTTAAATGAGTCCAAGTTCATGATAGTGCATTTTAGGTCCTGGTTCAATGAGCCTCAGAGATAGACCAAAATTCAAGCAGAAAAATTTGTTAGATCACTGGCAGGGTGAAGGTCTGAAGTGAGACTTCAGCCCACCTACTCAGGTTCAGTTGGTTCTTTTGAGCTGGGATAAGTGGGTGAAGTTTCAGAAGGGGTGCATAGATGTGGTGCACAGATATGGGGTGGAAGATTACTGACTTCTGTCCTGTTAGAAGGAAGTATTGGGGACATGGAGATGGATATGTTGGAATGATAAACAGGATGTTTGATAATCTTGTGATATTTTTATGGTTGATTTTGAGATTAGTACATCCTGTTGAATTAGGTATGGGGTTGGGGATTTTGAGCTATCTGTTATCAGGGCAGAGGAGATTCACCAGCAATGAGTAGGGTTGTAGGTGGGCTATATTTCCAAAAGGGACTAACACCACCAACTCTTTTTTTATGTGAAGAGGGAGAGCTGAAATGTGGGTGATAATCATCTGGCTATTCCCTCTTATTGTGGGACATTGTGGGGGGAGTTGCCACTCCCTTTCTGACTACATGTAGGTGTAGGGTTCTTGAAAATTTGGAATTAGGGATGTGTAGGTGTCTTATGTCATCAGTGGAAAAATGTTTACATGTGTCTCAGGCTGTGCATGGTTTTGGGATGAAATTGCAGAAGGTTCTGAAGAGGCAATGGTCAAAGATTAATAGAATGGTGGCTGTGATGATAAGAGGAACAAAAGGCATGAAAAGAGACATGATTAATGGTTCCCAACCTCCTGTGGAACTGAGATTTTCAAGATTTGATTGACTTTTTGGATTTCATTGGTAACTGTTTGGACTTTTCCTGAGCAGTTTATGTAGAAGTAGCACTCTTCTCACATTTGCCACCTTGGGCAGGTGTTAAAGCATTGAGTACCTTCCTATCTGTAGGACTACTCTGGCTAGGGACTGTTGCTGTGCATCCAGCACTCTTAAACATGCTGATATTCATTCTGTGAGTTTGGTGAGGGTTGTGTCTATCTTAGACTCTAATCATTTAATGAGCACTATGGTGAGTGAAAGAACACAAAAACCTGAATAGGAATTCTAATATAGAGATTGGGAACATGAAGAAGGTCTTTTGGCTTTCCCAAAACACTGACTCTGAATTAATATAATATCTACAGATGGAATTTATCTAAATGTACTATAATGTCTGTTGTCTCTGCTATGGCCAGCTTTGCCTGGAAGACACCAAGGGCACTTAAACTCAGTTCTTTTAATGTGATACTCTATTTTAATTAGGGGACCATAGAAGGAAACAAATATCAGAAAGTGATCACTCACTTTTTGTTCCTATTGATTGACAAAATCACAAATTAAGCAACCCCTTTTGTTTCTATGTCAGGCAAACATCACAGCCTACCCCAGAAATGTATCTGTTGTTAGTATAAAGCTTAACAGTTTTTCTTTTCAGTTAGTAAACCGCTTGAGTCAAAGCAGATTGTTCAGGCTTTTGGTCAGAGGAAAATTGGGAAGGCTAACTTGTAATCAGATCATATTGGATGGTGACAACAAAGACTGCTTGAAATATCCCATCATAATTCCTATTGTAAGAACCATGTAAAACTAGAATGAGGTCTGGTTATTAGAGAGGCATCGTATGAAATCAAGAAGAATAGTTGCTTATTTTGAAATTAACTTTTCACCATCATGGATTTCCTCTTCATCAGGTAAAGGCAGCAGAGTAGCAAGGTTGATGAAATTACATCGCTGCAGGTGAATATTAGGAGGTGACAGTAGGATACTCTCATAAGAGGTTAGTCTTCTGAAACAAAGTGTTTGGTCATCGCAGAATTTAGAAAGCTCTGAAGAGCATGTGGGGTTTGCAGACCAGATATCATTTCTCATTATTGTCTACTTAGTCTTTAACTAATTGGGAAGCTGCTGGTGTAGTATTTAAGGATTTTGGGTATGAATAGACAACTACATCAATTTCCAGGCTATGAGAGGAAACAGGCTTTGATTTTCCATGTGTTTGTGAGTTATTATTCCTAAAGATTGATTATCTCTTCCATGAACAAGCCGGGTTAAATTTTGGAACATGGTGAAGTCCTAATGTAGGTGGTGTTTATAATATACATTTTACTTCTCTAAAGACATATCCATGTGCCCATTCTTACCTTCCAATGGTAAAGGCTAAGGTGCGGTTATTTTGGTTAATTCAAAAGGGGATGCAGTCACAGTGAAAAGTTTTGGGCTCAAAACCTGCAATAACCAGCCAGACCCAAAATCCAATCAGTTGCCGTTTGTGGAGAGTCAATGAAATTCCTGTGTCAGTTTCATTCTCTCTGTTCAAAATTAAATTTCTGCAGTGCTCTGGTCATGTCCTAAGTAATGGCTAGTTTCTTTGAAAAGTTACAATATTTTTCCGAATAGTTTGTGCTGCTTTTCTGCTTAATGTGGCAACACAGAGTTAGTTTCTTTTGAGGTTTCTTTTGTTAATAAGGATAACAGGAAATAGTTTACATACTTCAAAAGTGTTGGAACTTCAGAGAATTTCAGTGTGCTTAAAATCTTACAGAAATAAAGGTTTTCCTGAGTAAAACCTTGGGGCATTATAATCCAAGTGTTCTACTAATTGTTTTGGGGGAATGTAAATAAATATTGTCTATGTGGATCCACAAGGATGCTAAATATTCAGAACATAAAACTATAAATGTAAACCATTGGAATCTGGAGGAATTTTGATAGAAGGTATTTGGGCTTGTAATAACCAGGTAATGAGGGATTACCATTTTGTTGATTGACCTAAGAACTTGGACATAACATTTACCTTGACCACTCGATTTCTTAACCAGTAGAATCTACATATTACATGTGCTAGTACTTAGTATGATTAGACCTTGAGAGAACAGATTCTCAGCTATATGACTGAGACTTTTACTAGCTTCAAATTTTATTGGATATTGAGTAAGTTTGGGAGAGGGCTTAGATGCCTCTATTTGCATCATTATTGGTACACCACACATTATTTTAATGTTATCAGTGTAGGAAGTAACTCTTAAGCACTCAGAAATTTCAAAAAGGTGGGGACTGCCACAGGGAATTTCTATTTCTTCCTTAAATAGAGCAGTTTGCAGAAAGCATTAAAGATCATGTTTTTTATTCAGGAAAATGTGGAGTAAGTTCTCCATTAGAAGAAAATCAAATTATTCCCATAAATATGGATAAGTGATCCCAGGGCAGCAAATTATTTGGAGACAAATCAAAAGTAAATGAGTTTCTCAGGAAAAAGTCCAAGAGACACTTAGATCAGTCTTTGGCGAGATTTTGTCATCTTGTTAGAAAGGCATAGCTTCTGACCCAGTCATTTTTGAATAGGCAATATACCAGAATGCCAGAAATGGAGAATCAAAGGTTTTAGTTTGAGGGTCCCAAAATTATCTTATTATTTCTTAACTTATGCACAAGTGAAAGAAACCAGCAGAGCACAAATGAAACTAAAGACTGCACCAAAAGGTAGGGATTCAGGGTTAAAGTTGCCACTTCTTGTCAATAAGATTGAGCTGGTAACCACTGCACTGAGAGCCAGTGACCATAGACCTTGAACACAAAGACAGTGGCGCTCTGCTCCAAGAGAATTTAATTCATGATGCTTGGAGGTGACAGGGATGACACAAAACTCAGAGTGTTCATTGGACACGTGTCTGTTTTCTCTTTGTCTCGAGTGGTCAGCAATTACTTTCAGTTTCTATCTTCATCACCAAACTTGTAAAAGGAAAACTTTTTTAACAAGTAAATAGGATCCTACCAGATTATTGAGTGATTCATGAATTTGGAAGCATTCTAACCAGAAAGTAGAAGAGAGATCCTAAAAGTGGTAGAAAGTGCAGGGTTTTTAAAGACAGGTTTATACAAAGCTAGCAGTATAAATGACTCCATTGGTTATATCAAGATATTATCCTTATTTAGCTAATGTCAAATCAGAAGGGCCATAGAACAAAAGCTTTAAAATAACCGGTGGACTATGATTTATTGCCCTTAGGTTTTGTGTTCTGGGAGGGTAGAGCACACACAAGAAAAAGGTATGTTTCCATTTATTGAGATGGTGATTAGCATGATCAGCTCCTTCTTGAGCCTACATGCACTATTGAACAGTATGAATCCAGAGTTATTTGTTGCTGTGTAACTCAAACAGAATATCAAACTTGATAACTGACATGAACTTGAAACTGGTACTGCCATCTATTACACTAATTTCAAATGTTTGCCTATCAGAGGACAATCATTCTCCTCTTATTAATTTTATTTTTATCATACATTGTAAATTACTAAAAATCATGAATACTGCAAATATTCTTCACACTACAAAGAATAATATAAGAATGTATCCTCATCCCCCAGTTTTAACAAACAATGGCGTTTTTAGTATTTTCTTCAATTGTTTTAAAATTTCTTTCATTTGAGAACTTGTGAGTTTAGAAGACAATCATGCATACCATTCAGGATTCCCATATATTGCCCTACCACCACCTTACATTGTTGAGACACATTTTGGCACAGTTGCTGAAAGAAAATATTCATGATATTACTGAAATCTATAGTCCATAGCTTATGTTTGGTGTACTTTTCCCTCAAAATATCTAATTATTAACACTATGTTTTAGTTTTGTATATTTGTTATAGGTCATGAGTTAATGTTCTTATTTTGTACTGTTAACCACAGACTGTCATTCACCACAAACTTCAGTGTGTTATACAGCCCCCTGCCTTGTACAATCCATCAAAAGTTTACCCTGAGTAGTTTTCAGGTTCATCATATAGTTATGCTGTCATCATTTCCTTCCATTTCAGAAAACTTCCATTACTTGTAAAGGAAAAATTCCATACCTTCATATATTTCTCCTTTATTGTCCCTTAGGATTGATATAATGTTTTCTTTACATTGTTGTAAAACTGTTACATTACTGTTACCTATACTATATACATTACATTAGTGGTATTCTTCCATGTATCTCCATATTTTTGACACCTTGTATAGAGGAGCAGTTGTGTTTGTACTATTAACCACAATTAACCTCCACTAAAATCACTTTTTTATTTAACCCCTAAATTATCCTCTAGCTTTATTTCAGTTGACATTAACCTCCCAGGACTACACCACTTTATTCACTATAATGTATTACTATCAACTCAATCCATTTCCCCACATTTACAGTCCACCTTATTAAAACTATATACAAACATTCAGCAACAGTTCCACATTTTCAATCTACATTCCATCTTTTAGTGCTCTATACTCCAGAGTTTAATTCCATGAGTATACTCATTTATTTAGTTCATATTAATGAGACCATAAATTATTTGTCCTTTTTTGTCTAGTTTATTTCACACAACATGATGTCCTCAAGGCTCATGCATGTTGCCATATGCATCCCTACTTCATTTCTTCTTACAGGTAAATAGTGTTCTATCATATGTTTATAATTAATTTCATTTATCCTTTCATCAGTTGATGAACAAGTATTGTTTCTATCTTTTAGCAATTGTGAATAATACCACTATGAATATCAATGCACAAATGGCTGTTCACATCCTTGTTCTCACTTCTTTTCAATACATCTGAGGTTTTACACTGACTAATGTTCTTGTGTTGAACACAAAAACCTAGGTGAAAACCACTTGATCATGGTATATAATTTTTTAAATGTGATTTTGGATTTGGATCTCAAACATTTTGCTAAGGATTTTTTCATTTATATCATTAGAGAATTGGTCTGAAATTTCATTTTTTCATAGTATCATTGTATGGTTCTGTTATTAGGGTGATGTTAGCTTCATAGAATGAGGCTGGTAGCATTCCTTCTATTCATTATTTTGGAAGAGCTTGAGCAAGAATGGTAATAGATGGCTTTTGAATGATTAGTAGAATTCACTTGTGAAATCTATCTGATCCTGGACCTTTCATTTTGGGAAGGTTTATATATTTTTTTTATTTTTTAAAAGAAAGATTTAGATTCCATAAATAATAGGTCGAAATTATAGGGGTATTCTCATATATCACATTCCCTACCCTCCCAAAATTTTGCTCAATAGCAACATCTTTCTTTAATGTGGTACATTTGTTAAAATTGATGAACACATATTGAAGTTTTGCTACTAGCCATGGCCAATAGTTTATATTATAGTTTACACTTTATACTACTCATTTTCATAGATTTTGACAAATGCAATGATGGCCTGTATCCACCATTGCATGTCATTTAGAACAACTCCAATACCTCCAACATACTCCAAGTTACACCTATTCTTCCTTCTTCCTGCCCTTGGAAACTCTGGTTACTCCTGTCTTTTTATCAATGTTAAAGGATAGTCCATTGCTAGAATAATAATAAGTCTAATTTAGTCCATAGTTATATTACCCCTTATATTTGTTCTTTTCTCATTCTTAAGGATTTTTGTATGATGATGCTCACTCTGCTTCTTTTTAAATTTAATTTAATTTTAATTATCTTTTTAACGTTAATATATCACAGAAAACTTTAAATTAAAAAACATAAGAGGTTCCCATATACCCAAATCTCTACCCCCCCACACCCATCACTTTTTTTAATTGTATTTTTTTGAAAATACATAGATCACAAGAAAGGTTACATTTGATTGAGAGGGAGCTTTGATACCATGGGGCAGATGAATGGAACTGTCTAGCTTGCAGGCATATATACTCTCTGTTTTTTGAGATGCGCTTTGTGTATCATCATCTGTATTTTAGTTGTCCTGAGTGATTTTAATGAACTGGAGAATAGGTGTTGCAGCATTCCCGAGATTCAGGTCTCAAGTGGCATATGAACATACTAAAGATTTAAGTCTCTAATGAATATATTTAGTGAGTAGAGTGTTAATTGTATGTTCAAATAAAAAGGGCAGAAGAGTCATCTATAGGAAAATTAGGAGGCTAACTCTCTTACATTGGGGAGCAGAAATTCCAAAATAAGGCCCACTGACAGCGTGCTGAATTCCTGAGATGTCTGCACTCTTTATAGTGTCTAGATGTCCCTCCAACCCTCAGGAGCAGTCTTTCTTGAAACACTGTTTATTGTGGCATTCAATGAGGTCCTGCTGAGACATGCATAAGCATAAACTCTGGAATGACCTCCTAACTCACTTTGAAATCTCTTTGCCATAATAACTCATTTGTATGATCAAGGTCTTTTTCAAAATGCTTTCTTAGTTGGCACTTGAAAATAATCCCTCAGTGCCAGGGAAGCTCATCCTCAAAAGACCTGTCCCATGCCAAGAAGAAGGTGAGTTTATATGCTGAGTTTGGTTTAGAGAGGCCACATTTGAAGAACAAGGATGGTTTCAGGAGATAAATCTTAGGCAACATATAATACTAAGCTAAGTTTCAATTTCATAAGAAGAAAGTTGATAAGTACAGACTTCATCTCAAAGGCCTGGAGTATTTCTCAGTCCTCCTTCAATTAGACACTGCCCATGTACTCTAGGGAAGCTTGCTGCTTTATTACAGAATGCAGCAGGACTTCCCAGGATGGGAATTCAATATTCCATCAGTTACTGAATGAATCTTCACCTAACAAGGTAGCACCCTATGACCACTTGAACATATTCATATTCCATAAAGGCATGACCCAGATGCAGCTCTCCCAACACATCCCCATCATTGATCCTCCTCTGCCACAATTGCAATCCAAAACATCCCCCAGAGTTCCAGAAACATGGTACTGATATAGGTTGGTATTGCTCAGCTCTTTTGCAAAAAACAGCAGAGAAGGGGCAAAATCCTACCTGAGTGAGCTGTTTTGGGAATCCACAGAGCAGGAGGCTTCAGGGCATTGTTCAGGAGTGAGCTGGACAAAAGGGTAAAGAGCCTAAGGGAAAACTGTGAGTTGTTCACTCCTGTGGCTGGAAATGGTTGGGTAAGACCCATGGTCAGGGCAAATAACCTTGTGGAACCCTTCCTCTCACCAACAGCTGAGTGGGAAGAAACATTCCCTGGGAAAAACAGGGGTCTGGTGAAGGTCAGAGAGTTGTTTCCTTTACATGGTTTTGGCCACCTGAGCTCCCTTTGACTCTCAGGGAAGATACCAGGTGGACCTGGGGAGAGGAGAGGGAGAAATCTTCTCAGGAAGTCTGTCACACCCAGCCAGCCTGGGAGAGGGGAACTTGATCATGGATGGGGCAAAAAAAGCACCAAACTAGCCTGGCCCCCAAAACCTGTTAGAAATCCTACTCACTAAAGGGAAACAGGGGGCAGGAAGAGCCAGATAAGTTTTCAGAAAACTACTTTGTCTATTGAGCTGCTGTAGTACAGTGGGGGAATTCCTGCCTTGCATGTGGAAGATCACTGGATCAAGTCCTGGCACCTCCTGAGAGAGGGATGTAAAAGGTAAGGAAAACAGCTAACACCTTGTGATAGGGTATGTATAGATTGATTTTCTACTGTTTTGTTTTATGTTTTTTTGGATTTTTTCTCTTTTTCCTCATTTTAGTCCATAAAACTGCTTACAACACCTATGGACAGCAGGCTGCAGGGTAATTAATTGATAATCACCAGGAGTCTGAGAAGGCACTTAGGAGCCTAAGAGGGAAGACTGTTTTTCCTGGGTTGTTTCTTTGTTGCTGTTTCCTTTCTGGTTTGTTCTTTTCCCTTTCTTTGCTTCTTTTTTTCCTTTTACTTATTTTTTCAGCCTTCTTTATTTCTACTTTCCTTCTTTTTCCTGTCTTCTGACTTCTGTTGCTTTTCTTCCATTCCAACACTTCTTGTTTGCACTTCACTTTATCTTTTTCTCTATCTCTCCTTTCCTTTATTCCTTCTATTCCATTCTCATCTGTCCAGGCTTTTAATTCATTCTATTTTTTTTTTCTAGTTTGTCTCTTCTTTTAGTTTGTTCTACTCATTTGTCTGGTCTTTTAATTAATTCTATTTTTCTCTCTCTATTTTGTTTTTTAATTTTTTCAACATCACCTTTTTTATTCTATTTCCTTTGTACTTTTTATTAGGTTTACTTGTATTTCTTCATTCTCTATCTTTTCCATGGTTCCTTTTCTAGCTTTGTGTATTAGTATTACTATTTTTCTTTTTCTAATCTTATGTCTTTCTTTTACTCTCATCATAATATATCTTTTCAAGGGCACACAGACAACTGCAAGGATATAGAATAAAAGGAACAAAGTACCAAAAATTAAGTGACTACACAAAATAAACAAAATAAAACCCTAGAGTAGATAGAGAAACTAACTATATTAACTAAATAAGCCCATCAAGATAAACAGATGCCTAGGCACCAACAAAAAATTACAAGCTGTACTAAGATAGAGGAAGATCTTATGAACAAGATGAAAAACAGTCTAATGAACAAGCTGAAAATCAGGAGGAGATCCAAAATGTGGAACAACTAATCAAGTATGCCCAAACAAATATCATGAATCGACTTTATGAAGTGAAGGAAGAGGTAAAGGATACTAAGAAGAAACTGTGGAACATACTGAAGAAATTGTAGACATACATAAGTAGATAACAGATCTGACAGTGATGGATGGCACAATGCAATACATCAAAAATACATTGGAAACACAATAGCAGATTTTAACAGGAAACAAGCAGAGGAAAGAATATGTGATGCAGAAGGCATTACAGCTAAAATTAGACAAATAGAATGGGTAGATAAAAAAAGTCAAGCAGGGACTTATGGATTTGAATTACAATATGAAACAAACAAATATACACATTATAGGCACCCCAGAGGGAGAAGAGAAGGGAAAGAGTGTTGAAGGAAATAATGGCTAAACATTTCCCAACACTTTTGAGGGACATGGATGTATATGTCCAGGAATCACACCTCACCACAAACAGTATAAATCCTAACAGTCCTACCCAACGACATATACTTCTCAAGCTGTTCAATGCTCAAGAAAAAGAGAGAATATTGAAAGCCACAAGAGAAAAGAGACCCATCACATACAAAGGAAGCTCAATAAGATTAAGTGCTGATTTCTCATCTGAAACCAAGTAAGCAAGAAGGCAGTTGTATGGCAGTTAAGGCTCTTAAAGAAAAAGAACTTTTAGCCAAGAATTCTGTATCCAACAAAGCTGTCATTAAAAATGAGGGAGAGTAAAAAATATTGACAGATAAATAGAAATTAAGAGAATTTGTCAATAAGAAATCTGCTCTTCAACAAATCCTAAAGGAACTGCAGAATTGTGAGGGTGTAAACTACAATGTAAACTATAATCCATGCGTAGTGCCAATGGTCTAAAATGTGTTCATCATTGCAATGAATGTACCACACTAATGAAGGATGTTGTTGATGGGAGTAATGCGGGTGGTGTGGGGAGCAGGTTATATGGGAATACCCTATATTTTTTAATGTAATATTTATGTAACCTAAATATCATTTTAAGAAAATCAAAATTGAAAAAAATACTAAAGGGAGTTTAGCACATTGAAAGGGAAAAACAGGACAGAGAATTGGAGGAGAATAAAAGAATAACTTAAAAGATAAAAAGAGAAATTAGATGGGGAAGAGAAGGGAGGAGGCAAGATGGCGGCTGAGTGAACTTCACGGTTACTAGCTCCTGGGGGGAATCGGCTGGGAGGCGTAGGAGACTCTTTGAGACCGGGCTGTTTCAGGATTTTTCCTGGTCCGGAGGTGTCTGGACATCGATTTGGAGGGAAGGTAACAGAGAGGATCCGTCTGTGAAATATACACGGAGATCCCAGCTACGTGTGGAGGATTCCCTCCTTGGGTAGGCGGAGCCGAGGCAGCTAGCACCGCGCCGAGACCCAGCAGGCGGGCGGCCAGGGTAGCCTAGCTGGGCCGCGGTGGGCAGTGGGTGGGGGATCCGAGCCACGCCGCGAGGGTGCGGCGGGCGGGAGAGCCAAGCTGCACTGCGCCGCGGCGGGCGGCGGGTGGGGGAACCCAGCCAAGCCGTGGCGGGCGGGGAAGCCGAGCCCAGCCGAGCCTAGCCGTGCCGCGGCAGGCGGCAGGTGGGAGAGCCGAGACGCGCTGCGCCGCGGCGGGCGGTGGGCGAGGAAGCCGAGCCTGGCCGAGCCCAGCTGAGCCGCGGCGGGCGGCGGGTGGGAGAGCCGAGTCGTGCTGTGCCGCGGCGGGTGGCCGGCGAGGAAGCCGGGCCCAGCCGAGCCACGGCAGGCGAGGGAGCTGAGCCGCGCTGCTCCGCGGCAGGCGGCGGGCGGGAAGGCCGAGCCCGGCCGAGCCCGGCCGAGCCCAGCCGAGCCCGGCCGAGCCCAGCTGAGCCGCGGCAGGCGGCGGGCGGGAAAGCCGGGCCCGGCCAAGCCCAGTTGAGCCCGGCGGGCGGGGAAGCCCGGCCCGGCCGAGCCCGGCTGAGCCGCGGCGGGCGGCGGGCGGGGGACCCGAGCCCAGCCGAGCCCAGCCGAGCCCAGCCGAGCCCAGCCGAGCCTGGCGGCGGGGTTTCTCTTCTTTGTTTTTTGTTTTTTTTTTAATTTTTAATTTTTTTTTGTTGTTGTTTTTTAATCCTCTCTTTCTTGTCCCCAATATTCTTCTTATACTATTTTACCTTAACAATACAAGAGGTCCTACAGGAAATACCTCACATTTGCTGGGTTTCCTCACCCTCCACTGCCTCATTTCTCTGTGAATAGATTTAGCCTATCTACACTATCCCCTTTCCCCTACAACTTGATATCCTCCACCATCTGCTATCTCTCCTATATTCCATCTCCCTTTTTTTGATCCACAAAGTGCCTAACTCTTAATTTCTAATACCTTTGTTTAGTTTTCCATCTGGTATTCGTCCCTGAAACTATTACCTTTCTTTTCTCTTTCCCTCTCTCACGAAAACAATAGCCTCTTAGTACGTACCACATTCCTCCCATATTCAGTCGTCTACCTCATTATAGGTACTTTCCTACTACTATAACTCTACACAATTTACATGATCTAACCTCCATCCTCCCAGAACTCATATTGTTGCTTTGTTAACATATATCACCAATACTACTTCACACTTTTTCCTCCCTTACACAATTGCCTTTCCCCAGCACTAATACTTTCCTTTAAAGTGAGCTTAACTAGCAATAAGAAATTGGAATAAGAAGAACAAAGTGACAAAGAGAAGATATAACACTTACGCAAAAGCAACAGCTAATTAATCTCCAAGACTAGACAAAGAAGCTAAGGAACTGATTAAACCCATCAAGAAAAAATGTTGACAAGACAGCAACAAAAATCTACAAACCAAACCAGTAATCAGGAAAACATGGCTGAATCCAATCAGGAAGGGGGGCAGGACTTCGCACAAGCAATGAAAGATCTCAGATCATTTATCACCGACAAATTTGATGAAGTAATGAAGGAGGTTAACAGCATGAAGACAACACTTGGAGGGGAAATTGCAGACATGCGCAAAAAAATAACAGATATGATGGAAATGAACACCACAATTCAAGAAATCAAAAATACACAGGCAGCAAATATCAGCAGACTAGAAAAGGCAGAGCAGAGAATTAGTGATGTGGAGGACACTACATCAGAAATCAAACAGATAGTAGAAGTGGTCAATAAAAATGTAGAAAAAATCCAGATAGGACTTAAGGACCTGAATGATAACGCAAAACACTCATACATACGTATTATAGGCATTCCAGAAGGAGAAGAGAAGGGAAAGGGGTGAGAAGGAGTGTTGCAGGAAATAATGAATGAAAACTTCCCAAATCTACTGAAAGAGACAGATGTACATATCCAAGAAGCACAGCGCACTCCACTGGTCATAAACCCCAACAGGCCCACCCCAAGACATATACTTGTCAAATTATCCAATGCTCAAGACAAAG
Organism: Dasypus novemcinctus; assembly: GCF_030445035.2. Classification (NCBI taxonomy): domain Eukaryota; kingdom Metazoa; phylum Chordata; class Mammalia; order Cingulata; family Dasypodidae; genus Dasypus; species Dasypus novemcinctus. Next base: position 174,137,782 of record NC_080704.1, read on the forward strand.
AAAAAATTCTAAAAGCAGCAAGAGAAAAGAAAACCATCACATACAAGGGAAACTCCATAAGATTAAGTGCTGATTTCTCATCTGAAACAATGGAGGCAAGAAGGCAGTGGTATGATATAGTCAAGGTACTAAAGGAAAAAAATTTCCAACCAAGAATACTCTATCCAGCTAAACTAGCATTCAAAAATGTTAGAGAGTTCAAAATATTCACAGATACACAGAAACTGAAAGAGTATATCAACAAGAAACCTCCCCTTCAAGAAATTCTTTAGGGAGTTCTGCAGGAAGAAAGGAAAAAACAGGACAGTCAGAGATGGAGGAGAGTGTAAAAGCAACAAGAAAGACAAAAATAGAAGGGGAAAAGAAAATAATACAAACAAAATATAACAAACACAAATCCAACCAAAATATGGCTACCATAAATAACTCTCTAAACGTAATAACACTGAATGTCTACAGATTAAACTCACCTATCAAAAGATTCAGACTGGGACACTGGATAAGGAAATACAACCCATCTATATGCTGCCTACAAGAGACACATCTTAGACCCAGAGACTCATGGAGGTTGAAAGTGAATGGCTGGAAAACAATCATACAAGCAAACAACAACCAAAAAAAGGCAGGAGTAGCTATATTAATATCAGACAAAATAGACTTTAAATGCGAAACAATCGTGGGAGACAAAGAAGGATACTATATTTTAGTGAAAGGGACAATCTGTCCAGAAGATCGAACGATCATAAATATTTATGCTCCTAACAAGGGTGCCTCTAAATATGTGAGGCAAACGCTGGAAAAACTAAGTGAAAGAATAGATGCATCTACAATTATAGTGGGGGATTTTAATACACCACTATCAACTCTGGACAGAACATCTCAAAAGAGAATCACTAAAGAAACAAAACATTTGAACAGTATATTAGAAGAGCTGGATCTAATAGACATATATAGATCATTACACCCAAACACAGCAGGATATACATTTTTCTCAAGTGCACATGGAACATTCTCCAAGATTGACCATATGCTAGGCCACAAAGAAAGGCTTAATGAATTCAGAAAGATCGAAATCATACAAAACAATATTTCTGACCACAGTGGAGTGAAGCTGGAAATTTGCAAGGGACAGAGACCCAGACTTCACACGACAATTTGGAAATTAAACAGCACACTCTTAGAAAAACAGTGGGTGAAAGAGGAAATCTCAAAAGAAATCAATGACTACCTTGAAACAAATGATAATGATAACACAACATACCAAAATTTATGGGATGCAGCAAAAGCGGTACTGAGAGGGAAATTTATAGCCATAAATTCACATATCAAAAAAGAAGAAAGAGCAAAAATTGGAGAACTAACTGCACTTTTGATGGAATTAGAAAAACAACAACAAAGTAACCCAACAGGAAGAAGAAGGAAGGAAATAACAAAGATAAGAGCAGAACTAAATGAAATAAAAAGTAAGAAAGCACTTGAAAAAATAAACAAGACCAAGAGCTGGTTTTTTGAGAAGATCAACAAAATTGACAAACCTTTAGCGAGACTAACAAAGAAAAAAAGAGAAAAGATGCAAATACACAAAATAAGAAATGAGAAAGGTGATATCACCAGTGACCCCACAGAAATAAAGAATATCATAAGAGGATACTTTGAAAAACTATATTCCAACAAAAATGACAATTTAGAGGAAATGGACAAATTCCTAGAAACACATAAGCAGCCCATACTGACGAACGAAGAAATTGATGATCTTAACAAACCAATCACAAGCAAAGAGATAGAATCAGTCATTAAAAATCTCCCAACTAAGAAGAGCCCAGGGCCAGACAGCTTCACAGGTGAATTCTACAAAACATTCCGGAAAGAACTAACACCAATCCTGTTGAAACTATTCCAAAAAATCGAAGCAGAAGGAACACTGCCTAATTCCTTCTATGATGCCAACATTACCCTAGTACCAAAGCCAAACAAAGACACCACAAGAAAGGAAAATTACAGACCAATTTCTCTAATGAACCTAGACGCAAAAATACTTAACAAAATACTTGCTAATCGTATTCAACAACACATTAAACAAATTATACACCATGACCAAGTGGGATTTATTCCAGGTATACAAGGATGGTTCAACATAAGAAAATCAATCAATGTAATACACCATATAAACAGATTGAGAGAAAAAAACCACATGATTATATCCATAGATGCAGAAAAGGCATTTGACAGAACACAGCACCACTTCCTGATAAAAACACTCCAAAAGATCGGAATACAAGGAAACTTTTTGAACATGATAAAGAGTATATATGAAAAACTGAAAGCCAACATTGTTTACAATGGCGAAATCCTGAAATCCTTCCCTCTCTAAACTCAGGAACAAGACAAGGATGCCCATTGTCTCCGCTCCTATTTAACATTGTCTTGGAAGTACTTGCTCGAGCACTGAGACAAGAACCAGATATAAAAGGCATTCAAATTGGAAGGGAAGAAGTCAAAATTTCATTATTTGCAAATGACATGATCCTATATATAGAAAACCCTGAGAGATCTACAACTAAGCTCCTAGAACTCATAAATGAGTTTAGCAAAGTCGCAGGTTATAAGATCAATGCGCAAAAATCAGTAGCATTTCTGTACAGTAATAATGAGCAAGATCAGGAGGAAATCAAGAAACAAATACCATTCACAATAGTAAATAAAAAAATCAAATACTTAGGAATAAATTTAACTAAAGAGGTAAAAAACTTATACATCGAGAACTATACAAGATTGTTCAAGGAAATCAAAGAAGACCTAAATAAATGGAAGAATATTCCTTGTTCATGGATAGGAAGACTGAATATTATTAAGATATCTATCCTACCAAAACTGATCAACACATTCAATGCAATCCCAATAAAAATCAACACAGCCTTCTTTAAGGAACTAGAAAAACTAACTATGAAATTTATTTGGAATAGAAAGAGGCCCCGAATAGCCAAAGACATATTGAAAAAGAAAAACGAAATTGGAGGAATCACACTACTGGACTTCAAAACATACTACAAAGCTACAGTAGTGAAAACAGCATGGTACTGGCATAAGGAGAGACACACAGACCAATGGAATCGAATTGAAAGTTCAGATATAGAACCTCATGTATATAGCCATATAATATTCGATAAAGCCACCAAACCCTCTCAACTGGGAGAGAATGGCCTATTCAACAAATGGTGCCTGGAGAACTGGATAGCCATATGTAGAAGAATGAAAGAGGATTACCATCTCACACCTTATACAAATATCAACTCAAGATGGATCAAAGACCTAAATATAAGAGCCAAGACCATAAAGACCTTAGAAAGCAGTGTAGGGAAACATCTACAGGACCTTGTAATAGGAAATGGCTTCATGAATATCACACCAAAAGCACGAGCAGCAAAAGAACAAATAGATAAATGGGACTACCTCAAAATTAAAGCCTTCTGTACCTCAAAGGAGTTTGTCAAGAAAGTAAAAAGGGAACCCACACAATGGGAGAAAATATTTGGCAACCATATATCTGATAAGAGACGTATAACTTGCATATATAAAGAACTCATATATCTCGAAAACAAAAAGATAAACAACCCATTTAAAAAATGGGAAAAAGATTTAAACAGACACTTCTCCAAAGAAGAAATACAAATGGCTAAAAAGCACATGAAAAAATGCTCCAAATCTCTAGCTATCAGGGAAATGCAAATCAAAACTACAATGAGATACCATCTTACTCCCATAAGATTGGCAGCTATGAAAAAAACAGTAGAATACAAATGCTGGAGGGGATGTGAAGAAAGGGGAACACTCATCCATTGCTGGTGGGAATGCAGAAGGATCCAACCATTCTGGAGGACAGTTTGGCGGTTTCTCAAAAAATTATCCATAGATTTGCCATATGACCCAGCAATACCACTGCTGGGTATATACCTATCAGATCTGAAAACAAGGACACAAACCGATATATGTACACCAATGTTCATAGCAGCATTGTTCACTATCGCCAAAAGTTGGAATCAATCCAAATGTCCATCAACAGATGAGTGGATCAATAAAATGTGGTATATACACACAATGGAATACTACTCAGCTGTAAGAACCAATACACTACAATCGCACATGATAACATGGATGAACCTTGAGAATCTTATGTTGAGTGAAGCAACCCAGGCATTGAAGGACAAATACTATATGACCTCAATGATATGAAATAAGTTAACTGCCTCAGAGAGCTAGAGTCTGGAAAAGTGGCTTACTGGAAATCGGGGGGTGGAGGAAGGATGTGAGTTAATCTCTGCAGGGGTGGAATCTGTGATGAGCTGGCGGTAAGTATGAGCACAAAGAAGGGACAAAATGGGGGCAAGGGGTTTCCTTCGGGTGGGGTTTTCTGGGTTTGAGGGGGGCTGGGGATGGGAAGAGGGGTAATATGGTCCAAGAAATAGGTGGGAGGGAGGGGCAACATACGAACATGGGAGAGTCTCAGAAGTTCGTTGAGAACTAAATGTTGAGTAAAACATATCAAAGTATAAGTAGGAGGGTTACCTGGTTAGGACGCTCAGGGGGTATGGTCTGATGTGGGACAGACTCCGGAGGGAATAGTTGAAGGCTCATTTTGCCAAGGTGGGTTCTACCATTGGGTGGGGTGGACCCATATCCTGGGGAAGACTAATGCCGTCGAATAGAGAGAACTGTATCTCTCGTGAGAAAGGACGGCTCCCAGGGCATTAGATTGGCAGGCGTTGTGGGCCCTAAGGAGAGGGGAAATTGGATGTGCAATGCATGGAACAAAGGTAAATAAGGGGGCAAAAGAGGAGTTATGTGAGAGTACACAAGGATGAATATAAAACAGCTAATATTACACCAAAAACATATAGGGGACGACAGACTAATAATGAAAACCATAAGACAAAACATAGGATAACTAAAAAATTTAGAAAACTGTACAACCTAAAGTATGGACCACATAGTAAGCACAAATGTCACCTTGTTTGAAAACTATAGTTTCGGAATCTGTACATCAGTTTCAGGAAATATGATATGAATAAGTTAAAAGTTATTGCTGTGGAAGGGAAAAGGTTTTATGGTGGATCTGGGGAAATACTGTATATTGTATATATGAATTTCGGTGATCTAAGACTCTTCTGAAGCTGACATTATGTTGGGATTCACTTTACGGGAAGTTTTGGATCACAGAGTGGTTCAACAATGGCAGCGGAGGAATACTGATATGGGATGTTATTGACAGGATATATATTGTTGACAGGGAGTTATACAGGGCATATGCCCAGGGTATATGGTAATGTTTATATATACTCATAGTGGAAACAATTAAAAACAACAGCTGGGGGGGTACTGGGCTCCTGGCCGGGGGGTCACTGTTGTGGGCCCTGGGAGAGCAGCGGCAATCCTCCAGGTCCAACGGCAAGAACCAGGAAGGAAGGAGGGCCCAACAGTGGGCTCTTGATACTAATGGCTACACTTTTGAGCCTATACACCTGCAATAAGAACAAGGCCTAGAGTAGCATTGTGCCTGGGGGTTTCCTCCTGACAGCCTTCATGTTACTCAAATGTGGCCACTCTCAGCCAAACTCAGCGTGTAGATGCGATGCATTCCCCCCAGCGTGGGACACGACACCCGGGGATGAGCCTCCCTGGCACCGAGGGATCACTACCACATACCAGCTGAAGAAGCAACTAGAAAATGACCTTGAATTAAAGATTCAATGCGGAACAGCAGAATATACCTGTCTACATATAATAACAGGACTTCGGGAAGTGGTTTGACCTAATGTAAGGGGAAAATGGAAAGGAGAAATGAGATTATAAGGCTGTGAGTCTCTAAAAAAGAGTCTGGAGGTTGTCAGAAGGAATACCCCTATGTACAACTGAACAGAGTCTAAGAGACAGATAAGGTAGATACAACCCCAGGTATTGGTTCTTTTGAGGGATAAAGAGACCCACGGGTTCTATGGTCATGGCAGAAGGGGCTCACTGCCATGACAGATGGCTCTTCTTTGGAGCTGGTGTTTCTGAGTGATGGAATTGGACTCAGAGGGAATCTCTTTTCACAAGACTTGCATGCTACTTTATTGGAATTGTAGTTGGTGCTGGGTTTAAGATATATGTAGGGGATTTGAATCTCTGGACAGATAATATGACACCCAGGCCCAGAGCCTCAACAGACTTCAGCTCCTACACTTTGATTTATTGGACTTACTCCACTCAGCTAACATGGAGTTGAAGAAGGTCAACCACCACAACATGGAGCCTAGAGTGTCTACAACTAGAAGCGGGAGGAGTGCATCCAATACCCATGTGGAATCTAAGCCCTCACTTGACATAGGTGTGCAATGGACACAACCAATCCAATGTCCACAGAGAAAATGTGGAATGGGTGTGGGAAAGGTAGCCATGGGGGCTGCTGGGTGTGGGGAACGGGAGGAAGAGATGAGATGTGGAGGCGTTTTCGGGACGTGGAGTTGTCCTCGATAGTGCTTCACGGACAGTTACGGGACACTGTAGATCCCCCCAGGGCCCACTGGATGGAACGTGAGAGAGTCTGGGCTATGATGTGGACCGTTGACTATGGGGTGCGGTGATGCTCAGTGATGAACTTACCAGGTGCAATGGATGTGTCATGATGATGGGAGAGAGTGTTGCTGTGGGGGGAGTGGGGGGCGGGGGCGGTGGGGTTGAATGGGACCTCATATTTTTTTTAATGTAATTAAAAAAAATAATAAATAATTTAAAAAAAAAGAGAAATTAAAACAAAGTTTTATATGAATAAACCTAAAAAATATATGGCTAATATAAATAATTCCTTGACAGTAATATCATTTAAATTATTTTTTATTTTGTAAAGATTTATTTTTATTTATTTCTCTCCCCTTCCCCGTCCTGCTCCCCAGTTGTCTACTCTTTGTGTACATTTGCTGTGTGTTCTTCTGTATCTGCCTGTATTCTTGTCAGTGGCACCTGGAATCCATGTCTCTTTTTGTTGCATCACCTTGCTGCATCAGCTCTCCATGTGTGTGGCACCATTCCTGGGCAGGCTGCACTTTTTATCACACTGGGTAGCTCTCCTTACAGGGTGCACTCCTTGCATGTGGAGCTCCGCTACATGGAGGACACACCTGCGTGGCATGGCACTCCTTGCATGCATCAGCACTCTGCATTGGCCAGCTCATCCCACAGGTCAGGAGGCCCTGGGTTTGAACCTTGGATCTCCCATGTGGTAGGCAGACACCCTATCCATTGGGTCAAATCTGTTTCCCTCATTTAAATTTAATGGATTAAACTCTCCAATCGAAACACAGTTTGGAAGAATGGATAAGGAAATATGACCCTTCCATAGCCTCTCTACAAGAAACTCACCTTAGACCCAGGGACGCAATGAGGCTGAAAGTGAATTGTTAGAAGACAATTTTAGATGATGACATTAATCAGAAAAGGGCAAGAATAGTTATACTATTATTAGACAAAATAGACTTTAAATGCAAAACTATTGTAAGGGACAAAGAAGGAAACTATATATTAATAAAAGTAGGACTCTATCAAGAAGAAAGAACAACCATAAACATTTATGCACCTAAGCAGGGCACAACAAAATGCATGAGGCAAACACTGGAAAAAATTAGTGAAGTAATAGATGTCTCTACAATTTTAGAGTAGCACTTTAATATATCATTATCACCATTAGACAGGATGACAGAAGATTAAAAAAGAAACAGAGACCTTAAAGAGTGCATTAGAGGATCTGGACCTAATGAATATATACAGAACATGGTACCCCAATACAGTGGGATATACATTCTTTCCAAGTGCACATGTATCATTCTGTAGTATAGATCAAATGCTAGGCCACAGAGCAAAACTCAATGAATTCAGAAAGATTGATATTATATAATGTAATTTCTCTGAACACAATAGAATGAAGCTGAGACTCAGTAATGGGCAAGGAAACAGATTAGGCTTAAAATATGGAAGTCAAACAACACAGTCTTAGACAATCAGTGGGTCAAAGGGAAAATTGGAAAAGTAATCAGTAACTGCCTTGAAATGAATGAAAATGACAACACAGTATATCAAATCCTATGTGATGGAGCAAAAGCAGTTTTGAGAGGGAAATTCACAGTCAAACATGCCTGCAATAAAAAAGAAAAGAGCTAAAATCAAGTCTTAATTTCACACCTGGAGAAAATAGAAAAAAAAAAAAAACTAAACACAAAGCCAGTAGAAAAGAAGTACATAACAAAGATTAGATCAGAGCCGAAGGAAATTGAAAATAAAGTGCTAGAAAATAAAACCAAAAGCTGGTTCTTTGAGAACGTTAATAAAATTGAGAACCCCTTAACTAGTCTAACAAAGAAAAAAGAGAAGATGCAAATACATAAAATAAGAAATGAGAACAGGGATATCACCACTGACACCACAGATATAAAAACTATCATAAAAGGATACTTTGAAATATTATATGGTAACAGGATGGAAAATTTAGAGGAACTGGATAATTTCCTAGAAACAAACAAGCAGCATACATTGACCAAAGAAGGAATTGATGAATTCAACAGAAAAATCACAAGTAAAGAAACAGAATTAGTCAGCAAATCCTCCCAACTACGAATAGACCAGGTTCAGATGGCTTTACAGGTGAAATATACCAAACATTCTGGAAAGAAGTAACACCAATCCTGCTTAAAATCCTCTGAAAAACAGAAGTGGAGGAACATTTCCTTTCTTATTCCATGATGACAAAATCACCCTAAAAGCAAACTGAAACAAAGACACCATGAGAAAGAAACCTATAGACCAATCTTTCTAATGAAACTGGATGCTAAAATCCTCAAAAAAAAACTTGCTAATTGTATTCAACAACACATCAAACAAATTATGCACCATAATCAAGTGGACTTCATGCCTGGTATGCAAGTATGTTTCAACATAAGAAAATTAATCAATGTAATGCACCAATAAACCGATTGAAAGAAAAAAATCAAATGATCTCTCTGTAGATGCAGAAAAAGCATCCAACAAAGTACAGCACCCTTTTGAGTTAAAAACCACATAAAAATATAAGAATAGAAGTTAATTTCCTCAACAAGATAAAGGGTATATAGGAACATCATATTCAGTCGAGAAATTCTAAAAACTTTCCCTCTAAGTTAGGGAACAAGACAAGGATGTCCACTTTCACAGCTCTTATTTAACATTGTGTTAGAAGTACTTGCTCAAATGCTTAGGTAAGAAAAAAGATATTAAAGGCATCCAAATTGGAAAGGAAAAAGTAAATCTTTCCTTATTGGAAGAAGATATGATCTTATACCTCAAAAGCTCTGAGAAATCTACAATAAAGCTTCCAGTGTTTACAATTGTAAAGAGTCAGGTTAGAAGATCAATGTGCAAAAATCACTAGCAATTGTACACCAGTAATGAGCAGTCTAACAGGAAATGTTTAAAAAAATCTCATTTACAGTAGCAACTAAAAGAATGAAATGTTTATGGATAAATTTAACTAACTAAAGGTGTAAATAATTTGTACACAGAAAATTACACAACACTGTGAAAGAAAATCAAACAAAACTTAAATAAATGGAAGAATATTCGTTTTTCACAGATAGGAAGACTAAACATCATTTAGATATTTATCCTACCCAAACTGATTTATAGATTTAATGAAACCCCAATAAAAATTACCACAGCAATTTTACTGAATTGGAAAAGCTAACTATGAAATTTATTAGTTAAGGCAAGGGGCACTGAATAGCCAAATATACATTAAAAAAGAAAAATGACATTGGAGGAATTACACTACCTGTCTTCAAAACATACTACAAAACTACAGTGGTCAAAACTGCATGATATTGGCCCAAGGATAGACATGCTGACCAATGGAACTGAATTGAGAGTTCTGATATAGATCCTCACATACACAGTTAACTGATATCTGACAATGCCACCAAGCCCATTCGGCTGGGAGAAAATGGTCTCTTCAACAAACGGTGCTTAGGGATCTTGATATACATACCCAAAAAATGAGAGAAGAACACAATCTCACACCTCACTCAAATATTAACTCAAGATGGATCATACATCTAAATATAAGATTGAAGACCATAAAGAAACCCAGGAAAAAATAGAAAAATTAGACCTCATCAAACTTAACAACTTTTGCACCTCAACGGTTTTAAGAAAGTGAAAAGGTAGCCTACTCAATGGTAGAAAAGAGTTGGTAGCCATATATTTGATAGGTGTCTAATATCCAGCATATATAAAGAAATCCTAAACCTAAAAATGAAAAGGCAAACAACTCATTTACAAAAGTCCCAAGTGATTTGAAGCTATACTTGGTCAAAGAAAAAATACAAATGGATAAAAAGCACATGAACATGTGTTAAATGTCACTAGTTACTAGGGAAATGCAAATCCAAATTGCAGTGAGATATCATCTTACACCCATTAGACTTGAAAATATTAAAAAAACAACAAGTGATTACAAGTGTTGGAAGCATGTTGAGCAATGGGAACAGTGTCTACTGCTGGTCGGAATGCAGAATGGTGCAGCCATTGTGGGAGAACGTTTAGCGGTTCCTCAGGAAGGTAGCTATAGAACTGCCATTTGATCCAGCAATCCCACTTCTGGGTATATACCCAGAAGAATTTAAAGCAGGGACACAAGTGGATATATGCACACCAATGTATATAGCAGCATTATTCACTATTGCCAAAAGTTGGAAACATCCCAAATGTCCATCAACAGAAGAATGGATAAAATATTGTGGTACATACATATAATGGAATATTACACAGCTGTACCAAGGAATGCATTATTAACACATGGCATAATGTGGATGAATCTTGAAGACTTATGTTGAGTGAAGCAAGCCAGGCAATGAAGGACAATAGTACATGACCACAATGATAAGAATTAAGATAGAGACTGCAAGCTAGGTTTACAGGAGATAGAAAGGGAGAAGGAGTTTGTGAGCCAATGCCCATGTGGGTAAAATCTATGATAATGTGGAAGGGTATGGTGATGCCCTGGATGGACATGACAGTGGCGCAGGGATGCTATTGGGTTGGGCAGTGCTGACTTGTAAGGGGTTAAGGTGGGGAAGATTGGTTGGACTGTCCATGGAACTAAGGGTAAGGTAGGGGAAAGAGCAGGTGAAAATGGAATTTGCAGGTATGTCATTGAAACTACAATGTTGGGAATATTGTTTTGGCAAATATTATGGGGGGGTTACAGGTTTAGGGTGTTGGATGCTGGGCCCATGGGAGACAGGGCACACTTGGGGCAGGCTTCTAGAGAGTGTGTGAGTGTTCATCTTGTCATAGTGTGTTGTATCAGCTGTTGGAGACCCACATAATGAGCAGAAAGTTGTTGGACTTCATCCTGAGAAGTCATGAGATGTTCTCAGATAGAGGGGCAGGAGTCTCTAGAGAGCAAAGGCACTGTTTAATAGGGGAAGACAGGCCAGCATTTCAAGGCCTCAATGTTATTGCAAGTAACTATGAGTCTTTTTCTTCAAGGAATGAAGCTTGGTGGTTACCTGGGTCCCAAGGGTAGGGGCCAGAGGAATAGAATAGATGGAACATGGGGTATTTTGTGGGTGATGAAATTGTTCTACATGATCTCAGATTGATGGATACTGGCCCTGTTAAATTTCATGAAAATTTATAAAAGTGCATGGTCCAAAATGTAAAGCATGGCAGAAATCACTGACCATTTTCAGTAGCAATGTTTCAATATTTACCATCAATTTTAACAAATTTACTGTCCACGTGGACAATGTTATTAATAGAGTAAAGGGGAAAAGGGGGAGGATGTTACATATATGGGAATCCCCTATATTCTCAATGACACTTTTCTGTAAACTAAATATTCTTTGAAAACAAAATTTTAAAAATTTTAAAAAATGACATTGGGGAATAAATGGAAGAAAATGACACTGTACAAACAAGACACAGCAGTTGCAGTCAAGAAAGACATAATGTCAAAGTTTTTCAAATTTACATATTTTTAATATTTTTTCAAATATTAAAAAATTGTATTTTATTTGTCATTTTTATACCTCTTTATATTTCACTTAGTTATTAATTATGCTTGGTTATTTTATTGACTTCATTTTTGAGGAAGTTTTGGATCACAGAACAGTTACATTTATACTGGAAAAAATGAACAGTTACAGCTGTGTCAGGTGAGAATCATGGGTGTGGAGTGTCACTGATGGGGGATGCATGGGAGTGCATTCATCTGGAGATTACCTATAAGGCTTATAAATGTGTTTAAGTGTTCATGAGGCATTGTCACAGGGGGTGAAGATTCATACTGTCACTAGAAGAATATCAAATTCCCATCCTGGGTACCTCTGCCATATTCTCTAATGGGATAGCAAGAATCCCCTGAGTTAAGGGGCAGTGACTAGAGAAGGAGGATGGACAATCAATGGACCATTGATTTTGATGACTGTACCTATTAACGTATACTTTTGAAATGAAAACTTAGCCTAGGATTATAGGGTGGTTGATATTTTCCCTAAGAGTCCCATTGTTCCTCAAATGTGGCCTCTCTCTAAGCCAAACTCAACATATAAATGTATTACCTTCCCCCCTGTGTGGGACATAAATCCCGGAGATGAACCTCCCTGGTACTAAGTGATTACTGCCAAGCACCAGCTAGCAATGGAACTGGAAAAATTACTGAAATAGAGAAAGGGTAAATACAAATGGGTTTATAGTGCTAAGAGACTTCAAAATGAGTTGGGAGGTCATTCCAGAGGTTGCGTTTATGCGAGTCTCAACAGGATCTCATTAACTGTAAAATAAATATTACCATAAATAGCAGGGCTCCCGAGGGCTCTTGAGACATCCAGAAAGTATAGGCAGAGCAGTGAGATTAGGAGTTAAATTCCTGCCAGCGGGTCCTACTTTTGAATTTATGCTCCCCAGTGTGACAGAGCTGGACTTAGTTGTGGTTTCCTAAACATGGCTCTTCTGCCCATTCTATTAGAGCTTATAATTAGTACTATACTGGATAGGTGTATGCCCAAGAGACTTTAATTTTTGGGCTGTCCATGTGCCAGCTGGGCTCTGAATCTCAACAGAGTTGCAACACCTACTCCCAGTTCATTAGGCTCACCCAGGACAACTAACAAGGAGATGATGATGGACAATGACCATCCCAAGGAGCAGAGAGTGTCTGCAACTGCAAGTAAGAGAACCCCATCCATCTGCCTCATGAGATCTAAGCCCCCTCACAATTAGAGGTGGAGTGGGCATCACCATCCCAGAATTCTCAGGATTTGGGAATGAATGATCAACTAGTGTAGACTTACTGTTATTCTTCTATAGACATATTGTTATTCTAGCAAGGGAGAAAATTTTATCATTGATATGGAGACAGTGGCCACTGGATGTCGTGAGTGGAGGGAAAAGGATAAACAAGTGTAATATGGGGCATTTTTGAGACTCAGGAATTGTCCGGGAAGCCACTGCTATGACAGATACAGAGCATTATATATATCTTTTCATAACTTACAAAATCGTGCAGAAAAAAACATAAGTTACATTGTAAACTACAATCCACATTAAGTGGCAATGCTCCAAAATGAGTTCTTCAATTGTCAAAAATGTGCCACACTGATGAAAGATGTTATTAATTGGGAAAATGTGGGAGGGATGGGGTATGGTGCATATGGGAAACTCCTATATTTCCTATGTAGCATTTATATAATGTGTGTATCTTTTAAAAATAATTAAAAATTATATTTCAAAACTCCCCCCAAATAAATAAAAGAATAAAAAATAAAATAAATATAATTTAAAAACAAATAATATACAAAATAAAAAAATAAGTAAGCATATAAAAATTTAAAATTTCAGTGTCTTTCATCAACATATGTTATCTTTTATGTACAGGGGATTTTTTTTTCTCTATGACCCACCATTGTTTTATTTTTTCATTTTATTTTCAAAGAACATTTAGATTATAGAAAATTCACCTAAATATATAGGGGACTACCCCATATCCCACCACTACCCCTTCTCATATTTCCCCCTATTGATGACATCTTATATGTATATGGCACATATGTTGCAATTGATGAAAAATATTTGAACATTGCTACTAACCATGGTCAATGCTTTATATTATGGATTACATTTTGCACAGTACACTTTTATAGGTTTTAACAAAATTTGCAATGGGCTTTATTTGTCATTGCAAGATCATGCAGTACAATTCTAATACCCTAAGAATATCCTATGTTCATCTCTTCTATTCTTCCCTCCCTCGCACTTCAGGATGTATGGTATACACTGTTTCAATTTGTGAAGAAAATGTTAAGAGTTACATGCATTAATATTAAGGGCTCAACATATTGGTCTATTTTATTTTATTAGGCACTGCCTATGTTCTCAAGAGATTCTTGCCCTTCTAATTGAGAACATAGCAGGACTCTCCAGGATTGGAGATTAATTTTTACTTGTTTATTGTGTGAGTCCCTACTCACTGAGATAACACACTATGACAAGATAAGTATTTTAATAGTCCATAGAGGTATGCCTCTGGTGTGCCCTTTCCTATATATCTCCACAGCCCTGGCACACTGAATCTGTAACCCTGTGTTGTAATATTTGCCAAATATATTTTTGCACCATTTGAATTTTAACCATGGACTTACAAATCTCCAGAATTCTCCTGTTCCTTCCTTGAGTCCTACTCCCATTTCCATGGACAGTCCAAGCCAAACACGCCATACTACTCCCTTTTTCATTCCAGCCCCATTGACCTCCTTCATATTTCTGAATCAATAAGACCCCCCTCCTCTGCCCAGCAAACCCCATCCACTTTTTCGTAGGTCTTACACTTATTGAGCATTGATTCACCACACCCTACTCCTTTAATGTCTCCTGCTAAACTCTATGCTCTATGTCTCTTCAATTTGCTTAGGCCATATTAGTGAGGTCATGTAATAAATGTCCTTCAGTGACTGGCTTACTTCACTAATATAAGGTCTTCACGATTCTTCCACATTGTCCCTTGTGTTAATACTGCATTCCTTCTTACAAATGAATAATATTCCACTCTATGTTTATTTCACAATAGCTTATCCATTCACCTGTTAATGGACACTTGGGTTGCTTCCAACTTTTGGCAATAGTGAATGATGAACATCAGTGTACATGTATGAATCCGTGTCCCCGCCTACAAATACCCATCGGCGGGATTGCTGGATTAGAGAGCAGTTCTGTAGTTAGATTACTGAGGAACTGCCAAACTGTCCTCCATAATGACTGCATCATTCTACATTCCTACCCTTCTCCACATCCACTCCAACACTTTCAACTCTCTCTTTTTTAATGGCCACCAGACTAATTGGTGTGAGGTGATAAGTCCTTGCGTTTTCCTAATAGTTAGTGATGTTGAGCATCTTTTCATTTGCTTTTCAGCCATTTGTATTTCTTCTTTGGAAAAGTATCTATTGAAATCCTTTGTCCATACAAGTGGTGAAAAAAACACATGACAAAATATTCAATATCATTAGTGATTAGGAAAATGTAAATCAAAACTTAATTAGATATAATTTCCCTTATTAAATTGGCCACTATTAAAATATCAGGAAACTGTTAGTGTTGGAGAGGCTGTGGAGAGATAGGAATGTTTATTCACTCTTGCAGAGAATGTAGATTGGTGCAGACACTGTGGAAGACTATTTGGCAGTTCATAGGGAAGATAAATAGAGACATGACATGTGATCTGACAATACCATTCCTAGGTATATACCCCAAAGAATAGAGAATAGTAGCATGAAAATATACCTGTACACCAAATATCATAAAAGCATTATTTATGATTACCAAAAGTTGGAAGTAACCCAGGTGTCCATCAACTGAAGAATAGATAAACAAATTGTGGTCTATACACATGATGGAATATTATGCAATGATAAGAGCAAATGAAGTTGGAAGCATATGACAGCATGGATGAATCTGTAGGACATTACATTTAGTGAAGCAAGTCAGACACAAAAAGGCAAATGCTATATAATTTCACTATTATGAACTAAGTATATTTCATAAATCCATGGAGTAAATAATTAAAATATCAGTCACCAGACAATAGAATAAATGTAGAGAACAGAAAACTGAAGATCAATCTGTGCAAAATTGGTAAAAGGTTGTTTGTAAGTCTTTGAAAATGAATAGAATTGGTGAAAGCACATCATCATATTTGTAATTAGCAGGGCTATTAAATGGGTATGACAGTGGCTGAAAGGTTAAGCCTAAGACATGTATATTACTAGAAAAACCTTGAAAATGTAACATGGCACTATATACCATAGTGAAATCTCATGTAAATATGAACACGGGTAGTATTACACATATATGATATTTTCCAATTTAAGAATACAATTAGATTAGGGAGAAGGAAACAGAATAGAAGCTATAAAGGGCAGGGAAAACATAGATTGAGAGGTGATGATTTTGGTTCTTTCATTGTTATCATTATGGGAATTATGAAAATGCTCTATCATTATTGAAGTGATGAATGCACAAAAATTTTATTTCACCCAATAGCATTCTTTGTACACTTTAGATGGATTCATGCCTTATTAATATGTACCAACAAAATTGATTTGTTAAAAAATACAATGAGATAACATTTCACACCTACTAGAATGGCCACTAATAAAAAACAGAGGAGATTGAGCCAAGATGGCATTGGAGTAACTCACACAGAGCACAGCTCTCTTGCAAAATAGGAGAGAAAGCATAGAAGTAGTCTGATGGAGCTGCATTGAGGAAGATTGCAGGCCAGGAAAGTTCTGCATGCATCATCCAAGGGAAGGCAACACAGAGATGGAGATGACAATGGGAAAACTGTGAGTTGATACTTGTACCTGGAAATAAGCCCATTCCCAACCCTGAGATGAAAGCTTCAGTAGAATCTGTAGCTGGGTAGCCAACAGATAGGGGAAAGGACAGATTCCTCCCTGGGAAAGAGTGTGTGGTGGAGGGGTGACTGTGGTTTCTGTTCAGCATAAATAACTACCATAAATTTTTACCTCAGAGGAAGTAGTGGAAATTGAAGGATTCATCTCCTGGTAGGGTTTGCCAAAGAGCACCATTCTCTGGCCAGCCAGAAAAGTGAAGGAAGACAGACTGACCTTTCATAGTTCTTTCTAACGAATGGTAGACATATTTGGGACCCATTAGCAGCTCCCTGCCTTAGTTTTCATGACTTAAATAGGGCAATATTAAAATATTAGAAAAATTAAACTATAAGTTAGAGAAGAGTTGTGAGGTAAAACCACTAAGAAATAGAAATTGATCAACAGAGCAAATCATCAACATAAGGAGGTCCTTAGGTATCAATAAAAGATAACAATAATACTAAGAAACAGGAAGACATGGCCCAGTCAAATGAAGAAGTCAAGCATTTGGCTGAGACTCAGGATTTAAGAAAACGAATAAATAATGTTCAAACAAACATCCTCAACAATGGTTGAGATAAAAAATACACTAGACGCTTATAACTGCGCCTTTGACATGTTAGAAGAAAAAATAAATGAATTCAACGACAGGGGATTGGAAATTGAAAAGATAGGAGAAGAGACAGAAAAGAATGCAAAAAGTTGAACTGCATAACAGGAAATTGAATGACAACATAAAAACGACAAACGCATATGTTATTGGTGTCCCTGAAGGAGAAGAAAATGGAAAAGGGATAGAAAGAATTTTTGAGGAAATACTGACTGTTTTTCTAACCCTTATGAAAGGCATGAATATCAATATTCAAGATGGATAATATATCCCAAATAGAATTTTTTTTTAAGATTTATTTATTTATTTCTCTCCCTTACCCCACCCCCACCCCCACCCAGGGTGTCTGTTTTTTGTGTCTATTTGCTTCATCTTTTTGTCCGCTTCTGTTGTTGTCAGTGCCATGGGAATCTGTGTTTCTTTTCGTTGCATCATCCTGTTGTGTCAGTTTTCCGTGTGTGTGGCACCATTCCTGGGCAGACTGCACTTTCTTTCACACTGGGCGGCTCTCCTTACGGGGCGCACTCCTTGCGCATGGGGCTCCCCTATGCGGGGGACACCCCTGTGTGGCAGGGCACTCCTTATGTTCATCTGCACTGTGCATGGGCCAGCCCCATACGGGTCAAGGAGGCCCAGGGTTTGAACCACGGACTTCCCATGGGGTAGACAGAAGCCCTAACCACTAGGCCAAGATAGAATCTTAATAGACCTACTCTGAGACATTTACTATTCAAATTCTCAAAAGCCAAAGACAAAAGTGGGTTTAGACAACAGTAAGAGAAAAGCAATTCGTTGCTTAAAATGGAACCTTAATTAGTCTAAGTGCTGATCACTTTACAGAAACCATGGAAGGAAGAAAACTATATATGATACATGTCATATGACATATTTAAGATATTGAAAGAAAAATATGCCAGCGAAGAATTTTTTATCTGGCAAAACTATCCTTTCAAATTGAAGGTGAGTTTGAAGTCTTTATAGAACAAAAACTGATAGTCTTTTACCAAGAGACCAAATCTACAGGAAATAATAAAGGATGTGTTTCAGTCTGATAGACAATGTGAAAGGTGAAATCCCTGGAGAAGAATGTAGAAATGAAGAACATAAGTAGGATAAATTGAAAGGGTTAAAAGCCAGATAATAGTAAGATATGACAACAGGAAGCAAATGAATAAAATCAATGATGAAAGTAGCACCTTTATTCTAGTAACAGTGAATGTTAATGGATTGAATTCCCAAGTTAAAAGGAATAGATTGATAGAATGGATAAAAAGTTGAAAAAGATATTCCATGATAATGACAATAGAACAAGAGTGGGTATAGAGATACTAATATCAAATAAAATAGATTTTAAATGTGAAACTATTGTAAGAGATGAAGTAGGTTACTACATAAAGGAGGCAATTCATCAAGAAGAAATAGCAGTAATAAATATTTATGCACCTTACATAGGTGCCCAAAAGAACATTGGCAAAAGTGAAGGGAGAAATAAACATTTCTACAAAAGTTTTGGAGACTTCAACTCTTCGCTCTAAGGATTAGATATAACATCTGGGCAGAAGATAAATAAGGAAACTGAGAGCTTGAAAATATGACAAATGAACTAGATCTAATTGACATTTATAGATCGCTACACCCCAAAACAACAGGCTATACAGTCTTTTCAAGTGCTCAGGGATCGTTCCAGGATAGACCATATGTTGAGACTTAATTCAGAACACAATACATTTAAAAACATTGAATAAAGTACTAAATTTTGAAAAGAAATGGATATGATGTGTAGTGTAAAGAGCACAGGATATTGTGTCACACGTGAGTTGAGGCCCGAACCTGCCACTTAGCAGGTTTATGGTTTTGGGCATACTTCTTTAAGTCTCTGTTTCCTCCTATGAAAACTAGAGAAGTGCTCTGTCCCAGAGAGGCATGGTAGGAATAAAAGGAGATATTTTTCTTGAAAGAAAAAACGAAAAAAGTAGAACCCTGCTGTCCAAAATCCCTGAATAGAAACCACAAACATCCCTCCACCAACCTTTCTTTTTCCAGGATGGAAAATGCCAGTCCCTCTCTCAGTAGGATTTCTCAGCCACAGGATCTACCGGAGCTGTTCACCATGAAGCTGGGGAATGATCACAGTTCCCAAGTGCAAGAATGAAGAATTCAAGGCTTTCATTTTGATCACTTCATCTCTCCGCCCCCTCCCTCCAGGATGATGCACATGACATTGTTCTCTTCAGATCCACAAAGAAGTTCCCTCTGAGAGCTTTTGCACGTTCTCCAATGCTTTTGTAAGAAAGTCAAGCCCTGCCAACCTACTCCGTTTATTTTTCTCTCATTTTTATTGCTCTTCAATTTACCTCCATCCTAATCTTAATTATTTCTTTTTATTTCTTATCTTTTGGTTTAATTTGCTGGTACTTTTCTAGTTCTACTAGATTGAAAATTGGGAAAATGATTTTAGAACTGTCTTTAAAAAAAATACAGACATGCATAACTATAAATTTCCATACATTTCCCCTAATCTCATAAATTGTGTTATTTAGTGTCTTTTATTTTTTCTTTATATGCCAATTTTTAATTTAATATTTTCTTTTTCCCATTGGAGGCATAAGATTGTGCTGTTTAATTCTCACATATTTCTACGTTTTCATTTTTCCTGTCTTCATTTCTAGCTCCATTCCATTGTGATGAGAGAAGTTAATTTCCATTATTGCGATATTTTTTGCATTTTTGAGATGTATATTTTGCCATAACTTATGGTCTATCCTACTGGATAATCCATGTATACTTGATCATGGACATATAGTTTATAATGTATTGTATTTCAGGTCCTCTACTTCCTTTCTAAAATTCTATTAGATGTCTATCCAGTATTGAAAGTGGTTTACTGAAATATCCAATTATTATTTTAGAACTCTATTTCTGCCTTGAATTCCATCAAAGTTCACTTTGTATATCACGGCGTCCTGTTGTTATTTGTATTGATATTTATAACTGTTAAAATTCTTGTTTAAATGACTCTTTGCTTCATGTATAATGTCCTTCTTTATCTCTTGTAGCAGTTTTCAATTTAAAGTCTATATTGTCTACCTATCCATCTAAGATATGTATCTTATATAGAGCATATAATTGGACAATATTTCTTTACTCAACATCTTCCTTTGTTTGGAAAGTTTAATACATTTACTTTTAAGGTAATTACTGGTAAGACAAGATTTACTTCTGCCATTTTGCTAATTCTTTTTATAGATCATACTTTATTGTTCCCTCCTTTCTTCTACCAGGGACTTCATTCTTTTTAGATTATATTTTACACTAAGCCATTTTGAATCACTCATCCTTTCCATTGATGTATATTTTTTAGCTATTTTCTTTATGGATACCATGGGGACTGTATTTAACATCCTAAATCTATTAAAATTTAGATTGCATTGATTCATACTTGACTTCAATAGCCATCATCACACTGTATCTATAACCCTTCATTCTTTCTTTTGGTTTTATGTCCCAAATTACTTTATGCATTGTCAGCCCAAAAATGAAGATTCATGTTTTAAATATTTGAATTGTAAGCATTATAAAAAGTAAAATATAACATTACAGAAAAAACTTCAGTAATTCTGTCATTTATATTTATGTATAAGTTTACCTGTTCCGGTGGTCTTTATTTCCTCATCCAGCTGCAAGTTACCATCTAGCATCATTTGTTTAACATGGAAGACTCCATTTAGCATCTCCTAGAAGGTAGATCTAGTGGTAATGAAATCCCTCAGTTTTTGTTTGTCTAAATATATTAAAATGTGTTGGGTATAGTATTCTTGTGTAACCATGTTGGGTTTTTTTTTGACATTTAAAACATGCCATATGACCACCTAATGAACTCCATGATTTCTTTTGAGATATCAAATATTTATCACGTAGTGAATTTCTAATATATGATGAATCAATTCTCTTTTGATGCCTTTTTTAAAAAAATTGTCTTTATTCTTGGCATTTGACAGGTTGATTATAATGTTTCTCAGTGTAGAAGTGAGTGTTCGCATCCATTCTGCTTGGCATTCAGGGAGGATCTTGGATTGATTAATTTGTATTTTTCATTAGTTTTTAGAATTCATCAGCCATTATTTCTTCAAATGTATTTTCCTGGACCTTTATCTCTCTTCTTCTCTCACTACATTTTGTGTATAATGGTAAGCTTGATAGTGTCCCACAGGTTTCTCAGTCCCTGTTATCATTTTCCTCCTTTGTTCTTTTTGCTACTTATCCTAGACAATTTCGATTGTCTTACCTTTGAGTTTGATGATATGTTTTCTCTCTCTTCCAATAACTATTGAATTCCTCTATTGATTTTTTTTTTCATTTCAGTTATTGAATATTTCAATTCCATATGTTCAATTTGGTTCTTATTATAATTTCTCTCTCATTACTGAAATGATCATTTTGTTTTAGTGTCCTGATTTTCTTCCATTATTTCTCCATGGTTTCCTTCAGTGCATTGATCATTTTTAATGGAGTTGTTTTAGCAGTAATGGGAAAGTATAGAAGCCAGAGTGTGAATAGGGCATGCACTCAGGGGCAGACAAGCCTCAGGAATGAGAGTCTGGCTTTGACTTGCTTGGTGTTTTTCTTATTTGTTGCTATCCAGCTTAAATAATGTGCACAAAACTTAGCTATGCAACCACTACCCAAGAAAGAAGTAAATCATTTCTCTGACCATAAGACTCCTTATGACCCTTTCCAAAAAATCATTATCCCAAAGATAACTACCTTCTTTGATTAGTTGTATGTTATCTAACTATGTTATATAAGTAAATTCATTCAATATATACTTTTTTGAGTATGGCTATTTGTATCTGCTTTTTTGTGCAATATGATTTCTGCTAGAATAATCCACATTATTGCATTTAGCTTTACTTAATATTTTGTAAGTATGTAGTATTAGTGTTTCTTACTAATTTAGTTTATAACTGCCTTCTTGTGATGGACCTTTAGGTTGTTTCCAGTTTCAAGATAATGACAATTAAGCTGCTATCAAAATCTTTGTACACTTTTTTGATATATGTACTAGTTTCTTTTGGGACACAAATTTCTGGGTCATGATATATATATATATATATATATATATATATATACACCCTCTGTATGTATGACCACAAAGTTTCCCAAAGTGGCTGTACTAATTAGCACTCGAGTGATGTGATAATTCCAGTTGCACCATTTACTTTCCTATGCTGTATTTCATTATTATTTTAATTTTATTCATTCCATTTTCTGTGTTATGTAACTACCAAATTATGTTTTAATTTCCATTTACAAGTTATTTTAATATCCTTTTTTGCTATTTGTGTGTTTGAAATTTCCCCATTTATATTTTGAATTTCTATTTACTGATTTGCTAAACCCCAGTTTGGATTCTGGTTAAGAGTGATTTGTTGGATATATTTTTTTTAAAATACCTTCTTCCAGTGTGTGGCGTAATGCTTTGTTCCATTACCTGCAACATTTTGGAGAAGGAGCTTAGTATGGAGAAATAGGATGAATGTATAATATCATTTGATACTAAAGAGTATATTTTAATTTCCTTCAAGCCTATGAAGGCTGTTAAGGAGAAGTTGTATGTTGGCTCAGGCTAGGGTGGGTTAGGTTGAAGAACCAAAATTTGGTTAAATATTTTTTATGATTGATCAGTGTGCACAAGAAGTTCAGTTAATCATATGTGAAGTGAAGAATAGAAAAATTGAAAGTCCTTGTCTGGCTTTTTCCTGGGTAAATAAAAATGTATCTGTGAATTTTAGCTCCATGTATGGAAAGGTATTTCTTTGTAGTCACCTATATTATAATAGAAAGGGTGGAAGGATTGCTTTATCCATAGGTGTCTATCAAAATTGTAGGTATTGAATAAAATTCAAGACTGTCATATCACATTCCATTATAAGGCTACACTAGTTCCTAGCTGATTGCTGTATTCATTCCCTAGAAGCACACATTCATACATTTCTTCCCAGTGTAATAAACCTGAATTTATTCCCATTGGCAGGGATAGTTTTGGAGACAAGTATTTGAAGTTTTTTCTGGTCCTCCTACAGTTATTCTTAGATGTAATTTTCCCTTGTTCTCCTTGTTAAACTAGCAGACCTACAATTCTTCTTGCTTCCATGAAGCTACCTAATTCATCTTAATTGCATAATATCAATATTTCCATTGGTATGGGAGTGATACAAATGTTTTAAGCTTCTCCACACTTTGTTCTAAATAAAGTCACTACCTTCTGTATCAGAGTTCTCTGTCCTTTTACCTTTCATCCTGGAAAATATCTCTGAGCTAACTCATGAAGTGGGAGACTGGGGTAGTGACCCACTTCTCTCAAAATGACAGCTCTGTTTTATTTTAAAAAGGTTGCTGATGGGGATTAGCAGTCTTATTCTACTTGACTTGCTTCTCTGGGAATGGAAACCCTTCCCATCATTTGAGCTCAAGTGAGAAAAATTGGGCTTCAGTATTTTCACCCTCCTGTAGCAGGTGTAGAAGTTAAGTCCATTGAATGAGGGCTGGGTGGAAGAAGGAAGCTTCCAGACTCTTAGCTGTAATTAACTTAAAATGAGTCTGCTACACAGAATTTAGGGAGATGGGAGATGCTGGTACCCTGAACTCCCACAGAGACAACTATATTTTGAATGGCGGATTATGGGGGAGTACTGGGGTGAGAGGGGTGGGGGATACATGGGGACCTCATATTTTTTTAATGTAATATTTTAAAAAATGAATTAAAAATAAATAAAAAATAATTAAAAAAAGAAAGGGAGAGAGCATCATCTTATTAGGCACATACACCAGGAGTGAAGCTTCCTCAAGCTTAGCCAAAGCAAGGAAGAGAGGAACGGGCTCATGGTTAAATTGCTATGGAATCTTACTATACTCAACAAGATGTTGAACAAATGTTTCTTAAATTCCTTATGCACTTAATAAGGTTTCCAGAAAACTTTGGTGTGTTTCAACATGTTTATTTTAATATAATAGTTATACCACTTTTGACTGTTTTACTGAGGACTAATTCAAAGTCAATTTTAGGTCCTCAATCAATAGTTTATAGATGTCAAAAGACACAAAGACCCATCAAGGAAACCTCAATGTTCAGAAATATTATCTCTGGTTCTTTAAATGCTGTCTGATAAATCCAGTGCATTGTTTTTCATCAGGATTGTTTCGTTCTTCTTTCCCCTGGAACAATCATTTCCAGTGGTCACAAAGCAAATAATAAAATTAAAGTTAATGCCTTCACATTACAATATTTAAGATGGATTCATCTGGGCTTTCTCTGTCTATGCACCATTATAAGCATCTGGACTGTCCATTGTGGGCTAGAAGAAAGCCATTCAGGGGCTTCTTCACAGCTGAGGGAGGGATGGTAGGATTTTCTTTGTAATGAAGATACACCAGTTATTGACTCACAAACATCACAATTTTTAATTATCCTGGTAAGACATACTTCATTTTAAGTGAGCTAATGGAAATCTTGTTTTGTTTTGTTGTCTTAAATGTCAGAGTTTAATATTCTTCATTAAATATCTGTTTTTGCAAAATTAGAGAATCCATGCTTTAGCCGAAAAGATTGGGTTTAAATATTTTCCTTTGGGGAGTATGTTGATATTCTGTTTGGGATTTCCATTATTTTACAACTGTCTTGGAAGTTTGAAATTATTTCAAAGTAAGAAAATAATAATAAAAAAATTCTTCCTTTACCTGCTTTTTTTTTTTAAAAAAAAGCTGGAAAGTCATTTTTATTTTTTTGCTTACCCTACCATCTGCTTTTTCTTATTGTCTTTTTTTAGGATACATAGATTACCCAAAATGTTACATTAAATAATATAAGAAGTTCCCATATACCCCACTTCTCACCATCCCACCCACTCTTCCCACAACCACCTCTTTCATCATTGTGGCACCTTCACTGCATTTGATGAATACCTTTTGGAGCACTGCTACACAGCATGGATTACAGTTTGCATTGTAGACTACAATCTCCCCCAGTCCATACAGTGGGTATGGCAGGATATATAATGTCCTGCATCTGTCCTTGAAGTATCATTCAGAACACCTCAAGTCCCCCAATTGCCCCAATATCACACCTCTTCTTCCCTCTCCCTGCTTCAGCAACTGCCATGACCACTGTCTCCACATCAATGATGCATTTTCTTCCATTGCTAAAGTCATAATAATTCTATAGTAGAATACCAGTAAGTCCACTCTAATACATATTTTATTCTTCCATGCTGAGGACCCTGGGATGTCAATGTCCACTCTACCTCTAAATTGAGAGAGGGCTTAAATCCAACATGGCTGAAGGATGGTATTCTCCTGCTTGTAGTTGTAGGCATTCTCAGTTCCCCGGTGTGGTGGTTGACCATCCTCACTTCCACATTACTTGACCTGGATAATTCTAATGGACCAGTGAGTAGGTATTGCAACTCTTCTGAGGTGCAGGGCCAAGGTGACACATGGACAGTCCAGAGATTCAAGTCTCCTGAACATACAACTCTAGCACCAACCACAGGTTCAGTAAACGTAACAGAAGAAGCATGTGTAAAGAGTCCACACCTGAGTTCAAATTCATCACACTCAGGAGCAGAAATTCCAAAGTAGGGCCCACTGGCAAGGCACTGAAATCCAGAGCCATATTCCATGACCATAGGATCTGGGTGTCCCTGTAGCCCTCAAGAGTAGCACTACCTGGGGGTGTATCTACCTTGGCTGTCTCTTGGATCCTGCTGAGATGTACATAAGTGTAAACCCTCTGATGGCCTCCCAACACATTTTAACTCATTCTCATAGCCATATCAACTCATTTGTCTTTAACATTTCCCCCTTTTATCAAGGTCTTTTTCTACTTGCATCACCAGCTGGTTCTTGGTAGTGATCCCTCTGTACCAGGGAGGATCATCCCCGGGCATCATGTTCTAGGCTGGGGGGAAGATAATGCTTTTACATGCTGATTATGGCTTAGAGAGTGTCCACATTTGTGCCACATGGAGGCGTACAGGACCTTTACCTGGTTTCTGACCTTGGTCTGTCAAGGAATGCTATTAGGCTTACTTAATTGACAATGAAAATGACATTAAATACCATAGATATTACAGAGTTAAGCTAATCTTAGGCACTGTATATAGAGTTTCTGACTCAGAATATTTGTTAAATGAGATATAAATAGTGATTTTTATGAGTAATAAAGTCAGTATTCCATTAATAGGAAATGTAGTTGTAAATGCTTGCATTTTCCAAGATATACTTGTCTTTATTGAAAATTACTGCCCTCAATAATATTTTCATAAATATAGTTTTATAAAATTATATAACATTTTTAGGCACTGAAATTAGGAAATAATTCAATACATTATCTCATTTATTTTTTCCTACATTTCTATGGCAAAAAGAAAGAATTGTTAGTTTTACGAAATTGCAGAGTCTTAAAGAATTATGATTCAGACTAAATATATACCTGGCAAATCCAAACCGTTTCACTCAGGTTCATATTACAATAATGACATTTATATAAAAGAAAACCAAAAGCTTTCTTCCATTCTACATATATCTTTCTCCATATTATAAATATAAGAAAAAAGCAAAACCACAGTATTTCAATGAAGATGATAACATTCTCTTCCCAGATATCATGGTAAAATTGCTTTGCATTATACTGTATTTTTTGGTTTGAGAGTGACTCATTGACAGTTTGTGAAGTCCTACAGACCTCGCAAATGAGTTCAGGATCTCTCTGTACTTAGAGTAGGGTTCTTAATCAGGTTTCTGTGAAGATTTCAAGGGATCCATGGATATGAATTGAACATTGTAATTTAAAGATATGATGATGTTGAGTGTCATAAAACTATCTGCAACTAAATTCTGAGAATTTATCTGTGGTTTGCACCTGACTGGCTAAGGGGTCCATGGAATAAGAAAGAGTTAAGAACCCCCGACTTAGAGCTTTGCAGTATGCGATCACTAAAAGTCCATGGCAGGAAGGAAGGAAGGTATACATGTAAGACAAGAGACTCATCCAGCCATATGTCAGTGGCCACAGCAGATATTCCCTTGACCTAAACACAGATCCAAGGACTCACAACCTCTGAAGCATCAGCATTAATATCCTGACAGAGGGAAAACATGCAGCAAAAATTTTGAATATGTGCTACAGCCACCAGTGGGAACTAAAAGATTTGGTATCATAAAGCATATGCATGCAGTTAAGAAAATAAAAGGGATTAAGTTGGCTAACCATGAGAAGGGTGGTGAGGGTGGCTCCCATCTCAGGGGAGGTCATGGGAGAGAGGCAGGGGTCATAGAAATGCTGGATACTCTGATTTTGTCTGTACAGGAGATAGGCCATGTAGATGCTGGCTAGGACGACGAGGATCATTAACCCAGCACCCGGGAAAGAAATTATTCTCATACAGGAATGTTTGGATGGGCAAAACATAATTTTCTTTCCCAAAACTACTGTTACTGTCCAATGAGACCCCTAATTGAGGAGGAAAGATGGTGCAGATTGCCAGATTGAGGATCCAACAGAAGAGGCAGGAGAACCCCCACATTTGTTGACATCCTGCTTTTGAGGACTGTCCCACTCCTGTGGCTGACTGTGACTGCCTGAAAAAAGCTCAGCAAGCTGATGGCACACAGAGAAAGATGGAACACCATGAGAATAATAGATGACTTTAAACCCACTATTTTCTAGAGTATGTGACAGTCTCAAATCCTCCATTATGTGATGTGTCACCTTCAAGAGAAGAACAAAGAAATCAGCCACATCTAAGTGGGTAAGAATGAGATCTGTAGGCCTCAGTCTGTGCCCAGTGGGAAATGAAGTCTGTAATTATAGAACAGGAAGATGTTTCCAAGAATACCAACTCCCAACTGCTACAGAAATACAAATTTCAGGACCACGTCAACAACAGTCATGTCTGTGGAGTTATTTTTCCACTCTTCTGAAAGATTCTATAAGTTTGGTATTATTTTTTAATAAAAGTTTAAGAAATATTCACCCAGGAATCATTTAGCTTTATTC
This sequence comes from Dasypus novemcinctus, assembly GCF_030445035.2. Taxonomy (NCBI): domain Eukaryota; kingdom Metazoa; phylum Chordata; class Mammalia; order Cingulata; family Dasypodidae; genus Dasypus; species Dasypus novemcinctus. The sequence continues at coordinate 174,166,403 of NC_080704.1, forward strand.
AAGTGAAAGTATTAAGTAGGAATTAAAATATATATTATTGTGTCTGTGTGTGTATTCAGATGTTTAAATGTATTCTTGGGTCATTTTTAAAACTAAAATTTTTATATTTGAAAAACTATGTTTACAGAATAATGCCATATTTGGCATTATTTGTATTATCATGTAACTGTCACCCGATTTCACTTAATGTTATATCTTATGTTTCCATTATAAAACGAGACTTTATTAGAATTTTATCAATGATTTCATTAATATCCTTTTATTGCCCAGATTCTATCCTAGTATATGCTGTTACATCGCAGTTAACTAAACACTAGACTTTATCAGTTTTTCTTCCAATGTCCTTTTTAAATTTATTTCTAATTTTTAAAGAAGTTTTAGAATACTTACATGTTACATAAAAATTTAAGGGGTTCCCATATGCCCCACTCCCTCCCCCCCCCACATTTTCCCACATCAACAACATCCCTCATTAATATAGTACATTTGTTACAGTTGATGAACACATGTTGAAGCATTGCTACTAACTATGGGTTACAGTTTACATTTTATTTTACTCTCTGCACTGCATGATTTTGTAGGTTATGACAAAACATACATTGACCTGTACCTGTCATTGCAATGTCATGCAGGATAATTCCAATGTCCCAAAAAAGCCCCCTTTTCCACCTATTATTCCCTTTCCCATCCCTCACTTATAAACTTTTGTTTTATTGCACAGACTCCATTCTAGTAAATGCCATTACATTCACTATCCATGTCTTGGTCTCTTGTGGTCTGTGGTAGTTTTAAGTCTTTCTTTGATTTTGATTACCATGACAGTTTTAGAGAATGCTGGTCAGGTGTTTTGTAGATGGCCATGCAATTTGAATTAATTCGGTGGCCTTTTTGTGATAAGGCAGGGTTTATAGGTTTTGAGAAAATATGAAAAACCCTTCTCAACGTATTGTATCAGTGGTACTATCATCATGATTTATCACTAGTGATATCAACTTAGTTCAACAGGTCAATATAGCTTTTACCAAGTCCCTCCACTTTAAATTTCCCTTTCTATACTCTAGTCTTCGAAAGCAAGTCACTAAGCCGATTTCATTCACAAGGCATGGGGAGAGGAATGGATTAAGCCACACCTTGTGGGAGGAATATCTATTCATCTAAATATTTATTCTCTATCTATATCATACTTGTATTCTCTAAAAAAGTATTTGTCTCTTCTCTCCATTTTCATTTGTTTTTGTCAATGTAGTCTCATGTACATTTATTTTATACTTGAACTTATAATACAATGCTACTTTTTATTTTACGGTTCAAATTGTTCTAACTTACTTCTGAGAACTCTTTTAAGTTGGTTTCTGTGTTCTTTATTTTCCATCTTTTAAAAATCACTGTTTTACTCTCTGGAACTACAAGAAACACCATTGCCAGTTTTCATTGCTCCTGATCCATTGAAAACAGGTTGAACAGAATATGAAATCTCTCTATTCTGTCTTTATAATTACTTTTGTAAATAAGTATTAAACACCTAGAGAGTGGAAATAACTGAAACTGGGAAGTATGGCCTCATGTTCCTCTCCTGTATTGGAGACCCTGGGCGAGAAATGACCTTAGAAGAGAAGAATAAGCAGAAGAAACAGAAAAATGCCTTGCAGGAACAGGGAAAGAATCCCAACCACAGTGTTCGCTCATTCAGAAGAGCACACTATCTGGCTGGACAAGTCTCCAGGTTCATATTCCACAGCAAGCGCTCCTCCAGAGGCAGTAAGAGAAAGACTGGTGTCCCTCTTCAGCTCTTCTGAGTCTCTGGTTCATCCATATATACGTGCCTGTGTCTAAAGAAAACACACAAACAAGGAAACAGAATGGGGAGGAAGAAAGTACATCCTAAGTTCAAAGACCACTTTTGCACAAACCTGCAAAAAAAATGAAATCAAAGAAGAATTTTTTCTGGTGCAGACAAATACTTGGCAAACAGGTAAAGTGCACTAGAATGTGTTCATTTAGAAGAGGAAAGTAATCAGAAATGGACAGAAAAAGAAAAGTTCTCAATCTGCTGATAGTATTAAAATTGCAGATAGAAAAATACTGGATAATGTAGATTACATAGTTGAAAATAAATAAATGTAAATAAAACCAAGAGAAAGAAAGATTAAAGAATGAGAAAACTGTGTCTATTGGGAATGTGCCTGTCACATGTAATAAGAAGAAGTGAAGTCATTTTTTAAAGAGTGTGAATATATATTATAGAATCTGTATGTTTTCCTTCTCTGGTTCCAGAAAAGAGGATTTTATCTAAAAAGTTGTCAGCAATAAAATGGAAAATTCTTTCTGATCAGAAAAATATAAATGTTTATGTTGTGTTTAAGGATGAGAATGCTGCTATAAAAACACTGAAAAAAAGGGAACACAAATTGCAGATGGACTTCACAGTAGAGTTGATCCACATCTGAGACCTCATATAGGGACAATAGATCAGTGTATATGGGGAATATCCCTTACAAAATTGGAAAACCTGCATTGAGCAACATTTTCTGGACTGTGGGAGTATTGTATCAGTGAGAATTTTGAGAGAACAAGTGACTTGAGAATAGAGATGCTGTTCATCTTGCTCTGAAATTAAATAATTCTGAACTGATGAGAAGAACATTTGGAGGCACTTGTTTATTTAATAAAGATAAATTAAAACAACAAAATTCCAATCCTGGTTTGAAGAATGACAGTAAACCAAAGCAGCAAATTAATTTTGCTTCGAACACTACAGGACAGTCTAAATATTTGTTTATTGGAGAAAATGTGGTTCTTATTGAAAAGAAAAAAAAAAGGACAGAAGAGAAGTGGACAAACTAAGCAACTGAAGCAGTTATCTGAAGCATTTCTTTTCTATTTAAATACTCGAAACTGATACTTAAAGTGTTGAGACCCATGTCTTGCATATCAGAATTTTTTTATGCATGGTGTATATGAAACTTGGAGACTTTCATTCTTAGTTTATTTAAATTTTAATACTGTCAATAAAAAACCACATCTAGCTACAGTCATTTCTCCAAGAAATCCTGGTTTCTTTTATTGCAGAATTATTTTTAGAAAACAACATTTTGACAGTGTATGGACATGTTTGTACTAGGGTAATGGGATTGACATAGTGATTAAAATGTTCCTGTAATTAAAAGGTCAGGTTTATATGACTTCAATGGCATAAAAACCCATAAAAATGAAGAAAATGTATATATCTTAATAAACTTTTCCACAAAAATAAAAGAGGAACTGTCACTTCACAACTCCAATGAAGTCAGTATTGGCATGAAGCAAACAGCAAAGGACGACAGCTCCAAAGAAAGAAACTACAATCTATCCAAAGTATATCCACAGTGTCTCTCCATTACATCCACAGCGTTGAAACTTATGGAATGTAGTTAACAATAATACTGTAATTTTTGTCAGTGGAAAAGAAGGTACTATATCAATGCTAAGTGTCAACAAAAGGGCTTATAAAGAGGTATGTGATTTTTCATTTTTGGATAATGAAAATGTTCTATAATTAACTGAGGTGATGACAGCTCAACTCTGTGATGAAAGGGAGAACCACTGAGTCTACGCTTTGGAAGGATTGTAAAGGCAGGGGACTTAAAACACAGTGAATCCAGTGATGGATGATAGACTGCAGTTAAGTATACAAATATGAAACTGTTCTCCCATGAACTATAAAAAATAAACAATACAGATACATGTATTAAAGATAGCATTGTTTATGGGGGAAATATTTAAATATAAGCTAGGGACTACAAGTATCAGTAATATTTTTGTTGTTTTCTTTCATCTTTTGTAACATATATTCCACAACAATGCAAGCTGTTGTTGTTGGGGTGATGTATGGGAATCATGCATGTTACTCATGATTGTTTTGTAAACTCACAACTCTTCTAACAAAATATCAATTTAAAAAGAAAGAAACCTTAGACAAATATCATTCATTTTAATATATGCAAAAATCCTCAACAAAATATGAGCAAACTGATTTCAGCAATATGTAAATATCATTTTTGGAACTTCTGGGAAGATGTTGTCAAGTTACATCAGCAGGTCTGAGAACACTTACAAAAACAAACTTAGAGACCTAGGGAGCTACTTTGGGGACATGCAGACCATGAACATGAAGTGCACATTATGCAGGATGGAGAGTGACAGAGAAACAAAGAGAGTGAAAGGAAATCCATGAGTTGTTCACCCCTGAGAATGAGAATGGCTCTCATCCCCTACAGCAAAACCAATGGCTCATGGTGGCAGAGAGGGGAACAGATGTCTTCCATCCTGAGAATAGGGAGGCTGTGGTGGAGGGCTGAGTGTGATTGTTCTTCAATGAATTTGGATAGTGGGACTTCATTTTAAATCATAGCTCTAGTTGTCCAAGAAAAAAAATGCAAGTGGAGGTTGGAAGATTCATTTCTATGCAAAGGATTGATGAAGAGCATTATCTACTGACAGGCTGGGAAATTGAAAGAAGAAGAAAAAAACAATTTGGAGCCTCCCATGTGCCTATCCAAGACACACCTGGATCTGGTTTGTGCCCCATTAATGGGATCCAGGCATTGTTTTGATGACTTAAGGAGGGAAATTTTAAGAATATGGAATAAGTTGAGTCAAAAATCAAAGAACAGAGTAGGATCCAAGTTGGTGGAATAGAGAATGACAGATTGCAATAGTAAAGCCACTCTGAAGGACTATATATTAGTCATCCAAAGGGTGCTGATGCAAAATACCAGAAAATGGTTGGTGTTTAAAAGTGTATTTATTAGGGGTAGAAGCTTTCAGATACCAGGCCGTGAAGCATAAGTTACTTCCCTCACCAAACTTTATTTTCATGTGTTGGAGCAAGATGGCTGCCAATGTCTGTGAGGGTTCAGGCTTCCTGAGTTCCTCTGGCCTCAGCTCCTCTATTTTCTCCACAAGGTCAGCTGTAGACTATCAGGTGAATGGCTATGTCTCTCTCCCTAGGGCTCCAGCTTCAGCATCAATCTCCAACATCAAAACTCCAACATTAAAAACCCCTAAATCTGTCTTTTGCCATGTTGTTTGTCTGTGAGTCCCCACCCACCAAAGGGAGGGGACTCAATGCCTTACTGTCACAAGAGATTTACATAATTTCTTAATCAAGTAAACCTATGAATACGATATAATCTAATATGCCCAGAGGAAAAGATCAGTTTACGACCATTATCCAGTATTTCTTTTTGGAATTCATCAATAATATCAAACTGCTACAGTTCTCAAGCAGTCTTATTGTTTTAAATATATTTTAAAAAATAATACACAACAATACCCTTAAAAATATTCACCAACATTATCTCCCCATTTTACTCTTCACGTTGTTAATATAAAAACCATAATCTTCCTAATTGTTTAGGTAACTATCTAGGGGTAATTTTTATGCACTCTGTATCTAAATCATAAGCTACACAAAAGTCCATTTCACTCTACTGTCAAATTATATTTCAATCTTAAGCCTTTCTCCTCATATATTTCATGTCAGTTTTTTCATCTATGGCACACTCATTTCTTTCCAGTACTATCTCCCTAGTTCCCTAATTGGTTTTCCTGCTTTCATTCATGACTCCTACAATTTATTCTTTTTTTTGTCTTCTCTATTTTTAAATTTTACATTAAAAAACACAAGGTCCCCATATACACCCCACCCCTACTACCCCACTCCTCCCACATCAACAAACTCTTCCATCATCGTGGCACATTCACTGCACCTGGTGAATACATTTTGGAGCACTGCTGCACCACATGGACAGTAGTCTACATTGTAGTCTACACTCTCCCCCATTCCACCCAGTGAGCCATGGCAGGACACACAATGTCCAGCATCTGTCCCTGCAGCAATAGCCAGGACAACTCCAAATCCTGAAAATTTGCCCACATCATATCTCTTCTTCCCTCTCCCTACCATCAGCAGCTACTGTGGCCATTTTCTCCACATCAGTATTACAATTTCTTCCCTTACTAATCACAATAGTTCCCCAGCAGAACACCAGTAAGTCCACTCTAATCTATATTCCTCCATCCTGTGGACCCTGGAATGGTTATGTCCAGTCACACTCTACATCAAGAGGGGCCTTAGATCCATGGATGATGGATGCAATTCTTCTGCTTGCAATTGTAGGCACTCTTGGCTCCCTGTTGTAGTGGTTGACCTTCTTCACCTCCATGTTAGCTGGTGAGAGTAAGTCCAATAAACCAGAGGGTAGGAGTTGCAAGTCTGCTGAAGCTCAGGGCCTGGTTGTCACATGGACAGTCCAGAGATTCAGGTCTCCTGAGTATACACCAACACAAACACCAACCACAGGTCTGGTAAAAGTAACAGAAGGGGCATGTATAGAAAGGTCATGGCTGAGTCCAACTCCATCACACTCAGGAACACAATTTATTCTTTACAAGTCTGAGTGGTATTTTAAAAGAGATAAAAAAAAAGAGATAGTCTTTTCATATGACCCTTCCTAAAACCAAAAGTCTTTCCATTATGCTTAGAGAAAATCCACACTTCATTTCCAGGTGATGTGCTTCTCAATAGTTTGAATAATCTATTTGGAGAAAAACATCACCAGGTATTGACTATATGCAAACAAAGGACTCCATCTATTTTTCTCCTATTTCTTTTCTTTTGTATTTCAGGGTATTCTTTAAACATGATTGGATCTTGAATTACATTTCTTTTCAATGTTGCTAAATTTAAGGTTCTCAAATTCAAGTGAAAATATTTTATCAGATTCTAAATGTTTTCTACTCAAGAGTTTAATACCAAGTGGTATAAATCATTATTTTCTTTTTTATGTTTTTTAAAATTTTATATTATTTATTCATTTTTTAAAAAACATTACATTCAAAAAATATGAGGTCCCCATTCACCCCCACCGCCCCCACCCCACCAATCCCCACACAGTAACACTCTCCCCATCATCATGACACATCCATTGCATCTGGTGAATACATCTCTGGGCATTGCTGCACCCCATGGCCTGTGGTCCACACCATAGCCCACACTCTCCCACGTTCCATCCAGTGGGCCATGGGAGGACATACAATGTCCGGAAATTGTCCCTGCAGCACCACTCAGGACAACTCCAAGTCCCGAAAATGCCTCCACATCTCATCTCTTCCTCCCATTCCCCACACCCAGCAGCCACCATGGCCACTTTTTCCACACCAATGCCACATTTTCTTGATTATTAACCACAATAGTTCGTGAATAGAATATCATTAAGTCCACTCTAATCCTTACTGTATTCCTCCTTCCTGTGGACCTTGGCTTGGTTGTGTCCATTATTTTCTTTATTCACTTTTCATTTTCCCCTCTTCCATTTCTTTTTTATTCTGCCTTCTTCTGTTTTCTCATTTCTTCAAGATTTTCTAATATTTCCAGTCTTTCATTTTACTTTATTTTTCCTGTATGTTTTTCATAATTTTAATTTTGTTTTTATTCATTTTTTATTTATAATTGTCTTTAATTTCCCTTTCTTCATCTTTCTTTCTTTTCATCTCTTTCTCATTTTTTGAGGATCTAATATTTTTTTAGTTGAATACAAGCAACCATAAAGATATAGTACATGTTGAACCAAGTGTCAAAGAGATAGAACACAAAGTGAAACAAAAATAAAGCCCTAGACTGGAAAGAGAAACTAACCAACTGAATAAACCCATCAAATAAACATATACATAGAACTCAGCAAAAAAAAAAAAAGAAATACAAGCAATAATAAAAATTAGGAAGTAATGGCCAAGTCTAATTAACAATCTAATGGCAGGATGAGTCACAGAGTGTGGATAACTACTGTTGAATGCCGAAACCAATATCCTTAACCAAATAAATGATATGAAGGAGGAGGTAAAGGATTGTAAGGAGACCCTGGAGGAACATACAGATGAAATTGTAAACACACATAAAAAGAAAGTAAATTTTATGGTATTGAAAGGGACAATGAAATAAATAAAAAATTCACTAGAAGTACATAACAGCACATTTGATCAGGCAGAGGAAAGAATAAGTAATATCAAATATATGACATCCAAAATTGCATACGACAGATAGACAAAAAAAAAAAAACAGAAAAATTTAAAAAGAGACTCAGGGAACTGAATGACAACATGAAACACACAAATCTATGCATTATGGGTGCCCTAGAGGGAAAAACAGAAGGTAAACGGGCCAGACAGGTTGTTTGAGGAAAGAATGGTCCAAAATTTTCCAACTGTTATGAGGCATATGGAAGTATATGTCCAGGAGGCACAGAATACTCAAAACTAAATCTTAGCAGATGTACCATAAGACACATGATTAACAGATTGTCAAATGAACAAGATAAAGAGCAAATCCAGAGAGCAGCCAAAGAAAAGAATCCATCACATATGAGGGGAGCTCAATAAGTTTTAAATGAAGATTTCTATTATGACACCACTGAAATTAGAAGGCAGAGTTATGACATAGTAAACGTGCTGAAAGATAAAACTGTGAATCAGGAATTCTGTATCCAGCAAAATTATTCTTCCAAAATGAGGGAGATATCAAGAATATTTTCAGATAATTAGAAAATGAGAGAACTTGTGAAAGAGTCCTGCTCTTCAAACAATACTAAAGGGGATTCTACAGTTTGGAGGAGAGAGTTAAAGGAAGAATATTAGTAAAGGTAACTAAAAGGGTAAAAAGAGAAAAAAGAATATATGACGTATATGCAGAAATAAGAGAGTGAATATCACCATTAACTGCACCAAATTAAAGAATATCATAAGGGAATGCTTTTAACAATTGTATGCCACTAAGTTGGACATTTCAGATGAAATGGATGAATTTATAGACACATAAGCAACCTACACTGTTGAAAGAATAGAACTCAACATACCAATCCTACACAGTGAAATTGAATTTGTCATCAAAAACCTACCAACCAATAAAGCCACGGACCAGATGGTTTCACAGATAAATTCTACTGATCATTCTGAAAAGAACTGAAACCAATCCTCCTCAATCTCTTTAACAACCTGAAGAACAGAGACCTTTATCTAATTCATTCTATGATTCCAATATAATCTTTTTTTCCCAAATTCTACTCGATTTATTCATTTTTTTAAAAAATTACATTAAAAAAACATGAGGTCCCCATTCACCCCCACCGCCCCCACCCCACCACTCCCCCCACAGTAACACTCTACCCCATCATCATGGCACATCCATTGCATCTGGTGAGTACAACTCTGGGCATCGCTGCACCCCATAACCTGTGGTCCACACCATAGCACACACTCTCCCATGTTCCATTCAGTGGGCCATGGGAGGACATACAATGTCCAGCAATTGTCCCTGCAGCACCACTCAGGACAACTCCAAGTCTGAAAATACCTCCACATCTCATCTCCTCCTCCCATTCCCCACACCCAGCAGCCACCATGGCCAGTTTTTCCACACCAATGCCACATTTTCTCGATTACTAACCACAATAGTTCATGAATAGAATATCAGTAAGTCCACTCTATTTTTTTAACCAATCTTTTTAATTTTTTAAATTTCTCTCCCCTCTCCCCCCGCCCCCAGTTAGTCTGTTCTGTGTCCATTTGCTGCATGTTCTACTTTTTGTTCGCTTCTGTTGTCAGCGGCACTGGAACCTGTGTTTCTTTTTGTTGCATCATCTTGTGGTGTCAGCCTCCGTGTGTGTGGCACCATTCCTGGGCAGGCTGCACTTTCTTTCGCACTGAGCGGCTCTCCTTACGGGTGCACTCCTTGCGTGTGGGGCTCCCCTGCACGGGGGACACCCCTGCGTGGCATGGCACTCCTTGCACACATCAGCACTGCACGTGGGCCAGCTCCACGTGGACCCACTGCACGTGGGTCAAGGAGGCCCGGGGTTTGAACCGTGGACCTCCCATGTGGTAGACGGATGCCCTAACCACTGGGCCAAGTCCGATTCCCAGTAAGTCCACTCTAATCCTTACTGTATTCCTCCTTCCTGTGGACCTTGGATTGGTTGTGTCCATTCCACATCTATGTCAAGAGGGGGCTTAGATTCCACATGGATACTGGATGCAATCCTCCTGCTTTCAGTTGTAGGTACCCTAGGCTCCATGGTGTGGTGGTTGACATTCTTCAACTCCATGTTAGCTGAGTGGGGTAAGTCCAATAAACCAGAGTGTAGGAGCTGAAGTCTGTTGAGGCTCAGGGCCTGGCTATCATATTGTCAGTCCAGATATTCAGATCCCCTAGATATATCTTAAACCCCAGCACCAACTACCATTCTGGTAAAGTAACAGGAAAGACTTGTGAAAAGAGGTCACATCTGAGTCCAGCTCCATCACACAGAAACACCAACTCCAAAGAAGGGCCAACTGACATGGCAGTGAACTCTATCTGCCATGACCATAAAACCTGTGGTCTCTTTAGCCCTCAGGAGGGGGAAGTAAGATGGTGGCTGACTGAGGTTGCCTTTCGGTCTCTCCTGGGAAGAGGCAGCTGGGTGCCGCTGGAGGTTCTCCGAGAACAGGGTTTTTCGGGATTTTTGCAGGGCAGGAAGTGTCTGGACATCGATTTGGAGGGAAGATAATGGAGAGGATTGGTCTATAAGATATAATTTGGGTTCTATTGCCTGGAGGTGAGACCTGCACATGGGTTGCCCCCTCCCTGGGGGTGGGTGGAGCCGCGGTCTCGCCCCTGCTTCCACGTTTTTTGGAGGCTCTGTGGTGCTGGGGAATTTGCAAGTCCTGGGCGGGCTGTTGGGCTGATGGAATGGGAAGTGTTTGTGGATAGATTTGGGGAGACAGACGGTGTTATGTGGTGAAGCGGGGGAATTTTTGATTGGGGACACAAATGATAGCGCATCCGCCTCGAGCCCCGCCCCCACAAGCCTGGCTGCTGATCTGCAACGGAATTAGATTGTTGACAATAAAGGGACATAATTGGGAGATTGTTATAGGGTGCGGCAAGGGAGGGGGACAAATCTGGTAGCCGATTGGGGAATATATTGTGAAGCTTGGGAACACCGGTTTTGTCGGAGTTTCCAACTGGAGCCCCACCCACTGGCCAGACTTCTGATCTGCGCCATTAAATTGGCAGCAGTGTAGAGGCGCCCTCATGCGGCTGATGTGTAGAATCAAAGGGTGGGAGCTGTCCAAAAGCTGAATTGACGATATATCCTAATACAATAAACTGAGTAAGTGAATTGCAGGGTTCAGACATAATATAGAATTTGCGGATCTGACTTCCCCCATAGGGCTGGCACCCAGCTGCGGGGATCCCTGAGGGCTGTGTTACACTGCGGGGCTCCTAGGCTTCCTGTTGACCAGATTTGAGGTGGCCAGGTCTGAATCCCCTAAATTCTGGTGGCCCACACCCCAGAGGCTCACACCTCTTGAGTCTTCAATATCTCAGATTTTCCACCCCTGAATGCATCACCCCCTGAGGTCCATCTGAGGTCCTTGAATGCCCTAGCCTTAAACATTTGCGTTTTTTCCTTATTGTTTCATTTTGTTTTGTTTTTATTTTCAATTAATCTTATTTTTTACTTTTTTTAATGTCCTGATTGCTAATATTGCATTATCCCCTAGTCTTTTCTCCCAGCATATCCCCCAAAGTCCTTTTTTTTATTCAGTTATTTAGGGGTATTTTGTTGGTGTAGTTCCTGTTGTAATCGTGGTTCATGTATATCTATTTTTGTCTTTCCCCTACTTGTTTCCGACCCTTTGCCCACCCCCTTTTTCTTTCTTCCTTTCTTCTCTTCTTTCTTTCTTTCTCTTTTTCTGTTTTCTCTCTCCCTCTTGTCCCTCATTTTCTACTTATTTTATTTTAACTCAATTATATAATAGGTGCTACAGGGAACACCTCACAGTTGCTGGGTTTTCTCATCCTCCAATCCCTCATTTCTGTGTGAACCGATTTAGACTACCTACACTCTCCCCTTTCCCCTACATCTTGATATCAGCCATCATCTACTGTCTCTCCTGTATTCCACCTTCCACCTCCCTTTCTTTGATCCACAAAGTGTCTAACTCTTAATTTCTAATACCTTTGTTCTGTATTCTGTCTGTTATCCACTCTTCAAACAATTACCTTTCTTTTCTCTTTCCCTCTCTCACGAAAACAATAGCTTTCTAGCTCATACCATATTCCTCCCATATTCACTCATCTACCTCATAATAGTTACTCTACCTACTGCTATAACTCTACACAATTTACATGAATTTAGCCTCCATCCTCCCAAATCTCATATTCTTGCTTTGTTAACATATATCACCAATACTAATTTACACTTTTCCCTTGCTTACACAATTGCCTTTCCCCGGCACTAATACTTTCATTTAAAGCGAACTTAACCAGCAACAAGAAATTAGAAGAAAAAGAAGAACAAATGGACAAAGAGAAGATATAACACTTATGCAAAAACAACAGCTAATTAATCTCCAAGGCTAGACAAAGAAGCTAAGGAACTGATTAAACCCATCAAGATAAAATGATGACAATACAGCAACAAAAATCTACAAACCAAACCAGCAATCAGGAAAACATGGCTGAATCCAATCAACAAACTAAAAATCAGGAAGGGGAGTAGAACTTCACACAAGCAATGAAAGATCTCAGAACATTTATCACCGACAAATTTGATGAAGTAATGAAAGAGGTTAACAACATGAAGACAACACTTGGAAGGGAAATTGCAGACATATGCAAAAACATAACAGATATGATGGGAATGAACACCACAGTTCAAGAAATCAAAAATACACTTGCAGCAAATATAGCAAACTAGAAGAGGCAGAGCAGAGACTTAGTGATGTGGAAGACAGTACATCAGAAATCAAACAGATAATAGAAGGGGTCAATAAAAAGATAGAAAAAATCCAGCTAGGACTTAGGGACCTGAATGACAATGCAAAACGCTCAAACATACGTATTACAGGCATTCCAGAAGGAGAAGAGAAGGGAAAGGCGTCAGAAGGAGTGTTGCAGGAAATAATGGCTGCAAACTTCCCAAATCTACTGAAAGAGACAGATGTACATATCCAAGAAGCACAGCACACTCCACTGGTCGTAAACCCCAACAGGCCCACCCCAAGACAAATACTTGTCAAATTATCCAATGCTCAAGACAAAGAGAAAATCCTAAAAGCAGCAAGAGAAAAGAAAACCATCACATACAAGGAAGCTCCATAAGATTAAGTACTGACTTCTCCTCAGAAAACATGGAGGCAAGAAGGCAGTGGTATGATATAGTCAAGGTACTAAAGGAAAAAAATTTCCAACCAAGAATACTCTATCCAGCTAAACTAGCATTCAAACATGATGGAGAGTTCAAAATATTCGCAGATAAACAGAAACTGGAAGAGTATACCTACAAGAAGCCTCCCCTTCAAGAAATTCTAAAGGGAGTTCTGCAGGAAGAAAGGAAAAAACAGGACAGGCAAAGTTGGAGGAGAGTATAAGAGCAACCAAAAAAGACAAAAATAGAAGGGGAAAAAATAATACAAACAAAATATCAGAAACACAAATCCAATCAAAATATGGCTAACACAAATAATTCCTTGAAAGTAATAACACTGAATGTCAACGGATTAAACTCTCCTATCAAAAGATTCAGACTGGGATATTGGATAAGGAAATATGACCCATCCGTATGCTGTCTACAAGAGACACATCTTAGACCCAGAGACTCATGGAGATTGAAAGTGAATGCCTGGAAAACAATCATACAAGCAAACAATAACCAAAAAAAGACAGGAGTAGCTATATTAATATCAGACAAAATAGACTTTAAATGTGAAACAATTGTGAGAGACAAAGAAGGATACTATATTTTAGTGAAAGGGAAAATCTCTCAAGAAGATCGAACAATCATAAATATTTATGCTCCTAACAAGGGTGCCTCTAAATACGTGAGGCAAATGCTTGAAAAACTAAGTGAAACAATAGAGGCATCTACAATTATAGTGGGGGATTTTAAAACACCTCTATCAACTCTGGACAGAACATCTCAAAAGAGAATCACTAAAGAAACAAAATATTTGAACAGTATATTAGAGGAGATGGATCTAATAGACATATACAGATCATTACACCCAAACACAGCAGGATATACATTTTTCTCAAGCGCACATGGATCATTCTCCAAGATAGACCATATGCTAGGACACAAAGAAAGGCTGAATGAATTCAGAAAGGTTGAAATAATACAAAACAATATCTCTGACTACAGTGGAGCCAAGCTGGAAATTTTCAAGGGACAGAGGCCCAGATTTCACACCACGATTTGGAAATTAAACAGCACACTCTTAGAAAAACAGTGGGTCAAAGAGGAAATCTCAAAAGAAATCAATGACTACCTTGAAACAAATGATAATGATAACACAACATACCATAATTTATGGGATGCAGCAAAAGCAGGACTAAGAGGGAAATTTATAGCCATAAATTCATATATCAAAAAAGAAGAAAGAGCAAAAATTGAAGAACTAACTGCACATTTGAAGGAATTAGAAAAACAACAACAAAGTAACCCAACAGGAAGAAGAAGGAAGGAAATAACAAAGATAAGAGCAGAACTAAATGAAAAAGAAAATAAGAAAGCACTTGGAAAGATAAACAAGACCAAGAGCTGGTTCGTCGAGAAGATCAACAAAATTGACAAACCTTTAGTGAGACTAACAAAGAAAAAAAGAGAGAAGATGCAAATACACAAAATAAGAAATGAAAAAGGTGATATCACTACCGACCCCACAGAAATAAAGACTATTATAACAGGATACTTTGAAAAATTATATTCCAACAAAAATGACAATTTAGAGGAAATGGACAAATTCCTAGAAACACATAAGCAACCCATATTGACGAAAGAAGAAATTGATGATCTTAACAAACCAATCACAAGCAGAGAGATAGAATCAGTCATTAAAAATCTCCCAACTAAGAAGAGCCCAGAGCCAGACGGCTTCACAGGTGAATTCTACAAAACATTCCAGAAAGAACTAACACCAATCCTGCTGAAACTATTCCAAAAAATCGAAACAGAAGGAACATTGCCAAACTCGTTCTTTGATGCCAACATTACCCTAGTACCAAAGCCAAACAAAGACACCACAAGAAAGGAAAATTACAGACCAATTTCTCTAATGAAACTAGACGCAAAAATACTTAACAAAATACTTGCTAATCGTATTCAACAACACATTAAATGAATTATACACCACGACCAAGTGGGATTTATTCCAGGTATGCAAGGATGGTTCAATATAAGAAATTCAACAAACGTAATACTCCATATAAACAGATTGAAGAAAAAAAATCACATGGTTATATCTATAGATGCAGAAAAAGCATTTGACAAAATACAGCACCCTTTCTTGATAAAAACACTCCAAAAGATTGGAATACAAGGAAATTTTTTGAACATGATAAAGTGTATATATGAAAAACCTACAGTCAACATTGTTTACAATGAAGAAATCCTAATATCCTTCCCTCTAAACTCAGGAACAAGACAAGGATGCCCATTGTCTCTGCTCCTATTTAACATTGTCTTAGAAGTACTTGCTCGAGCACTGAGGCAAGAACCAGATATAAAAGGCTTTCGAATTGGAAAGGAAGAAGTCAAAATTTCATTATTTGCAGATGACATGATCCTATACATAGAAAACCCTGAGAGATCTACAACAAAGCTTCTAGAACTCATAAATGAGTTTAGTAAAGTCGCAGGTTATAAGATCAATGCGCAAAAATCAGTAGCATTTCTGTACACCAATAATGAGCAAGATCAGGAGGAAATCAAGAAACAAATACCATTCACAATAGTAAATAAAAAAATCAAATACTTAGGAATAAATTTAACTAAAGAGGTAAAACACTTATACACCGAGAACTATACAAGACTGTTCAAGGAAATCAAAGAAGACCTAAATAAATGGAAGAATATTCCTTGTTCATGGATAGGAAGACTGAATAATATTAAGATGTCTATCCTACCAAAACTGATCTACACATTCAATGCAATCCCAATAAAAATCAACACAGCCTTCTTTAATGAACTAGAAAAACTAACTATGAAATTTCTTTGGAAAGGAAAGAGGCCCTGAATAGCTAAAGACATATTGAAAAAGAAAAACGAATTCAGAGGAATCACACTACCTGACTTCAAAATATACTACAAGGCTACAGTTGTGAAAACAGCATAGTCTTGGCATAAGGAGAGACACACAGACCAATGGAATCGAATTGAAAGCTCTGATATAGATCCTCACATATATAGCCATATAATATTCAATAAAGCCACCAAACCCTCTCAACTGGGAGAGAGTGGCCTATTCAACAAATGGTGCCTGGAAAACTGGATAGCCATATGTAGAAGAATGAAAGAGGATTACCATCTCACGCCTTATATAAAGATCAACTCAAGATGGATCAAAGACGTAAATATAAGAGCCAAGACCATAAAAACCTTGGAAAGCAGTGTAGCAAAACATCTACAGGACCTTGTAATACGAAATGAATTCATGAATATCACACCAACATCACGAGCAGCAAAAGAACTAATAGATAAATGGGACTTCCTCAAAATTAAAGCCTTCTGCACCTCAAAGGAGTTTTTCAAGAAAGTAAAAAGGGAGCCCACACAGTGGGAGAAAATATTTGGCAACCATATATCTCATAAGAAACTTATAACTTGCATATATAAAGAACTCCTATTTCTTGAAAATAAAAAGATAAACAACCCATTTAAAAAATGGGAAAAAGATTTAAATAGACACTTCTCCAAAGAAGAAATACAAATGGCTAAAAAGCACATGAAAAAATGCTCCAAATCTCTAGCTATCAGGGAAATGCAAATCAAAACTACAATGAGATACCATCTTACTCCCATAAGATTGGCAGCTATGAAAAAAACAGAAGAATACAAATGCTGGAGAGGATGTGAAGAAAGGGGTACACTCATCCACTGCTGGTGGGAATGCAGAAGGATTCAACCATTCTGGGGGACAGTTTGGTGGTTTCTCAAAAAACTAACCATAGATTTGCCATATGATCCAGCAATACCACTGCTGGGTATATACCCATCAGAACTGAAAACAAGGACACAAACCAATATATGTACACCAATGTTCGTAGCAGCATTGTTCTCTATGGCCAAAAGTTGCAATCAACCCAAATGCCCATCAACAGATGAGTGGATCAATAAAATGTGGTATATACACACAATGGAATACTACTCAGCTCTAAGAACAAATACACTGCAAACACACGTGATAACATGGATTAATCTTGAGAATCTTATGTTGAGTGAAGCAACCCAGGCTTTGAAAGACAAATACTACATGACCTCAATGATATGAAATAAGCAAGCTGCTTCAGAGAGCTAGAGACTGAACGATAGGCTTACAGGAAATCGGGGGGTGGAGGAAGGATGGGAGCCGATGTCTGCAGGAGTGGAATTTATGATGAGCTGGCGGTAAGTATAAACACAAAGAAGAGATAAAATGGGGGCAAGGGGTTGCCTTTGGGTGGGGCTTTGTGGGTTTGAGGGGGGCTGGGGATGGGCGGATGGGTAATATTCCCCAAAAAGTGGGGGGAGGGAGGGGTAGCATACGAACATAGTAGAGTGTCAGGTGTTGGCTGAAAGTAAATGCTGAGGAAATCGTATCAAAATATAATTAAGAGGGTTACTTGTTCAGGATGTTCGGCGGGGATGGTCTGATGCGGGACGGGCTCCTGGGAAATGTCTGAATGCTCATTTTGCCAGAGTGGGTGGTACCATTGGGTAGAGACCCAAGTAGTGAGAGTGGGGGTGGACCCACATCCTGAAGAGGACTAATGCCATCAAATAGGGAACCGTATCTCTCAAGAGTAAGGGTGGCTCTCAGGGCATTAGGGCAGTTGAGCAAGTTGGGCCCTGAACACTGTTGCAAGTGTCTCTGGACGTGGCTCCTTGGGAAATGGAGGTTGGCTGTCACTGTGCGCACCAAGGGGATGGGAAAATGGATGTTAAATGTGTGGAAGCAAAGTAAATGTGGGGTAAGAGAGGAGTTTCGCAAGAGAGCACAGGGATGGATATAAAACATGTAATATTACACCATAACCATATATGGGTCGACAGACTAATAATGTAAACCATAATGTAAAACATAGGATAACTAAAAATTTAGAAAACTGTATATCCTAAAGTATGGACCACAATGTAAGCGCGGATGTTGCCTTGTTTGAAAGATATTGTCTCAGTGTCTGTACATCACTTTAAGTAAATATGATATGAATAAGTTATAAGAATATCACTGTGGAATGGAAAAGGTTCTATGGTGGATGTGTGGGAGTACTGTATATTGTATATATGAATTGCTGTGGTCTAGGGCTCTTGTGAAGAGAAGTTCAATAATTAGGAAAAAAAAAAAGAAAAAGATAGGATGTAAAATTTTTCCAAGTCAACACGTATTCTGTATTTGACCTTTAAACCCATCGCCTTAACCCATTTTGCTAGTAAGGGATCCTGACATTATATTGGGCTTCAATTTTTGGGAGGTTTTGGATCACAGAGTGGTTCGGCAGTGGTGGTGGAGGAATACTAGTATAGGACACTATTTTTTTTAATAATTTTTTTTTATTATTGATTCTGTAAAAATAGTACATTAAAAAATATATATATGAGGACCCATTCAACCCCACCACCCCCACCCCACCACTCCCCCCCCAGCAACACTCATTCCCATCATCATGACACATCCATTGCATTTGGTAAGTACATCTCTGGGCACCTCTGCACCTCATGGTCAATGGTCCACATCATGGCCCATACTCTCCCCCATTCCATTCAGTGGGCCCTGTGAGGATTTACAGTGTCCAGTGATTGCCCCTGAAGCACCAACCAGGGCAGCTCCAAGTCCCAAAGATGCCTCCACATCTCGTCTCTTCCTGCCATTCCCCATACCCATTAGCCACCATGTCCACTTTTCCCACTCCAATGCCACCTTTTCTCTGTGGACATTGGATTGTTTGTGTCCATTGCACCTCTATGTCAAGAGGAGGCTCAGATTCCACATGGATACTGGATGCAATCCTCCTAATTTCAGTTGTAGGCACTCTAGGCTCCATGGTGTGGTGGTTGTCCTTCTTCAACTCCATCTTAGCTGAGTGAGATGAGTCCAATAAATCAGATTGTAGGTGCTGGAGTCTGTTGCAGCTCAGGGCCTGGCTGTCACATTGTCAGTCCAGAGATTCAGATCCCCTAAATATATCTTAAACCCCAACACCAACTACAACTCCAGCACAGTAGCATGAAAGTCTTATGAAGAGAGATCCCATCTGAGTCCAGATTCATCACGCATAAACACCAGCTCCAAAGAAGGGCCATCTGACATGGCAGTTAACCCCATCTGCCATGACCATAGTACCCATGGGCCTCTTTAGCCCTCAAAGGAACCAATACCTGGGGGTTGTATCTACTTTATCTGTCTCTTAGACTCTGCTCAGTTGTGCATAAGTGCAATCCTTCTGACAGCCTCCAGATTCTTTTTTAGAGACTAGTAGCCATATAAACTCATTTCTCCTTTCCATTTCCCCCTTACATTAGGTCAAACAGCATTTTAAAGTCATGTTATTTTATGTAGACAGGGATATTCTGCTGATCCGCATTGAACCTTCCATTCAAGGACATTTTCCTGTTGCATCATCAGTTGGTACTTGATAGTGATCCCTCGGTGCCAGGGAGGCTCATCCCCGGGTGTCATGTCCCACGCTGGGGGGAAGGCATTGCATTTACATGCTGAGTTTGGCTTTGAGACTGGCCACATTTGAGTAACACGGAGGCTGTCAGGAGGGACCTCTTAGGCACAGTGCTGCTCTAGGCCTTGCTCTTATTTCAGGTGTATTAGCTCACAAGCACAGTCATTAGTATCAGAGGCTCACTGTTGGACCCTCATTCATTCCTCATCCTTGCTGTTGCACCCAGGAGACTGCCACTGCTCCCCTAGGGACCACGACAGAGCCCCCCCGGCCAGGAACCCAACAACCCCCAACTGTTGTTTTTAATTGTTTCCACTATGAGCATATCCAAACATTTCCATGCACTCCAAACACATGCCCTGTATAACTCCCTGTCAACCATATGTCCCTGTCAATAACATCCCATACCAGTATTCCTCCGCTGCCATTTTTGAAGCACTATGTGATCCAAAACTTCCTGAAAAGTGAAGCCCAATATAATGCCAGGTTCCCTTAATAGTGAAATGGAATATAGCCATGAGTTTAAAGGTTAGATATAAAATACATATTGATTTGGAAAAATTCTACATACTATCTTTTTCTTTCCTTTTTTCTTAATTATTAAGCTTCTTTTCACATGAGCCATAGATCACAGTAATTCATATATACAATATAAAGTACTCCCACATATCCAATATAAAACCTTTTCCCTTCCACAGCAATAGTCTTTTAACATATTTATACCATATTTACTGATGTACAGATATTGAGACAATAGCTTTCAAACAAGGTAACATTTGTATTTACATTGTGGTTTATACTTTATGCTATACAGTTTTCTAAATTTTTAGTTACGCTATGTTTTACAATATGATTTACATCATGAGTCTGCTGGCCCCTATATGTTTTTGGTGTAATATTATATGTTTTATATACTTCTAAGACAATGTTAAATAGAAGGGGAGAGAGTGGGCATCCTTGTCTTTTTCCTGATCTTAGAGGGAAGGATTTTAGGATTTCCCCATTGTAAATGATGTTGGCTGTGGTTTTTACATATATACTCTTTATCGTGTCCAAAAAATTTCCTTGTATTCCAATCATTTGGAGTGTTTTTATCAAGAGAGGGTGCTGTATTGTGTCAAATGCTTTTTCTGCATCTATAGGTATAATCATGTGATTTTTTCCCTTCAATCTGTTTATATGGTATATTACATTGATTGATTTTCTTATGTTGAATCATCCTTGCATACCTGGGATGAATACCATTGGTCATAGTGTATAATTCATATAATGTGTTGTTGAATATGGTTAGCAAGTATTTTGTTGAGTATTTTTGTGTCTAGGTTCATTAGAGAAATTGTTCTGTAATTTTCCTTTCTTGTGGTGTCTTTGTTTGGCTTTGGTACTAGGGTGATGTTGGCATTATAGAATGAGTTCGGTAATGTTCCTTCTGTTTCAATTATTTGGAAGACTTTTAGCAGGATTGATGTTAATTCTTTCCGGAATGTTTTGTAGAATTCACCTGTGAAGCCATCTGGCCCTGGGCTCTTCTTAGTTGGGAGGTTTTTAATGACTGATTCTGTCTCTTTCCTTGTGATTGTTTTGTTGAGATCATCAATTTCTTCTTTCATCAATATAGGCTGCTTATGTGTTTCTAGGAATTTGTCCATTTCCTCTGAATTGTCATTTTGTTGGAATATAGTTTTTCAAAGTATCCTCTTATGATAGTCTTTATTTCTTTGGTGTCAGTGGTGATATCTCCTTTCTCCTTTCTTATTTTGTGTATTTGCATCTTCTCTCTTTTTTTCTTTGTTAGTTTCACTAAGGTTTTGTCAATTTTTATTCTCAAAGAACCAGCTCTTGGTCTTGCTTATCTTTTCAAATGCTCTCTTATTTTCTATTTCATTTAGTCCTACTCATATCTTTGTTATTTCCTTCATTTTCCTTCCTGTGTGGTTACTTTGTTGTTTTTTTACTAATTCCTCCAAATGTGCATTTAGTTCTTCAATTTTTGCTCTTTCTTCTTTTTTGATGTATGAATTTATGGCTATAAATTTCCCTCTCAGTACTGCTTTTGCTGCATCCCATAAGTTTTGGTATGTTCCAATATCTTCTTGAAGTCATTTATCTCTTTAACCATATTTTCTTTCATCTCATTAATTTGATTTTGGAGATTTCTGCATAATTCACTAATTAGTTCTCTAAAGTTCTGCATCTCTTTTGAGGCTTTGCTATATTCCTTTTCTTGAGCCATTTCTTCTATTTTTTTTTAGCATGGCTTATGATTTTTTTTGCTGACCTCTAGGCATCTGATTAGGATATAGTTCACTCAGATGTTCAATTCCTTTCTTTTTTGTAGGGATTTAGTGGCAGGATTCTGTACGTTACCACTGCTCTTTGGTTCCTGGCAT
Source organism: Dasypus novemcinctus (assembly GCF_030445035.2). NCBI lineage: Eukaryota > Metazoa > Chordata > Mammalia > Cingulata > Dasypodidae > Dasypus > Dasypus novemcinctus. The sequence goes on from NC_080704.1 coordinate 174,188,525, forward strand.
GATTTGTATTAGGATTTACCTGCTGGTTGCTCAAAACTGGGCACTGTACACTGTAATTGGTTGTGTGGAGTTGAATCTTAGGGTCTTGGGGAGGGAAGATAAAGAGATTGGGAAAAGCCTCTCCTAATTATTTTTAATTTTTTCATGTGTGTGTCCTTGGTCTGTCAGCAGATTGTGGTCTTTGGCAGTTCTCAGTTCAAATCAGGATTTGGGTGTACATCTTGCAACAGATTGGATCAATGTGACAGAGCTTCCTATCTTGAGGTTGAGTCTTGTATATCAAACTTTGTTTGAGACAGTTCTCCAGCCTTCTCTGGAAGCCCCCTCCCTTTATCCAGGCTTAAAATATTTCTACTCCCCTCTGAGTCATCAATAATCAGTCCTTGTTAGAAGAAGAGGAGATTGGGAGGGTCATATATTTTTATCCCCTTGCCAGTTCTAAAGAAAACGATGGTGCAGCCTCACCCAACCTGGAAGGGCTCCTAGTGTTAGGCCTCAAAGCAGGGCCTTTATGGATAATCAGAGATGGCATGAATAAAACTTCAACACGAGAGTTAGGCAAACTCACATATATTACGTCTGCAGAGGTAAGGAGTCAAGGCCAGTCCGAAGCGACTCAGACCCAACTCTCCGTGCTGCAGTTTCACTCTTGTTTAAATACCCAAGTTACTACTTAGCATTTGCTTTGATTATGCATTAGTGTTCATCCATATGGATGAACACACATAGCTGGTTATATAATTGTATGATTAGTATGGTCAGGAAATCATGTTGCACATACATTGCATGATCAAGAAAGGGGTGGATAACTCCACCCCTGGGTGGAAATTTTACTATGTTAATTAAGCAAGTTGAAGTGAGGACAGCAAGGGGCAGCTTCTGCACAGGTCTGGCCAACGGGTTGAAGCTGGTTTTCATACTTCATTCTTCAACTGTATATTCTTGACCATCAAAAGCGGAATTTGGCCCAAAGAGAGGGCTGCATTTCATTACCTTCTCATTTACATGCAATTCTTTTCTTTGTATCCTAGCAACAGGGAGAGAAACAAGTTACTTTCAGGTATTCTGTCATTCTACATCCATCAATTCCCTCCTTTTGGTGATATTCTTATCGCAGGGGATAGGGATGAAGTTCAGATCTTCTGTAACTACTTCCTGCTGACATTACGGGTGTTGAGCTCTTAGCAAACTACTGTAATAAGTTGGTCTAAGGAGGAAAAGAGGATCTGTTAAAGTATGCAATCGACTTCTGAATAAAGTGTTGCATGCATGATATAAGTAAGGTATAAGTGATAAAAGAATTAAGACAGTAAGTAATGGTCTTATGTACGGGAGCAGGCATTTGGAAAGGTTAGATGGGTTCAAAATTGCTTTCCCATGTCATGAGGTCATTGGCTTTGTTCTTTAGTTCCTCTATGTTCTCAAGGACTTCGCCTGATTCATTTACATAGTAACAGCACTCTTCTTTGAGGAATATACTTGTGCAGCTGTTAGCAAATCAAGTGCTCAGCAGTTTTGCAGCACTACTGCTGTTAAGGAGTTTATTTGATTTGCACTGTAAAGATAGTGTCTGCTATCTGAGCTGTTTGCTCCCACTTTGGAGAGATCAGTAGCTAGGTACAAAGAAGCGGCTGCAGTTCCAGTGGTTGCTGTGATTCCTAAGAAGGTAAACAAGGGAATTAATGTGATTGCTCTCTTTGTTCTGGAGCTAAATTTTGTTACTGGGAAGGGTAGGATGGTGCTGTCATTCATTGCCAATGCCTCAGGGAAAACATATCCAAGACTACAAAGTCCTTTCCAATACGGTGGAAGTGATGGATAAGCAGAATTTCCACAATGAAAGTATACTCCTGATTTGGGATTTAAGGTAGCAGTAGAAGTTATATTTGTTGCACCTGGTTTCCATTCTCGCTTGCTTGATTGCCAAGAGTGGGATATAAAATAAGAAACTTCTTCTTGAGTTAGGGCAGCACTAAGTAATGGGCCTATATTTGGGTGATGGGTTTGCTTTTCACTAGGAGTTTCAAAAAAGAACATGGAGTTAGCTTCATCATAATACACGTTAGGGTGATTTATATAGGGAGAGTTCAGTTGCCTGCAATTTTGATCGTTTGTGCTTTTAATGAGGATATTGTACATACCTTGGGGTCTGCCTTTACAAAATCTGGTGGGATTTTGTTCTAAATTTCCTATGAAAGCATGAGTATATGGCTGTTTCTTAAGAATTTGAGACCCCAACTGGAGAAGAAAAGTAAGACGATAATTTGTTGAGCTGGTAGTTATAGTATGGACATTAGCACTTCTGTTTTTAACATTTTGGGGGGATACACAGGCAGACAAGTTACACTGATTTGGGTGCAGTGAGTCAAGTTGGGGTCCAGGCCTTGTAGAGTTGGCTAAAATGAATATGCTACATTTATGATTACTATTATCTAAATTAAACATTTCTCCAATTATTGGAGGTGTTGCAATGATTTGATGTGTATCATTTAGATGCTCCACAAGTGAGACAAATGAACTTTGTTTCAGTGGGTTTTCCTGACTGCTGCTCTCAAGATGTAGACTGAAGCATTCCATAATATAGTTGACACAGGCACCCTATGATATTGATGTTGCAAATTTATACAGTACCAACACTTGGTTCTATTGTAGAGGTTTTGGATGATCTGCAAAGTATGTGTGAAGGATGAGTGATATCTTCCCTCAGGGCTGGTTACTGGCAGGTCCTGTAGAAAAAAGAACAAGATTAGTATTTGGTGGAGTTTTTTTCTTCTTGAACAGGAACCACAGGTACTCAGCTGGCTCCATCTCATATTTTGCTTCATGCTCTGGTGTGATCTCCAGCTCAGGACCTTCTTTATCTGCTGGTTCTGATAAGTAGTAGGGTTTTTCTCTGGTATGATGGACCCAGGGCTTGATTCCCTGCAACATAAGAGAAGAATGAGAGGTTAACTGTATTGTGTAAGGTCCCTCCTATTTGAGTTTAAGCTGATATTCAGGATGCTTGTTTTTCCAAACTTTTAAAAAGATTGAGAAGGGGTGGAGAGGCTGGTCAGTGGGGTATTTTAGGTGCATATTTGCATACGTGTACATGGTGTAAGGAGCTCTCCTAACTGTAAAACCCACTTGTGAAGGGCTCCCTCTAAGGTCACTGGTGAACTGGGTTTTCCCTTTGGGTTACTTAGAAAGGGCCTTCCGTACATAAGTTCAAAAGGACTTAATTCAAGTTCTCTTCTAGGGGCCACCCTAACCTGAACAGAGCTAGGTTAGTTGATTCTGCCCATTTCAACTGTGTTTCTTGACAAATTTTACTTAAGGTTTTTTTCTAAAGTATTGTTCATTCTTTCCACCTTTCTTGACGACTCAGGTCTCCATGCTACATGTAGTTTCCACTTAATTCCAAGACACTGATTGACATCCTGTACTACAGCTGAAATAAAAGCAGGTCGGTTATCTGACTGAATTGTATGGGGCAGTCCAAACCTGGGGATGATTTCCTAGAGGAGGAATTTAGTTACCATGGAATGCTGTTCTGTGCAACAGTGAAAGGCTTCCACCCACCCAGAAAAAATGTTTACAAATACCAAAAAGTACTAAAATTTTCCGTGGCTGTGGACATTACTGTGAAGTCTACTTGCCAATCTTCTGCTGAGGCAAGCCCTTTACCTTGTGTCCCAAAAGAAGTCCATGATGTTCCCTTTGGGTTATTTTTCTGCCAAGTAAGACACTGGTTAGAGACTTTTTGCACAGCTCGAGCAAGGTGAGGTCCCAGCACCAGTTGGTGAAGAAAGCTCAGCAGTGCTTGTTGTCCCAAATGTGTGGTTTGGTGGTAATATGAAACTAGGGGATATACTAGATTTTCAGGCAGATAAAATTGTCCTTCGCTGTTTTTCAGCCACTTACCCCCTTATTCTGATTTTTCTGAATTTTCTTCAAATCCCCATTCTCTTGCATGCTCGAGGTCTGCAGGGGTATAGACTGGACAGAAAATTTCCTCTATATATTGAGGAATCAGGTTTAATGAGTCCAGCTACTTGACTAGGAGGGTAGCCTTTTCTTGCAGGCTCTTTGCTGCTTGATCTGCTTGCCTGTTCATTAGGGCTACATAGGAGTCTCCCTTTTGATGTCCCCGGCAGTGCATTATGGCTACTTCTGCTGGTAGTTTTACTGCTTCTAAAAGTTCAGTTATTTGTGTGGCATGCTTAATGTCTTTCCACTCAGATGACAAAAGTCCTCTCTCCTTTGAAATGGCTCCATGTGCATGCGAGATTAAAAAAAAAGCATATTTTGAATCAGTGTAAATGTTCATTCTTTTTTCCATTCCCTCTTTGGAGGGCTCTAAGAAGGGCAATAAGTTCAGCCTTTTGTGCAGAGCTCCCTGGGAGAAATGGTACAGTTTCTAGTACTTCTAGTAGAGGAGTATCCTGTAAGTCTTTCCTGGAAGAAAAGACTTCCTCTAGCATTTCTATAGTCATGAATACGTATTTCTTCAGTAGTTGATGGGAGTAGAGAAGCTGGATTTAAGGTTGCACAAACTTTTAATTTAATTTCTCGGTTGCCTAGGAGTGCTGCTTGATATTATCCAAGCTTCGCTTGGGTTAGCCAAAGATTCCCCTTTCCTTCAAGCAGTGTGAGTACTCAGTGGTGGGTGTGAATGGTGAGGGGCTGTCCTAATGTAAATTTTTCAGCTTCCTGTAATAAGACACAGGTTGCAGCAACAGCTCTTTTTTTTTTAAAGATTTATTTTTTATTTATTTCCCTCCCTCCCCCCCCCCTTCTCCAGTTCTCTGCTCTCTGTGTCCATTCACTGTGTATCCTTCTGTGACTGCTTCTATCCTTATCAGCAGCACCGGAAATCTGTGTTTCTTTTTGTTGAGTCAAGGCCCGGGGTTTGAGTCGCGGACCTCCCATGTGGTAGGCGGATGCCCTATCCATTGGGCCAAGCCTGCTTCTTGCAGCAACAGCTCTTAAACATGCCTGCCACCCTTTTGCAGTATTGTGTAGCAATTTTGAGAAGTACGCTACCGGACGAAGCTCACTTCCCAATTTCTGGGCTAACACTCCAAGGGCTAAATCTTGTTTTTCATGGACAAATAAATTGAAAGGTTTTCTGAGATCTTGTAGTCCCAGGGTAGGGGCACTAATTAGCTCCTTCTTCAATTGGTGAAAGGCTTGCTCACATTCAGAGGTCCACTGGAGGGGCTCTGCATCCCCACCAACTAAAGCTGTGTGCAGGGGTTTAGCTATTAGCCCAAAATTTGGAATCCAGATTTGGCAGAACCGAGCCATGCCGAAAAATCCCAACAGCTGGCAACGGCTCTTTGGGCTTTTTATTTCTAAAATATCTTTTACTCTAGCAGTAATCAGGGTCCTTGTTCCTTTCTTTAGTTCAAACCCAAGATAGTGGACTGATTTTTGGACTAACTGTGCTTTACTCTTTGAGACTTTGTACCCCATTGTTGCTAAGCTCTTTAGCATTTCAGTTGTATCCTTACCATATTCTTCTTGGCTTGGGCTTGCAATTAAAGTGTCACCTACATACTGAAGATATTGCCCATTTAATGTAACTGTCTCTAGCAAGTCTTGGGTTAATTGTTCACCAAAAATAGCTGGGGAATTTTTGAATCCTTGGGGCAGCACATTCCACGTATATTGTTGCTTATGTCCTGCATTTGGTTCTTCCCACTCAAAGGCAAAAATTTCTTGAGAGGAGATATCCAGAAGAATGCAAAAGAAGGCGTCTTTTATATTTTCAACCTTTTTCTTCTTTATTTTCTTTTAAATGTTACATTCAAAAAATATGAGCTCCCCATATACCCCCCACCCCACCCACACTGTCCCTCCCACATCAACAAACTCTTCCATCATTATGGCACATCCACTGCACCCAGTGAATACATTCTGGAGAACCATTGCAGCACATGGACAGTGGTCCACATTGCAGTCCACACTCTCCCCCAGTCACCCAGTGGGCCATGACAGGACACACAATGTCTGGCATTCATCCCTGCAGCACCACCTAGGACAACTCCCAATCCTGAAAATGCCCCCAAACCATATCTCTTCTTCCCTCTCCCAATCATCAACAGCTGCCGTTGCCACCCTCTCCACATCACTACTACAGTTTCTTGCCTTACTAATCACAATAGTTCCCCAGCAGAACACCAGTAAGTCCACTCTAATCCATACTCCATTCCTCCATCTTGTGGACCAGGGATGGCTATGTCCCCCTCTTCCTTAAGAGGGGGTTTAGATTCCACATGGATGATAGATGCAATTCTCCTGCTTTCAGCTGTAGACACTCTTGGCTCCCTGGTGTGGTGGTTGACCCTCTTCACCTTCCTGTCAGCTGACCAGGGTAAGTCCAAGAAACCAGAGGGTAGGAGCTACAAGTCTGCTGAGGGCCAGGGCCTGCCCATCACATGGACAGTTAAGAGATTCAGGTCTCCTGAGTATACACCAACCCAAACACCAACCACAGGTCTGGTAAAAGTAACAGAAGAGGTATGTGTACAAAGGCTATATCTAAGTCCAACTCCATCACACTCAGGAACACAAAATCCAAAGTAGGGCCAAGTGACATGGCCCTGAACTCAAGAGCCATCTTCCTTGGCCATAAAACCTGTGGATCACTGCAACCCTCAGGAAAACCAGCACCTGGGTTTTAACCTACATTGGCTGTCTCTGGTACCTTGCTGAGGTATGCATAAGTATCACTGCCTGATGACCTCCTGACCGTCTTTTTTGGAGACTCTTAGCCATATAAGCTCACTTGTCCTTTCCATTTCCCCCTTTTTATCCAAAGTCAAAAAGCAGTTTTTAACACCTGATGTTACATATAGGCTAAGATATTCTCCCAGTCTGAGTTTACCTCTTTGCTCATGGTCTTTTTGTAGTTACATCATTAGCTGGTGCTTGGTAATAATCCCTTGGCTCATCCCTGGGAGTCATGTCCCATGCTGTGGGGAAGGCAATTCATCTACATGCTGAGTTTGGCTTAGAGTGGCCACATTTGAGCAACATGGAGGCTCTCAGGAGGTAAATTTGAGGCACCCCACAGCTGTAGACCTAGTTCATATTTCAGGCACATAGGCACATAATCAGAGCCACCAGTATCAAGGGCTCATCATTGGAACATCCATCTTTATTGGTCTTTGCCATTGCACTTGGGGGATTGTTGTTGTTCCATTAAATCTAATACTGAAAACCATTCATTCTCTGCATTGAGAGTAGTAAGCAAGGTATATGGGTTTGGCACAACCGGGTGGATGTCTTCAACTATTTTATTTATAGCCCTTAAATGTTGGTTAAATTGGTACTCTCCACTTGTACCAGGCTTTAAAATGGGAAGAACTGGAGTGTTATATGGTGATCTGCAAGTTCGGATCAGTCCCACGGCCAATACCCATTGAATTATCAGAGCTAACCTTATTTGTGCTTTAAAAGGAAGTGGGTTCTGCTTGATGCAAATTAGCTGGCTTGAGGTTTTAATTATATTTTTACTGGATTTTCATGCATGGCATGGCCAGGGTGTCCTGTTGCCCAAATCACTGCACTTACCTGAGAGTCTATTTGAAGTGGATAGTTATTCTCTTCATGCTCTCCTTCTACTTCACCTAAGAGGGCTGCCTGCAGGGCCCATGCTTGTTTTTTTGGTATCACATTTAGATATCCTTTTTTAAGTGATTTCTGCTTGAAGTTTAGGTAAAAGGTCCCTTCCTAAAAGCAGGATTGGATACTCAGGCATGTATAGAAATTGGTGACAAACCTGAACCTGGTCTTTTCCAATCTGGCAGTTTAAAGGAGCTTAAAACTGCGGTTGTGAAGCTTTTCCCATAGCTCCAGAAATGGTGTTTTATGAACCTGGAATCTTCTGATTTACATACAATTCTTTTCTTTGTATCCTAGCAACAGGGAGAGAAACAAGTTACTTTCAGGTATTCAATCATCCTACATCCATCACTAGCTCACAGCAGACAAAATTTGTGGGTCAGAAGCAGCGTCATCCTTAGGCTGTGTGTCTCTCTCTCCCCTTTTCTGGGGTGGTAGATCCCTGGACCCCCCTTTGTCTGTAGTCCCAGGCCCAGATGCCTGAGCATTTTTAGTGGGTGGGGGTTGGTTCTGGCAGCAGTAGCCACTGGTTTCAACTTACAGTTTTGTGGTTGTGATTTTCCACCTTTGTCGCTCTCTCTTCTGGACAACGTTCAAACTTTGCCTGGTGTCCTAAACTCTAGAAGATCTTTTTCTAGGCTATTTCAGCCTGTTCTCTAACTATTTTTCTGGAGGAGAAAAGAGTCACATGTCTTTTTAATTTACCATCTTCCCAGAAGTCCCCTGTTGGGTTTTATAAAGAGTATTTATTTTGGGTATAAGTTTACAGTTACCAGTCAATAAAGTGTAAATTACTTCCCTCACCAAAGTCTCTTGGCATGTGTTGGAGCAAGATGGAAGCTGACATCTGCAAGGGTTCAGCTTCTTCTTCCTCTTAAGTCTCCATGATCCCAGCTTCTTCCATTATTAGTTGTAATTTGAGATAATTCTCATCTCTTTCCCACGGCTTGTCTCCAGGCTCAACTGCTCTGCTCTGTCCACAAGGCCAGCTGTAGACATTCCGGCTAATGACTCATCTCTCTTCCTGGGGCCTCTGCTGAGTCTATTGGAACCGTTTCTCTTTCCTCACATATCTCTTCTCTGTGTATTTACTTCCCAGATCTCCAGGATCAAAACGTAAACTTTCTCCTCTCCTATGTCATTTTTTTCTGTGAGTACTTGCCACTGTGGTCCTCCTGTCATGGCTCAGTCAAGACTGTAATCATTACTTGTTTATTTAATCAAGTAAAAGTGAAACCTCTGAATCCAATCCAATCTAATATGCCCAGAGGAGCAGACCATTTCTCAAACATAAACCAATATCTATTTTTGGAATTAATAAAGAATATCAAACTGCTACACATGGTAAAAGGCATATATTATGAATACACACAGCTAACAGCATACTCAAATGTGAAATGGTAAAGGCTTTCACTCTAAATCTGTCACTTAAGATCTGCCCACTCTCACTGCTCATCTCACATTGTATTAGAAGTTCTTGCATAAGTACTTTGTCAAAAAAGGAAATAAAATTAATCACAAACCTAAATACAAAACAAGATCCATAAACCTTCTAGAAGAAAATGTAGGAAAATATCTTCAAGACCTGGTTGTAGGTGGTGGATTCTTAAAGAGGTAAGAAGAGGGCTGAGATGGACTACTAAGTTAATATATGTACAAGTTTTAATTCACTTTATTGTAAAAGTGTGGAAATTTATAGAGTTGATATTAACACTTTATATTGATTAACAGCTGGTTTTTAAATCTGAATGTGGCTGAAAAAGGGTAGTTCAGGAATGTAAACACCAACTGAAAGAAAGGTAGAGAATAATCTAGGGACTGAATAATCCAGTAAACCCAGAAGTGGATGAGAATTGGTAGTTGATGGTAGAGATGCATGAGTGTCCTTTGTGAGCTAGAGCAGACGTACATCACTATTTCAGGGTGGTGGGAATGTGGAGAATCATGGATAAAATACAACTGGAGTGACCAATGGACTGTGGTTAACAGTAATAATGTAATCTTCATGCATCTATGCTAAAAATGTGCTGTATTGATAATGGAGGAGTATGAAAAAAGTGTGCCAAATGTAAAGTATGCACCTGGTAAGAGTCTGAGGATATTATCTCATGATCTATAACTAATGTTCCACCATAGTGTGGTGTGTTAATACAGAGGTGTTGTATGGGAAATCTGCACATGTGAATGAATGATTGTTTTGTAAGTTTAAAACTTCTGGCATAAATATATATTTTAAAATATTAATAGAGTGGGTTGGGGGAAAGTATACCAAATATAAGATAAGGACTGTAATTAGTAGTAAGATTTTGATGATATTCTCTCATCATTTGTAGCATGCTTTAAAACAATGCAGAGTGTTGACAGTGGATTGATGTATAGGACCCCTGTAAGATGTTATACCTGTTTGCTTTGTAAGTACACAACTTTCACTAAACACTTGTGTATATCATATATAATTTATATATATATAAATTATATAAAAAATAATAATAGTTTGGGTAGGGGGAAAACATACCAAATATAATATACTTTATTTGGTAATACTATTTTTAAGTTTCTTTTTCTAATTTTAGTTTTTAATTTATAAAGTAGCTTTATATTACATAAATGTTACATCGAAAATATAGGGGATTCCCACACATCCCATCCCTTCCCCCCACACCCGTCCTCACCAACAACATCCTTCACCAGTGTGGAACATTCCCCACAACTGATGAACACATAATGAAGCATTGTTACCTACCATGGTCTATAGTTTACATTATGTTCTATACGTTGCACCGCACAATTTTTTAGGTTTTGACAAAATGTATAATGGCTTGTACCCGTCACCACAACATCATGCAGAACAAATCCAATGGTTAAAAAATGCCCCCTAATATACCTATTCTGCCTCTCCTTCTCTTCAGAACCTCTGGTGACCACTTTCTTTATATCAATGTTACAAGTTCTTCCATTATGCTCTTTAATCATTAGTTAAAAATGTTTCACAACAATTCAAGGTATTGTTGGTAGGGTGAGCTATGAGAGCTCTGTATGATATTATGTATGATTGTTTTGTAAGTTCACAACTATTACTATGCACTTATTACTTATGTATGTTTATGTATGAGTGATATACTTCAAAAAAATTTTTTAATTTCAAAAAAATCCACAATGGGATATCATTTTGCACCTACCGGACTAGTCATTATTACACAAATGGAAAACAGCAAGTGCTAAAGACGTTATGGAGAAATAGAAACACACTTTCACTGCTGTTAGGAATTAAAATGATATGGCTGCTGTGGAAGTCAGATTGGCTGTTTATCAGGAAGCTAATTATAAAACTGCCAGATGATCTTGCATTCCCACTTCTAGGTATATACACAGAAGAAATGAACAGAGATATTGACAGACATTTGCACACTGATATTCATAGTGGCATTATTCATAATTGTCAAAAGATGGAAACAACCCAAGTTTCCATCAACTGATAAATGAATTGTCAAAATGTGGCATGTGTGCATGTGTGAATAATGAAATATTATTCACCTGTAAGAATAAATAAAATCCTGATAAATATAACAACATAGATGAACATTGAGAACATTATGTTGAGTCAAATAAGCCAAGCACAAAATAGGACAAGTATTGTACAGTGTCACTAATATGAACGAATTATAATAAGAAAAATAATGAACTTACTATATAGAATATAGTTTACCAGGAATTAGAATAAGGATGAAGAAATGAGAGTGGATGCTTAATTTCTGCAGAATTTACAGTAAGGTTGATAACAAATGCTTGAAATTCGATAGAGGTGATGGAAACACAAAACTGCAATTGAAATTAATATCACTGAATTGCGTGTGTGATTATGGTTGAAAAGGTAAGTTTAGGGTCTAAGATGATTCCCTACAAGGAAATCTAGAGGATCAAACATGGAACTGTATAATATACTGTACTCAGTTATGGATGCTGCCTTTGGTTAATAGTTCAAATATAAAAATGTTCCTTCATGAGCTCTAAAAAATGCATTGACAACGTGCTGATAATAGGGCAACACATGGGGAAAAAAACAAATGCAAATTATCAATTATAATTAACAGTTACATTGTAATATTTTTCATTAATTTTAACAAAGAAACTGTACCAATGCTAAGGATCAATAATATAGATTTATAAGGGGTAAGGGTATTTTTATTTTTGCTTTGTTTTGTTTTATGCTTGGATTAAATCAAATGTTCTAAAATTGATTGTGGCGATTAATGCACAACTCTGCAATTATACTGACTTCCATTGATATTGATAGTACATTTTGGATTGTACATTGTGTGAATCTTTAATAAAATAAGGGAAAATTCCAATAAGGACAAAATTAAATATATAATTATTGTACATATACAATAAAAATTAAATCAATTGTGTAATATACATTAATAGAATGAAGGGGGGAAATGCATGATCATCTCAATTGACACATAAAATGAATTTGACAAAACCCAGCAAGACTTCTGATAATAACATTTAGACACTAGAATAAAAGAGCCTCTACCTAATAAAGGTATATAAAAAACACATACAATCTCCATTTCCCGTTAAGCCACGTCCAGAGATACTTGCAGCAGTGTTAAGGGCCTGACTTTCTCAACTGCCCTAAAGCCCTGGGAGCCACCCTTTCTCACGAGAAATACAGTTCTCTCTATTTGATGGCATTAGTCCTCCCCAGGATGTGGGTCCACCCCAACTCTCACTTCTTGGGTCTCTACCCAATGGAACAACCCATCCTGGCAAAATGAGCCTTCAGCTATTCCCCCGGAGTCCGTCCCGCATCAGACTATCCCCCCTGAGCATCCTAAACAGATAACCCTCCTAATTATATATATATTTTTTATTTTTTTGTTTTTATTTTATTTTTTTAACAGACACATAAGGATTTATTTATTTATTTTTGCTTCTTTATGATGATTTTTTAAATCTATTTAACATACAGAAGTAACATACAAAATACTGTGATGGCTAATTTCATGTACCATCTTGGCTAGATCATGCTGTCCTTACATTTTTGTGAACATGAATTTTTTTTTTAATTTATTTTTCTATTATTGATTCTGTAAAAATATTACATTAAAAAAATATATATGAGGACCCATTCAACCCCCCCCCCCCCCCCCAGCAACACTCATTCCCATCATCATGACACATCCATTGCATTTGGTAAGTACATCTCTAGGCACCTCTGCACCTCATGGTCAATGGTCCACATCATGGCCCATACTCTCCCCCATTCCATTCAGTTGGCCCTGTGAGGATTTACAATGTCCAGTGATTGCCCCTGAAGCACCATCCAGGGCAGCTCCAAGTCCCAAAGACGCCTCCACATCTTGTCTCTTCCTGCCATTCCCCATACCCATTAGCCACCATGTCCACTTTTTGATACGATTTTCTCAACATTTTACTCTCAACGAACACCTGACACTCTCCTATGTTCGTATGTTGCCCCTCCCTCCCCCCAATTTTTGGACAATATTACCCCTCCGCCCATCCCCAGCCCCCCTCAAACCCGCAAAGCCCCACCCGAAGGCAACCCCTTGCCCCCATTTTGTCCCTTCTTTGTGCTCATACTTACCGCCTGCTCATCATAGATTCCACCCCTGCAGACGTCGGCTCACATCCTTCCTCCACCCCCCGATTTCCTGTAAGCCTCTTTTCCAGTCTCTAGCTCTCTGAGGCAGGTTGCTTGTTTCATATCATTGAGATCATGTAGTATTTGCCCTTCAATGCCTGGGTTGCTTCACTCAACATAAGGTTCTCAAGATTCATCCATGTTATCACGTGTGTTTGTAGTGTATTTGTTCTTACAGCCGAGTAGTATTCCATTGTGTGTATATACCACATTTTATTGATCCATTCGTCTGTTGATGGGCATTTGGATTGATTCCAACTTTTGGCGATAGTAAACAATGCTGCTATGAACATTGGTGTACATATATCGGTTTGTGTCCTTGTTTTCAGTTCTGATGGGTATATACCCAGCAGTGGTATTGCTGGGTCATATGGCAAATCTATGGTTAGTTTTTTGAGAAACCACCAAACTGACCTCCAGAATGGTTGGAACCTTCTGCATTCCCACCAGCAGTGGATGAGTGTTCCCCTTTCTTCACATCCTCTCCAGCATTTGTATTCTTCTGTTTTTTTCATAGCTGCCAATCTTATGGGAGTAAGATGGTATCTCATTGTAGTTTTGATTTGCATTTCCCTGATAGCTAGAGATTTGGAGCATTTTTTCATGTGCTTTTTAGCCATTTGTATTACTTCTTTGGAGAAGTGTCTGTTTAAATCTTTTTCCCATTTTTTAAATGGGTTGTTTATCTTTTTTATTTTCAAGATATATGAGTTCTTTATATATGCAAGTTATAAGTCTCTTATCAGATATATGGTTGCCAAATATTTTCTCCCATTGTGTGGGTTCCCTTTTTACTTTCTTGACAAACTCCTGAGCCCCCATAGCCTGTGTTCCATGGACTTAAGTGCCCTAGGTCTGCAGATTCCTGGACTTCCCTTTCCCAAGTCCAGCGCTCCCAGAGTTCCGGGATTGCCTTTGCCCTCTGGTTTTGGACTGACTCTGTGAGTGGGAGGGATTCGGTGGGGGGTGCAGTAGAGGGGCCTGGCTAGTGTGGGTTCAATGTTCTGGTGTTCCCCGCCCCCTTTTTTCTTTTTTAATTTGTTTCCTGTGCTTGGAGCAGCATACTCTCTGGCTTGGGGAGAGTCTGGGAAGAGAGTAGTGGCAAATCTGCTGACAAAGCAGGATTGTCCTCAATACCCTGCAATAGGAAACTTGGCCTGTGAGAAGGTGGAGTCAGAAAATAAAAGAACCCTCTCATAGCACACCTAAAGGAGAGGGACTGTAGGAGCTGCTTTCTAAGCCTCCAATAGCATACTTGGGGTTCCTGGTGAGGTGTGGGTGCTCTCTCTCCAGAAATTAAGAGCCATTGTTTTCTGTGTGGAGCTGATTCAACAAGAACCCACTAGAACCTCCTACTGGACCTCTCAGGCAGCTTTACTGCTGCTCGCGTGAGAGGGAAGTGAGGAAGGGAGAAAAGGGGAACGTCAGATCCCTAAGCATTTTTTTTATTAAAATTATTTATTTTTACAAATTACATTCAAAAAATACGAGGTCCCAATCAACCCCACCGACCCCACCCCCCACTCCCCCCACAGCAACACTCCCCCCCACCATCATGACACATCCATTGCACCCAGTAAGTACATCTCTGAACATCACTGCACCCTGTAGTTAATGGTCCACATCATAGCCCACACTCTCCCACCTTCCATCCAGTGGGCCCTGGGGGGATCTCCAATGTCCTGTAATTGTACGTGAAGCCCCACCCAGGACAACTCCACGTCCCGAAAACGCCTCCACATCTCATCTCTTCCTCCCATTCCCCAAACCCAGCAGCCACCATGGCTACCCTTCCCACACCCATTCCACATTTTCTCTGTGGACATTGGATTGGTTGTATCCATTGCACATCTATGTCAAGTGGGGGCTTAGATTCCACATGGATACTGGATGCACTCCTCCTGCTTTCAGTTGTAGACACTCTAGGCTCCATGGTGTGGTGGTTGACCTTCTTCAACTCCATGTTAGCTGAGTGGGGTAAGTCCAATAAATCAAAGTGTAGGAGCTGAAGTCTGCTGAGGATCTGGGCCTGGGTGTCATATTATCAGTCCAGAGATTCAAATCCCCTAAATATATCTTAAACCCCAGCACCAACTACAATTCCAATAAAGTAGCATGCAAGTCTTGTGGGAAGAGATCCCCTCCGAGTCCAATTCCATCATGTAGAAACACCAGCTCCAAAGAAGGGCCATCTGCCATGGCAGTGAACCCCATCTGCCATGATCACAGAACCCGTGGGTCTCTTTATCCCTCAAAAGAACCAATACCTGGGGTTGTATCTACTTTATCTGTCTCTTAGACTCTGCTCAGTTGTGCATAAGGGCATTCCTTCTCACAACCTCCAGACTCTTTTTTAGAGACTCATAGGCTTATATTCTCATTTCTCCTTTCCATTTCCCCCTTATAGTAGGTCAAACAGCATTTTGAAGTCATGTTATTATATGTAGACAGGGATATTCTGCTGATAAGCGTTTTATTTAACTACAAACAGGATTCCTTGCTTGAAACTTTCCCTAGTATTTGGTTGGTTTTTCCTAGTTTTTCCTTCCTTTTTATCCCCCAAGACCCTTTTTTTCTTAGTTTTTTTCTTTCTTTCTCTTTTTCTTTTTCCTGTTTACTTCTCCACTCCCTTTTGTCCCTTTTTTCTCTTTCTTTCTTTCTCTGCTTTCTTATTCTTCTTACATTAGTTGCTGCAAGGAGAGCTTCATATTTGATGTATTTCCTCATCCCCATTTTTCTCTTTTCTGTGTGTATTGATTTTGGCCACCAATAATATTCCCTTTCCTCTACATCTTTCTATCCTCTATCATTGATTGTTTCTCTTACATTACACCTCTCTTTGTTTGCCCCCTATTTTTTTGACTTTTATTACTAATACCTTTGATCTGTTTTCTGCCTTATATTCACTCTTTTTTTTTTTTTTTTTTTTTTTTTTTTTTTTTTTTTTTTAATTTTTTTATTTTTTATTGACTTTGTAATAATATTACATTAAAAATATATATGTGAGGTCCCATTCAACCCCACCCCCCCACCCCCCCCTCTCCGCCCCCCCAACAACACTCGTTCCCATCATCATGACACATCCATTGGATTTGGTAAGTACATCTTTGGGCACCTCTGCACCTCATATACATTGGTTCACATCTCTCTTTTCTCTTTCCTTCTTTCCTGAACACACAGGCCTTTTAATTCACACTGTATACCTCCCCATATTCAGATTTTTACATACTCTACTTTTCTTACTGTTATAACTCAACATAACTTACATGAGTCCAATATCCATTCTCCTATATCTTACATGGTTCCTCTGTTAATATTTACTATCAATACTACTATTATTAATTTTATTTTCTTATTCCTTTGGCTTTCTCTGGCCCCCTAATATTTTCCTTTACGTGAACTTAGCAATCAACAAAGAAATAGAATAAGAAGAACAAAGTGACAAAGAGAAGAGTTAACACGCATGCAAACACAACAATTAATTAAACATTAAACTAGACAAAGAAGGTAAGCAACTGACTAAACCCGTCAAGATAAAAGGATGAGAAGATAGCAACAAAAAACTACAAACCAAACCAATAATCGGGATAACATGCTCCAATCCAATGAACAAACTAAAAACCAGGAAGAGGAGCAGAACATCGAACAAGTAATTAAAAATCTCAAAACATATATTGGGGACCAATTAGATGAGGTGAAGGAAGAGATTAAGAATATGAAGAAAACACTTGGAGAGAATACAGAAGAAATTTCTATCATACTCAAAAATATAGAAGATATAATGTTGATGAACAGCACAACTCAAGAAATCAAAAATACACTTTCAACAAATAACAGCAGACTTGAAGAGGCAGAGGAGAGATTAAGTGATGTGGAAGACAGTACATCTGAAATCAAACAGATAGTAGAACTGATCAATAAAAAGGCAGAAAAAATTCAGGAGGGACTTAGGAACCTGAATGACAATGCAAAACATGCAAACATATGTATTATGGACATCCCAGGAGAAGAGATGGGAAAAGGGACAGAAGGGATGTAGGAGGAAATAATGGCTGAAAACTTCCCAAACCTATTGAGGGAGACAGATGTACATGTCCAGGAAACACAGCACACCCCAAATACCATAAAACTCAACAAGCCTACACCAAGATATATACTTGTCAAGTTATCCAATGTTCAAGATAAAGAGAAAATACTAAAAGCAGCAAGAGAAAAGAGAGCCATCGCATACAAAGGAGTCTCCTTAAAATTAAGTGCTGATTTCTCATCTGAAACCATGGAGGCAAGAAGACAGAGGTATCACCTAGTAAAAGTACTAAAAGAAAAAAAATTCCAACAGAGAATACTCTATCTGGCAAAGTTAGCATTCAAAAATGATGGAGAGTTCAAAATATTCACAGATAAATAGAAACTAAGAGAGTAGGCCAACAAGAATCCTGCCCTTCAAGAAATACTAAAGGGAGTTCTGCAGGACGAAAGAGAAAAACAAGAGAAGCAGAGCTGGAGGAGAGTGTAAGAGCAACTAAAAAGACAAAAACAGAAAAAGAAAATCAAACAGAATATGACAAATCCAAAGAAAATATGGTTAATATAAGTAATTCCTTCAAAGTAATAACACTTAATGTCAATGGATTAAACTCACCTGTAAAGAGACTCAGATGGGAAGATTGGATAAGGAAATAGGACCCATCTATATGCTGTCTGCAAGAAACACATCTTAGACCCAGGGATTCAAGGAGTTTGAATGTGAATGCCTGGAAAACAATCTTACAAGCAAACAATAACCACAAAAGGACAGGAGTAGCAATATTAATATCAGACAAAATAGACTTTAAATGCAAAACAATTGTGAGAGACAAAGATGGGCACTACATATTAGTGAAAGGGATAATCTTTCAAGAAGAAAGAAAAATTATAAGCATTTTTGCTCCTAACAAGGGTGCCTCCAAATACATGAGGCAAACACTGGAAAAAATAAGTGAAGAAATAGATGCCTTTACAATTATATTGGGGACGTTTAATACACCACTCTCAACTTTTGACAGAACATCTCAAAAGATAATCAATAAAGAAACAAAGACGTTGAACAATATATTAGAGGAGTTGGACCTAATCGACAAATACAGAACATAACACCCAAATACAGCAGGATATCAGCAGCTATCAAAAAATCAGAAGACTACAATTGTTGGAGAAGATGTGTAAGAATGGGAACACTCATCCATGGCTGGTGGGAATGCAGAAGGATCCAGCCGTTCTGGAGAACAGTTTAATGTTTTCTCAAATAACTAGCTATAGATTTGCCATATGGCCCAGCAATTCCACTGCTCGGTATATACCCAGATCTGAAAACAAGGACACAGACTGATACATGAGCAACAATGTTCATAGCAGCACTATTCAGTATCTCCAAAAGTTGGAATCAACCCAAATGCCAATTAACAGATGAATCGGTAAATAAAATGTGGTATATACATACAATCGAATTCTACTCAGCTATAAGAACAAATACAGTACAAACACATGTGATAACATGGATGAATCTTGTGAACCTTATGTTGAGTGAAGCAACCCAGGCATTGAAGGACAAATGCTACGTGACCTCTCTGATATGAAATATGTAAAGCAAGCTGTCTCAGAGAGCTAGACACTGGATGATAAACTTTAAGGTAGTTGGAGGTTAGAGGAAGGTTGTGAGCAGACATTTACTTGGGTGAAATCTATGATAAGATGGAAGTATTTGTACAGGGAAGGGATAAAATGGGGGCATAGGGATAACTTGGGGTGGGGCTGCATGGATTTTAGGGGTGCAAAGGGATGAGAGGATATGTCAGATTGCCCAAGAAATTGGGTGGAGGGGGAGGGGAACATTTGATCATGGGAGATTGTTGAGTATGTGGTTGAAATTGTGGTGCAGAGAAAACTCTTTAGAGAATGTAATATGGAAAGTTGCCTGTTTGGGATGCTTAAGCATGGGGGCACCTGACACAGGGGAAGGTTCTGGGGAGTGTGTGAGTGCTCATTTTGTCATAGTGGATTATATCATTGGGTGGAGACCCATACAATGAAAGTGAAGGTATACCCACATCCTGGGGAGGACTGATGTTCTCAAACAGAAGGAATTGTATCTCTTAAGAGAATCGGTGGCTTCCAATGGGTTAGGGCATTCAAGTGTGTCAAGCCCTCAATATTTTTGCAAGTATCTCTGAATATGGTCCCTCAAGTAATGAAGATTGATTGTCATGGTGGGTCCTAAGGGGAGAGGGAAAGAGGTGTTGAATACATGGAATCAGGGTAACTGTGGGGCAATGGAAGTATTTTACAAGATCATGCCATGATGGATATAGGTCATGTTAAATTACACCAAAAATATATAAAAGTCTATAGGCTAAAATGTAAAACATAGTGTAAAACATGAGATAACTAAAAATTTAGAAAATAGTATAGTCTAAAATACAAACCATAATGTAAATCCGAATGGAACAATGTTTGGAAGCTATCATTTCAATATCTGTACATTAGCTGCAGCAAATATAATATGAACATGTAAAATGATCACTGTTGGGGAAGGGACAAAGAGTTGGATGTTGGATATGTGGGAGTACCATATATTGTATATGTGAATTACCGTGACTTAAATCTTATGTCAAGAGAAACTTAATAATCAGGAAAAAAAGAAAGAAAGGAGGAAGACACTGAGGAGAAATGGAAGAAATTGCCTTGCCACTGTACATACAGGGCAATGCCCATAGCAGGGATAGAAGGCAAAATGTCAAAAACAAAGCTTTTTCGTTTTTTCATTTCTTTGATATCCCAATTTATTTTTCCTTTAATTAATTTTTCTAAATTTCTATGTATTCTAAATCTAACCTTTAAACCCATCATTATATTTCATTTTTCTATTAAGGAAACCTGGCAATATATTGGGCTTCCTTTTTGAAGAACTTTTAGACTACAGAGTTCAACTATAGCAGTGGAGGAGCACTTGTGTGGGGGGTCATTGGTGGGATGCACATGGTTGGGAGGGAGTTCTCTGGGGCATATATACAGGGTATGTAGAAACTTTATGTTTGGATATTTTCTTAGTGGTTTCACTTGGAAACAACAGAAGAGATAGTGCTGAATTCCTGACCAGGGTAGGTCTGCCACATTCCCCAATGGAACAACAACAATCCCCCAAGTGCAATTGCAAAGACCAATAATGATGGATTGTCCAACAATGAGCCCTTGATACTGATCACACCAATTATGAGCCTGTGTGCCTGAAATATGAACTAGTCCTATAGTTGTGGGTTGATTAATAGTTACCTTCTGAGAGCCTCCATGTTACTTGAATGTGGCCTCTCTCTAAGCCAAACTCAGCATATAGTTGAATTGCCTTCCTCCCAGCATGGGACATGACTCTCAGGGATGAGCCTCCCTAGCACCGAGGCATTACTACCAAGCACCAGCTGATGATGTAACTACAAAAAGACCATGAACAAAGAGGTCAACTAATACTGGCAGAATATCTCAGCCTACATGTAATATCATGTGTTAAAAACTACCTTTTGACTTTGGATAGAAAGGGAAAATGGAAAGGACAAGTGAGTTTATATGGCTAAGAGTCTCGAAAAAAGAGTTGGGATGTCATCATGGGTGATGCTTATGTATGCCTCAGCAGGGTACCAGAGACAGCCAAGTTAGATGAAACCCAGGTGCTGGTTCTCCTGAGGGCTGCAAAGACTCATAGGTTCTATGGTCAAGGCAGTTGGCTCTGGAATTCAGGGACATGTCATTTGGCCCTACTTTGGAGTTTGTGTTCCTGAGTGTGATGGAGTTGGAATCAGATATAACCTTCCTACACATGCCTATTCTATTACTTTTACTGGACCTTTTGTTGACATTTGGGGTGATGTATACTCAGGAGACCTGAATCTCTGAACTGTCCATGTGATGGGCAGGCCCTGGGCCTCAGCAGACTTGCAGCTCTTACCTTCTGGTTTCTTGGACTTACCCTGGCCAGCTGACAGGGAGGTGAAGAGGGTCAACCACCACACCAGGAAGCCAAGAGTGCCTAGAGCTGCAAGCAGGAGAATTGCATCCATCATCCATATGGAATCTAAACCTCCTCTTGATGTAGAGGGGGACTGGACATAGCCATCCCTGGTCCACAAGATGGAGGAATAGAGTATGGATTAGAGTGGACTTACTGGTGTTCTACTGGGGAAACATTGTGTTTAATAAGGGAAGAAATTATAGTAATGATATGGAGAGCCTGGCCACGGTGGCTGCTGATGGTCGGTAGAAAGAAGAAGAGATATGTTTTGGGGGGATTTTCAGGATTTGGAGTTGTCCTAAGTGGTCCTGCAGGGATGGATGCTGGACGTTGTGTGTCCTGTCATGGCCCACTGGGTTGACTGGGGTAGAGTGTGGACTGCAATGTGGACCACTGTCCATGTGCTTCGGTGGTACTCCAGAATGTATTCACTGGGTGCTGGGATGTGCCACAATGATGGAAGAGTTTGTTGATGTGGGAGGCTTGGTGTGGGTGAGGAGGGGGAGTATATGGGAACGTAACATTTTTTGAATGTAACATTTAAAAGAAAATAAAGAATAAAAATAATATAAAAATTAAAAAAAAACAGTGTGATGTCTTGAGGGAGGGAGAGATGATTAAGTTCCCTGTGGACAATATTATGACATAGGGCTGGAAGATTGATATACCCCTGAGACAGGACATTGAAGGTAACTGCTGGTGTTTCCAGCTGAAAGCACTGTGTCTGGTGATTCTTCCTAATAGCAAGTGAGAAAAAAGCATTTGCCAAATGAACAGCTGTATCCCAGTTACCAGGGGATGTGTTGATTTGTTCAAGCAATGATACCACATCTGGGACAGCAGTTGAATTTGGAGTCACAACCTGGTTAAGGTTCCAATAATCTACTGCCATATCCTAAGATCCATTTGTTTTCTGTGCAGGCCAACTATGAATGGGGATGTGGTATCACCACCCATACATTCTTCAAAACCTTGATCATGGCATTAATTTCTTCAATCCCTCCAGGAATCCAGTATTGCCTTTGGTTTATGATTTTGCTAGGCAGGGTCATTTCTAGTGGCTTCCACTCAGCATTTACAGCTATAAAAGTCCTGATTACACAAGTCAGGGATCCAATGTTGGCATTCTGGCAGTTACTGAGTATGTCTGTTACAATTATGCATTCTGGAACTGGGGAAATAACCACAGAATGGGTCCAGGGACACACCAGACCAACTGTGAGATGGACCTGAGGTAAATCTCCACTAATCACCTGACCTCCATATTCTCCTACTCTGACTGGTGGACCTCAGTGACATTTTTGGGTGTCCTGGAACAAATGTCACTCCCAAACCAGTGTCTAATAATCCCCAAAATGTCTGATCATTTCCTTTTCCCGTTACTCTGGAAAAGGCCATCGATCTCGTTGGGGAAAGGTGGGATGAAGATTAACAGCATGAGTTTTTGGCAGTTTAACAGGATCCTTCCCCAAGGAAACCTGGTCTCCTCTTCATTTAAGGGGCTCTGGAATTGTAAATTGATTAAGGGACCGTGTTTCTCTGTATCTGTACTTTGAGTTCTCTTGACCTAGAATATTTCTGTTTATAAAAATGCAGAAGAAACTTTGTAGATTGCCCATCTATTCCACTGCTAGGTACCCCATGATGTATTAGTCAACACCATAAGTCTAGGTGACTCAGATGATTTTGAGTGTTTTTGTGAATCTGCCTTTCATTGAGTTAGCGTCACCCACCTTGACTTTGGCGATTAACTGCAGATACTTTTCTTTTACCAGACCCACATCTGATCATCCCCATAATGTTCAAGGATTCTAATTCCATCACAGCCCTCCCTACAGTAATACTTGGACTTCAGAGAAGAGCAACCATCAAGCTGTTCAGGGAAGATGGAGTTAGTCTTATAAATTTATTCCTTACAGTCCTGGTTAAAGGTGTGTCCTCTGGGAATTCCTGGGGTGAGTGGGGAGCTCTCAAATGGTAAATCCATTCTAGCATTCCAATTTCCCCTAAGCCTTTGAATTCCCTCATCTACTATATACCAGGGAAAATTGGGCATCTCAACGTCAGACATGCTAGTCCATCTTTTGGTCCATGTTCAGTCAGCCACCCAAACTGCTGAGCCCTTTCTAACCCTTCAAGCTACAGTACTGAATCCAAGATTTCTGCTTAGCCAGCCCATATCAATAAATTCAGCCTGATCCAACTTTATATTCCTTCCATCATTATCCCATACCTTTAGTATCCATTCCCACACATATTTCCCTCATTTCTGTCGATATAAGTTGGAAAATTCATGCAGTTCTTTCTGAGTATACCTTACTTCCTCATGAGTCACACTTTTATTTCACCTTTGGTGGCTTGTTGTGATTTCAGTCTAGTAATAGGTCACGAGTCAAGAGAGGTTGTGTGGGTGGGTAAGGAGAATTAGAAATGCCTTGCAAGCTACTGACCTTGGGGCATTTCCTTGCAATTTCTTCTGGTGAGACAGGATTAATCTCTTCAGGCAGGGCTTGGACAGCTGTTTCCTCAGGGAAGACTGGAGGCTGGGCAGTGCATGCTGGAGTTTGGCTGGTAAGTGTCTCATGGGTGGAACTATGTCCAGACTCCCTGGGACAGGCAGGAGGCTGGGCAGGGCAGGCTTCAGTTTGGCTGGTTCCCACATCAGGGCTGGAAATTGTTTCAGACTCTCTGGGGCAAGCTGGAAGCTGTTTGGAAGGTTGACAAGGTGTGGTCTGGACAGGGAAAATCTGCACAGGCTTATCTAGTACATTCTCAACAGAATTCAGATTTCCAATGTCTCCACCAATTATCATCGTCCCATATGTCTCCATCCAAATTCTCTGTATTCCACTCTTTTCCAATCAATGCCTTCCTTTTAAATGCAGAAAACCTGCTGGGTTGAGATTTTTGTATACTTTGTAACTCCACTACTCATACAATGAGAGTCTGAATTAGGTTCTCAGATATTTTGAGCCTGTGGTTACAGGAGAGAAGGTTTTCTTCCAGAGCACACATAGACACTTTTGCATCATTCATGCAGTGTTGAACTTTCAAATTTGAAGCCTTTAACTCATGTCTTTCTTTGTAACAGTATCCAGCGTATCTAGGAGGAGCCAGCCAACATCATTATACCATTTGATTCCCTGTTAAGGTGTGGAGGACACTCTCACCCCAGATACTTGTTTTTTAAAAGCATGGAAGTAGAGTAATCCAGTGATGATATTTTCATATCTCAATTTCCAACTTGCACCATGGATGGTTAACAGCCTCTTCATTATTGGAAAGGGAGTCATCAGTACCCTTGAATCCAATTAGAAAACTTCCAGATCCACTTTAGACATCCCATGTTTAAGATCTGTTCCTCAAGAAGCCCTCCTGGTACAAAGCTGTATTAGTCAGGGTTCTCTAGGGAAATGGAGTCAACAAGAGATATCTGTAAATAGTATGCAATTTTATGAGTCTCTCACATGACCATGGAGATAACGCAAGTCCAGGTTCTGCAGGCAGTCTGCAAACAGTGGCTCCAGTGAAGGCTCTGGACGAGTTCTGGGAGACATTGGTTGTCCAAAGACGAGTTGGGAAATTCTCACTCAGTGCTGGAATCACTTCCCCTTTTAAAATACTCAACTAATTGGATAAAGCATCACCCATTGCTAATGGCAATCTCCCTGACTGATGTAATTGTTATCAGCTATCTGTAATTTATCACTGCAGTGAAATCAATGGTGACTGAAGTCCATAAATGCCCTCATACTTCAGTTAACCCAGTGCTTGCTTGACTAAACAACTGTGCTCAATTACCTGGCTGCACTGACACAATAGGCTAACTATAACAGTATGCTTGTTTCTCCTCCATGGCAGGATTTAATTTCCTTAGCTGCTCCTCTGAGATTCCTAAGTTATTCTCTTTGTTTTTCTTATGGAAATTTTTTTGTCTCTCAACTACTTTTCCAGCCTACTTGCCAAATTGTACAACTTACAGTCCTTGGTCCACCCTGCCTTATATCATTTCAATTGTCCCATTTCCACAAGGCTTTTCTGTCTCTGGTAACTGTTTTTTGTTTTTGTTTTTGTTTTTTAAGATTTATTTATTTATTTAATTCCCCCTCCTCCCCCGGTTTTCTGTTCTCTGTGTCTATTTGCTGCGTCTTGTTTCTTTGTCCGCTTCTGTTGTCATCAGGGGCACGGGAAGTGTGGGCAGTGCCATTTCTGGGCAGGCTGCACTTTCTTTCGTGCTGGGCTGCTCTCCTTACTCCTTGTGTATGGGGCTCCTCTACGCGCACTCCTTGTGCATGGGGCTCCTCTACGCGGGCCACACTCCTGCATGGCATGGCACTCCTTGTGCGCCTCAGCACTGGGCATGGGCCAGCTCCACATGGGTCAAGGAGGCCAGGGGTTTGAACCACGGTCCTCCCATGTGGTAGACGGACGCCCTAACCACTGGGCCTAGTTCGTTTCCCTGGTAACTGTTTTAGTAGCAGATCCTACCACTTGGTGTCAGAAAGTGTCAGTATGAAAAAAACACCAATTGTTTTTTGTTAAGGAGAGCCTGCAAATATGAACCAGGATGGGAGGGTGCACAGCTTGCCAACAGTTCTTCTGAAAGTTGATCTTGTTCTTTGGAGAACACTTTGTATGCAAGTAGCCACCATCGACTTGGCCCCAACTTGTGTCTATGTGGCCTTGAGGCACTGTGTCAGAGAGTGATTCTAAGTCACTGCCATGAGGGGCTCAGAGGTTAGTGAATATGGCAGCGGGTCATGGTGACAGAGTGCTGCCCCTTTGTGAATGTTAAGCTGTGAAGGAATTAAAAATCTATAGCTAGAATCTGGAAGATAGGTTTACAGAAGACAGAAAGGGAGAAGAAAATTGTGAGCCAATTCCCATATGGACAAAATCTATGATGAGGTGGAAGTGTGTAGTTATGCAGTGGATGGGCATGATAGTGGTGCAGTGATACTATTAAGTTGGGGGGGTGCTGTTTTGTGAGGGCTTAGGGTGCATGTAAATGCATTACCTTCCTCTCAGCATGGGACATGACTCCTGGGATGAGCCTCCCTGTGACTGAGGGATTACTACCAAGCACCAACTAGCAATGCAACTGGAAAAGGACCTTGACCAAAAGGGGGAAAGAATAAAGACAAATGAATTTTTATGGCAGAGACTTCAAAGTGAGTCGGGAGGTCATCCAGAGGTTATGCCTATGCACACCTCAGCAAACTCTCATTGACTTACACAGTCAACATTGTCTCCAAGATTAGAGACATTCAGACACTATAGCTAGTGCAGACAGCTCAAGAGTTTGATGCCTTGCCAGTAGGCCCTACTTGGTTACTTGTGCTCCCCAATGTGACAGAGTTGGTCTCAGGTGTGTTTTCCCTACACATGGCTCTTCTGCCCCTTCTATTTGAATTTACAGTTATTGTGACCGTTTATAGGTATATATACAAGAGACTTAAATCTTTGGGCTGTACATGTGCCAGATGGGCCCTGAATCTCAACAGCTCATTGGATTCACCCAGGACAACTAACAAGGAGATGATGATGGACAATGACCCTCCCAAGGAACAGAGAGAGACTGAAACTACAAACAAAATATTCCCATCCAACTGCCCTGGGATATAAGTCCATTCCCTATGAGTGGTAGAGTGGACATCACCATTCCAGGATCCTCAGGATTGGGGAATAAATGGACTAGGGTAGACTCCCTGGTATTCTAGTGTAGATTTATTATGACTAAAGCAGTGGAAGAACTTTTATAATTGATGTGGAGGCTGTAGCCACTGGAGGTCCTGAGGGGAAGTAGAGAGAAAAACAGTTTTAATATGGGGACATTTTTAGGGCTTGGGAATTGTCCTGAATGACATTGCAATGACAGATGCAAGGCATTATATAACTGGTAAAAACTTACAAAATTTTGCAGGAGAGACTGTAAACGTTAATGCATGCTTAGTGGAAATGCTTCAAAACCTGTTCACCAATTATAAAAAATGTATCACACTAATGTTAATGTTTGAAACGTTTGAAAATGTGAGAAGGGTTCGGAGCAAGGCATATAGGAATATCCATTTTTTACACTGTTTTTGTTAAAAGTTAATAGATCGCAAAGAATATTACATTAAAAAACATAAAAAACATAAGTGGTTCCCATATACCCCACTCCCCATGATTTTTGCAAATTGTATTTTTCTGAAGATATATACATAAAAAAAAATGTTACATTAAAAATATGAGGTTCCAGTATACCCCCACCCACCACCCCATTCCTCCCACACTATATTTTTTTATGTAACATTTATGTAATCTAAACATCCTTTACAAAAACATACTAAAAATTATAAATATGCACCATATATTTTATAGGTTTTGGTAAAATTTAAAATGACCTCTATCCATTATTGCAAGATCATGCAGAACAATTTCAGTGCCCTATGTCCCTTATATTCCAATCTTGCCTGTGTCCCCCTTGGAAAGTATGGTATCCATTAAGTTTCAATTTTTGGAGAAAAGATTCATATTAAATGCAGTAGTATTGAGGACTTGACTTATTGGTCTATTTTCTATTGAAGCAATTTTTAAAGATTTAGCAGTTTAAAAATTTCATACAGTTTCCCCTCTACATCATTATAAATTTATATATTATATTACTGTCCATTTTAATTTGCAAGTACTTTTCAATGCAATACTTGAAAATAATTGCATGATGCTCTGTGAAAAGACTCATTATCAAATAAGTGAATATTTCATAGTATTAAATAATAATTATTCTTGCTCTTTAATAAATAATATTTTTTGGTCCTTTAGAAATATGTACTTCAGCAATTTAGTCCATGAGAGGCTGTTTGGAATTTCTTTTAAAGTCATCCACTATGCCAGAAATGGGGCAAAATGGGGTACAAATAGAATATGTTTGGCCCTGTGTTGTCACCAATTGAAGTTTGGAGATGTGTACATGGGAGATTCATTAAATGTGGTCCTCCCATGGCCCACTGGGTGGACTCTGGGAGAGTGTGGGCTATGTTGTGGACCATTGACCATGAGGTGCAGCAGTGCTCCGAGATGTATTCACCAAATACAAGGAATGTCTCATTTTTTATTTATTTATTCATTTTTTTAAAAAAATATTACATTAAAAAAATATCAGGTCCCCATTCACCCCACCGCCCCCACCCCACCACTCCCCCCACAGTAACACTCTCCCCCATCATCATGACACATCCATTGCATCTGGTAAGTACATCTCTGGTCATCGCTGCACCCCATGGCCTGTGGTCAACACCATAGCCCACACTCTCCCATGTTCCATGCAGTGGGCCATGGGAGGACATACAATGTCCGGAAATTGTCCCTGGGGCACCACCCAGGACAACTCCAAGTCCCGAGAATGCCTCCACAGCTCTTCTCTTCCTCCCATTCCCCGCACCCTGAAGCCACCATGGCCACTTTTTCCATACCAATGCCACATTTTCTCGATTATTAACCACAATAGTTCATGAATAGAATATCATTAAGTCCACTCTAATCCTTACTGTATTCCTCCTTCCTGTGGACCTTGGTTTGGTTGTGTCCATTCCACATCTATGTCAAGAGGGGGCGTAGATTCCACATGGATATTGGATGAAATCCTCCTGCTTTCAGTTGTAGGCACTCTAAGCTCCATGGTGTGGTGGTTGACATTCTTCAACTCCATGTCAGCTGAGTGGGTAAGTCCAATAAATCAGAGTGTAGGAGCTGAAGTCTGTTGAGGCTCAGGGCCTGGCTATCATATTGTCAGTCCAGAGATTCAGATCCCCTAGATATATCTTAAACCCCAGCACCAACTGCAATTCCAGTAAAGTAGCATGAAAGGCTTGTGAAAAGAGATCACATCTGAGTCCAGCTCCATCATGCAAAAACACCAACTCCAAAGAAGGGCCAACTGACATGGCAGTGAACCCCATCTGCCATGATCATAGAACCTGTGGGTCTCTTTAGCCCTCAAAATAACCAATACTTGGGGTTGTATCTACTTTATATGTCTCTGAGACTCTTCTCAGGTGTGCATAAGGGCAATCCTTCTGACAACCTCCAGACTCTTTTTTTTTGTTGTTGTTAGAAAGAACTTTTTTTAAAATTAAAATTAATTATTTATTTTTAAAAATTACATTAAAAAATATGAGGTCCCAATCAACCCCACCGCCCCCACCCCCACTCCCCCCACAGCAACACTCTCTCCCATCATCGTGACACATCCATTGCACCCGGTAAGTACATCTCTGAACATCACTGCACCCCGTAGTCAATGGTCCACATCATAGCCCACACTCTCCCACATTCCATCCAGTGGGCCCTGGGGACATCTACAATATCCCGTAATTGTCCATGAAGCACCACCCAGGAAAACTCCATGTCCCGAAAACGCCTCCACATCTTATCTCTTCCACCCATTCCCCAAACCCAGTAGCCACCATGGCTACCCTTCCCACACGCATTCCACATTTTCTCTGTGGACATTGGATTGGTTGTGTCCATTGCACATCTATGTCAAGTGGGGGCTTAGATTCCACATGGATACTGGATGCACTCCTCCTGCTTTCAATTGTAGACACTCTAAGCTCCATGGTGTGGTGGTTGACCATCTTCAACTCCATGTTAGCTGAGTGGGGTAAGTCCAATAAATCAAAGTGTAGGAGCTGAAGTCTGTTGAGGCTCTGGGCCTGGGTGTCTTATTATCAGTCCAGAGATTCAAATCCCCTAAATATATCTTAAACCCCAGCACCAACTACAATTCCAATAAAGTAGCATGCAAGTCTTGTGAGAAGAGATCCCATCTGAGTCCAATTCCATCATGCAGAAACACCCGCTCCAAGGAAGGGCCATCTGCCATAGCAGTGAACCCCATCTGCCATGACCATAGAACCCGTGGGTCTCTTTATCCCTCAAAAGAACCAATACCTGGGGTTGTATCTACTTTATCTGTCTCTTAGACTCTGCTCAGTTGTGCATAAGGGCATTCCTTCTGACAACCTCCAGACTCTTTTTTAGAGACTCATAGCCTTATAATCTCATTTCTGCTTTCCATTTCCCCCTTACATTAGGTCAAACAGCATTTTGAAGTCATGTTATTATATGTAGACAGGGATATTCTGCTGATCCGTATTGAACCTTTAATTCAAGGTCATTTTCTAGTTGCATCTTCAGCTGGTATGTGGTAGTGATCCCTCGGTGCCAGGGAGGCTCATCCCCGGGTGTCATGTCCCACGCTGGGTTGAATGCACTGCATCTACATGCTGAGTTTGGCTGTGAGAGTGGCCACATTTGAGTAACATGAAGGCTGTCAGGAGGAAACTCCCAGGCACAGTGCTACTCTAGACCTTGTTCTTATTGCAGGTTTATAGGCTCAAATGCATAACCATTAGTATTAGGAGCCCACTTTTGGGCCCTCCTTCCTTCCTGGTTCTTGCAGTTTCACCTGGGGGACTGCCGCTGCTCCCCTAGGGTCCTCGACAGTGACCCCCCGGCCAGGGGACCAGTACGCGCCCAGCTGTTGTTTTTAATTGTTTCCACTATGAGTATATCTAGACATTACTATATACCCTGGGCATATGCCCTGTAGAGACTCATAGCCATATAAACTCATTTGTCCTTTCCATTTCCCCCTTACTTTAGGTCAAACGGCATTTTTAAATCATGATGATGGAGGAGGTTGTTATTATGGGGGGAGGAGTGGGATGAGGGGGTGGGGGTTATATGGGGACCTCATATTTTTTAATATAACATTAAAAAATAAAATAAAAAATAAAAATAAAAATGAAACATAAGAAAACCCACTTAAATTTTCTATATAAATTAATGAAAACTAAAAATTTTCAGTTTTAGTAACCAACTACATCCAAATCTCCAACTTAAATTTTTTAGCAATTATCTCTTTTGGAATGTAACATAAGCTTCACTGTTTGTTTTTCAGGTGTTACTTCAGGTTCTTATCTGGGTTATTATTCCTTCAGAATAAAAATTAAAATCTCTTTGGTAGGTCAAATTTGTGAGTCACATTTATTATTGAGACAAAAATGTATCAATTTATGAAATCCTTTTTTACCCTTAAGATTAATTAATTTTACTTTTGATGAACAATAGCAATTCCACCCTAAGTTTCAAAGCTCGGAAAACAAATTTCCCTGGATCTATGACTTCGATATCAATGGTATAACAATCTTTTGAAAATGTGTTCTGTTCTCTTTACAAATTTCTTCTAAAAATCACATTCAAGCAAAAAATAAAACACAACAGTACTGAGATATCATTTCACACCTTATATAATGGCTGTTATTAGAAAAACAGAAAACTATAAGTGCTTGAGTGGATGTGGAGAAAGGAAACGCTCCTTTTTATTTTAAGTATGTAGAACTGTGCAGCCTCTGAGGAGGATGCTTTGACTTTTCCTAAAGGAAAAAAATATAGAACTGCCATATACTGTAGCATTCCTGTTACTCAGAATCCAATCCATCCAGAAGTTGTGAAAGGAAGGATGTGAACTCACATTTGCACAGTGATGATCATAGTAGCATTATTCATTATTGCTAAAATATGGAAACAGCCCAAGCTGCCATCAAACAATAAGTGGATAAATAAAATGTTTTATATATATATACAATGGAATATTATTCATCTGTAAAAAGAATGTAATTGGGGTGCATATGAATGCATGGATGAACCTTAAGTACATTATGTAGAGTGAATTATCAGACACAAAAAAAGAAAATATTGTACAGTTTCAATAATATGAACTTAAAACAATAAGTTAACTCATAGAGGTAAACTGTAGTGTATAGGTTACTAGGAAATTGATTATGGGTTAAGAGTGGGAGCTAATGCTTAATGTATGTATAATTTTTAATAAGCTTTATTGTAAATGTATGGACATGAATAGAGTTGATGGTAATCCAATATAGTTCTGAACAAATGCACCTAGTTTCTTTTGAGGGGTAAAAGGAAGTCTAAAACACTAAAAGAGGTTTAAGAATGAAGAAATAATTATGACTACAAAACATCAAAACATTATATAGATACTTTCTATTATTAAAAAAATAACAAAATACTGTTATCTTAATGTAGTGAATCAGGCTGCCGCTCTGAAGCCCTAACAGTTTGGCTTAGATAGCTAACCCTGGCTGTCAGAAAAGCCTAGACAGATGGATTTGGAGTTCTGTGCCATGTCAGAGGGCCCTGCTTTGGAATCTGTGCTCCTGAGTTTGGTGGGGCTGGACTCAGATGTGACCTTCCTACATATGCTTCTTGTCACTTTTACTGAACCTGTGGTTGGTGCTAGGGATGGTGCATACCCAGGGTACTTGAATTTCTGGACTGCCCATGCGCCAGCTGGGCCCTGAGCCTCAACAGAGTTGTGACTCCTACTCTCTGGGTCATTGGACTTACCAAGGTCAGCAAACAGGGAGGTGAAGTTGGTCAAACAGCACACCAGGGAATCAGGAGTGCCAAAAACTGCAAGCAGAGGAATTGCATTCATCATCCGTGTGGAATTTAAGTTCCCTCTTGATCTAGAGGTGGAGTGGACATCACCATCCCAGGGTACACAGAATGGAGGAATAAAATATGGATTAGAGTGGCCTTCTTGATAGTCTACTATAAAAATATTGTGAATAGTAACAGAAGAAATTGTAGCATTGAGGAGGAGAAAGTGGCCAC
This sequence comes from Dasypus novemcinctus, assembly GCF_030445035.2. Taxonomy (NCBI): domain Eukaryota; kingdom Metazoa; phylum Chordata; class Mammalia; order Cingulata; family Dasypodidae; genus Dasypus; species Dasypus novemcinctus. The sequence continues at coordinate 174,221,527 of NC_080704.1, forward strand.
AGTAGTTGCTGAGAGCAGGGAGAGGGAAGAAGAGATGTGATGTGGGGATATTTTGGGGAATTTGAGTTGTCCTAAATGATATTGCAGGGTCAGATGCTGGACTTAATATATATCCTGCCTTAACCTACTGAATGTACTGGTGGAGAGTGTGAACTGCCGGGTCAACTGTTATCTATGCGGTGCAGCAGTGCTCCAGAATGTGTTCACCGAGGGTGATGAGTGTAACACAATGATGGAGGAGATTGTTGGTGTGGGAGGAGTGGGGTGGGGGGTATTCAGGAACCTCTTATATTTTCTAATGTAACTTTTTTTGTGTGATGTACGTATCTTCAAAAAAATACAATTTACAAAAATGATGGGGTGGGGAGCAGGGAACTGGGTATATTGGAAGCTCTTACGTTTTTAATGTGTTTTTATGTTTTTTAATGTAACGTTCTTTGTGATCTATCAAATTTAATTTAAAAAGTGTAAAAAAATAAAATAAATTAAAAAAATAAAAAGAAAAGCCTAGATCGTACTGTCGCCATCATGAGAAGTCTTAAAATTCACGTAGTACACAGGAAAATTTTTGAGTACACAAGGGGATGAAAGCAACTATAATGTCTAGAACACAGCCTGCTTGAAATACACAATAAGACATTTAATCACAAGCTGTACTAGGTTGGGCATGCTTATGATTAACCAGGAAAAAAGATTATTAAGTTATGATTCATTGTTAATTCAGTGTCAGGGTTAGAAAAAGGAGAAATATATACTAGGAGAAAAACAAATTTAAAAAAAATCTTCTTTAAGTATACAACGGCCGTGTATGCGTGTGCTTTCTTCATGCACCTAAGTCTTGCTGGACAAAATTCTTCCCACTTATGAATCCCAACATCTGAACATTTTGAAAATTGCATGCATTTAGGCTGAACCTGTTATTGTGATGGTAATTCTCAACAGGTCTCACTCCTGTGTATGGTTATTCTTAATTTTTTTTCCATTTTATTGTCACATTAATAAATCATTAATCCACCTAAATATAAAATCAAAGATATTCAATACATTTGCATAGGTGTGCATTCATTGTTTTAATTACTTTTAGAGCATTTTCACTACTCCAATAATAATAATAATAAACAAAAAACAAAGAAACAATACTCATAGCCTCTCAAACTCTCTAGGTTTCCCCTGCTGTACATACCTACTATTCTGTTTCCTTCTGTCTAGTATAATTTTATTTATGTTTTACAAAAACAGTCTTATATGTGTAACATCACCCATATTAGTGTTCTGTGTAATGTTTTACTATGTTCTACAGGCCCATGTTACATTTCATAGGCTCCTTTCCATTAATACACATGACTTTTCACTTTCTCTTTCAACCTGGTATACTCATATAATAGCTCTGCTAGTAACAAGACACTATGATGTGCTTTCATCATTTCTTTGCATTTTTAACAATTTGCAAACAAACTTTTTAGTAATTCTGCACAGATTAACCCTCAGCTTTCCTCTCTCTATCCTCATTCTATTTTCTGGTGACCTAAACAGCCACTGTGGAAGATTGTTCGGCAGTTCCTAAGGAAGTTGGATACAGGCTTGCATGTGACCCAACAGTATCATTACTGTGTATACATCCAGATACACTGAGAGCATTGACACAAGCAGTCACCTGCACACCCATCTTCATAGTGGCATTATTCACAATTGCTGAAATTTGGAAACAACCAAGGTGTCCATCCACTAATGAATGGATCAACAATTGTGGTTTAAACACAATGAAATATGCAGTGTTAAGAAGTGAAATCAGTATGGGGTGCAGTGATGCTCAGAGATTAACTTGCCAGGTGCAATGGATGTGTCATGATGATGGGAGAGAGTGTTGCTGTGGGGGGAGTGGGGGGCGGGGGCCGTGGGGTGGAATGGGACCTCATATTTTTTTTAATGTAATTAAAAAATAATAATAAATAAATAATTTTAAAAAACACAAACTCATAAACCATCTGGGTGGTGGATGTGTTAGCCAAAGGGGTGCTGATGCAAATAAGAGAAATCTATTGGCTTTTATAATGGGCATTTTTTTATGTAGAAGCTTACGGCTACCAGGCATGAAACACAGTTACTTCCCTCACCAAAGTCTGTTGCCATGTGTTGGAGTAACAGGGCTTCTAACATCTGCCAAGAGTTCAGGCTTCTTGGGTTCCTCTCTTCCTGGGGATTGTTTCTCTCCAGGCTCAGCTGCTCATCTCCTCTGTGTGTTACTTCCTGGGCTCCAGTACAAAACTCCCTACTCTATCCTTTGCCATATCTTTCTCTGTGAGTCCCCAACCATCAAAGGACAATGGCTCAATGCCCTACTGACATGACCCAAAGTCCTAATCATAATTTAATCAATTAAAAGTAATACCTCTTACAGACGAGTTTACAAACATAGTCCAATAACTATTTTTGGAATTCATAAAAAATGCCAAAGTACTACACTCCACACTATGATTTCCAAAAAGACATTACGATACTAAAAATCCTTAAGTCAAAAACAATACTAAGTACAAAATCATATCATAATCAGTTTAAAGAAATACAGTTTGTCTTGCGGCAAAGTCCTGTTGCTGTAGACCTCTGACACTTACAAAACAATTTATCTGCCTCCAGTACACAAAGGAAGAGGCAAAGGATAAACATTTTCTTTATCATAAGGAGAAACTGGGAAGGAAACATTAGTCATGTGTCCTTTACAGTTCAGTAAACTTGCAACACATACTTCATTAGATGTCAAAGTCTCAGAATCATTCTTAAGAGAATGCTTTCCTCTTTCTGCATCCTAATGAGAAGCCACCTTTTCCACAGGTTTTTCCAATGGACCCTTTCATGGTTCCACCCTCATCAAGCATCTGGGTGGTGACCAAGCTCCAGATCTCCCCTGCCAAGAGTGATGGGGTGATTGCCACACTTTATCCAAACTTTAGGTTAGAGCCCGAAATACGCTAATACAGTGACGTGAAGACAACATTCCACTTAACCTTTGGTATATAGGCTTAACCTTCTCAGAGCAATGAGTTGGCCAATTGGCCTTCCCTAATCCATGGGTGCAGGTACACCCTCTCAGACCTATGGGATGGTGTCCTTAACTGCCCTAATCATTGAGGAATATACTCCACCCTCTCTGTTCCCTTAGGTGGCAAAAGTCTCCCTGAGCATCAGGTGGGAACATCCACCCTTTTCAGCTGTTGGGGAAACTCACCCTCTTGTACACATGAGTGAGGTTCAGCTCTTGACCCAAAGTGGTGTCTTAATTTAGATCTCAGTTTTCATGGACTTCCTCTTAAAACTGTTTTCCATTCCATCTCTCCCATCAATGTCCTTTTTTGCCCAAGCCAGCAGTTGTTTTGTTCATACAGCTTTCCAACAGTTTCTGCAAAGCAATCTTGGCCATTTCTATCAAGTTTCTCACAATTCCTACTAAAAATACTCCTTACCCATTTATAAAACCATTCCAGCATTTTGATCATTGCAAAAGCAAATTTGTAATTTGCTTGGTACCAAATTCTGTATTATTCATCAAAGGGGCACTGTTGGCTTTTATAAAGGGTGTTTATTTGGGTTAGAAGCTTACAGTTACCTGGCCATAAAGCATAAGTTACTTCCCTCACCAAACTCTTTACATGTTGGAGCAAGATGGCTGCTGATATCTGCCAACAGTTCAGGGTTCCTGAGTTCCTCTCTACCCAGGTCTTGTTTATCTCCAGGCTCAGCTGCCATGCTGTTTCCACAATGCCAGCCATATACTATCAGATAAACAATTCTGTCTTTCTCCCTGGTGCTTGGTACCAAATTCTGTATTATTCATCAAAGGGGCACTGTTGGCTTTTATAAAGGGTGTTTATTTGGGGTAGAAGCTTACAGTGACCAGGCCATAAAGCATAATTTACTTCCCTCACCAAAGTCTTCTTCTACATGTTGGAGCAAGATGGCTGCTGATATCTGCCAACAGTGCAGGGTTCCTGAGTTCCTCTTTACCCAGGTCTTGTTTATCTCCAGGCTCGGCTGCCATGCTGTTTCCACAATGCCAGCCATAGACGATCAGGTAACCAAGTCTGTCTCTCTCCCTGGTGCTTGGTTCAATCTGGGATTAGTTGCTCTGCTCCTCTGTGTGCTTACTTCCCAGGCTCCAACTCAAAACTCCCAACCCTGTCCTGTTTTTTTTTTCTCTCTTTGAGTCCCTGGACACCAATGGACTGGGACTCAATGTCTTACTGATGTGACCCAAAGTCCTAATCACAATTTAATCAATTAAAAGTGATACCTCTGACAGACCACTTTACAAACTATATATCTAATAAACACTTTTGGAATTCATAAATCTAATAACTACATATAAACTAATAACTATTTTTGAATTCATAAAAAATGCCAAATTGCTACATTGTACAAATTTAGACCTTGCCTACCTAGTATATTGGGGCGAGGGTCACATTTCCAACAATCCTTGGAGTACATGCTCCATTCTGACAACAGTTGATGCAGTGAAACTCTTAATGGATAATAAACCAGAAGATGCACCTTCTTCAAATGTTGGGTCAAACTCACCCTTTCCTCACACAGATGTGTGATCTTTATCATGGTCCCATGATTTGTATAAATTCCTGACATCCATTTCCACTGTTTTCCTTTTGATGCTGATTTTCCTTCAGTCTCACCTCTCCTCCATTTTAGTTCAGGCTGAGCGTACTTTCATTCATAAAGATCCCACAAATTGCTTGTTTTTATAGCATCAAGGAAACCACTTCTAAGCAATCAGACAGTAAGACTTTCCACAAGTCCTTCCTGGAAAATGACATTTCAATTTCTATCTTGCAAGGACATGGTTGGCTAAATCCTAGTTACAACCTCACATGGGGAACTGTCTGCTGGGGCTTGTTTTCAGAAAGCTTAGGATTTCCCAAAACAATGGTTTCTGTTGTGCCCAGCAATTCAGTTTGAAACTTATATCTTTCCTCACACATTTTGCTATAAGTTTAAAGTAGAAGACAGGCGACTTTTTTACATGTAATTTGGAAATCTCCAAGGGGAAGTATCCACCTTCATCATTTTCAAATTCTGCCTTTGTTCTAACATCAGGAGTAAATTGTGATAAACTCTTTGCTGTTTTTAAAATAGATCACTTTCTTTCCAGCCATCATTTCTGTCTGAATCTTCATCAGAATTTTTTTGACTACATATTCCTATGGACAGTCTCTTCAAAGCAATCTAGATCATTTCTAACAAGCATCTCTCAATTCCTTGAAAATCTGCCAATTACCCATTTATAAAGCTCTAGCATTTTTTACTCTTACCCCACTTTCCTGGTACTAATTTCTGTTTTAGTTTTTCAAAGGGGTGCCAGTGCAAAGTGCCAGGAATATGATGATTTTTTGGAGAAAAATCTTAAAATTCAGTGTCCATGAAAATTAAAATTCAAGGAACCATAGCAGATACTTTACCACCCAAGTCACCTCCCATGTGTTGAAAAGAGTGAGGGTGAGGGTGATGTCTCCTTTCCCTCTAGCTGTAACTATTTTTGGTTCTCCTTACATATTCCTTGTTTTTAAAATTATTTTTCTATTATTATTTTTAAGAATCTTTAGATTACATAATTTTACATCAGAAATATAGTAGATTCCCATATACCTAAATCCCTCCTGCTCTCAAAATTTTATTAATGAAAAATATCTTTCATTAGTGTGGCATATATTTACAATTGATGAACATATTTTCTCTATTTTTTTAAAATGTTACATTAAATAAAAAGAGGTGCCCATATACTCCCCATCCCCTTCACCACACTCCTCTCCAATAAACAATCTTTTTCATCATCATGGGATATTCACTACATTTAATGAAGACATTTTGGAGCACTGCTGCAACACATTGATAGTGGTTTACATTGTAGTTTACACTTTCCCCCAGTCCACCCAGTCGGCCTTGGCAGGACACACAATGTCCAGCATCTGTCCCTGCAGTACCACCCAGGACAAATCCAAGTCCTGAAAATGCCCCCATGTCATATCTCTTCTTCCCTCTCCCTACCCTCAGCAGCTACCATAACCAATTTCTCCACATCAATGCTACAATTTCCTCCATTACTAATCGCAATAGTTCTATAGTAGAATATCAGTAAGTCCACTCAAATCCAAACTCTATTCCTCCATCCTGTGGACCCTGGGATGGTTATGTCCACTTCCCCTCTATATCAAGAAGGGGCTTAGATTCCACATGGATGATGGATGCAATTCTCCTGCTTGTAGTTGTAGGCACTCTTGGCTCCCTGGTGTGGTATTTGACCTTGTTCATCTCCCTGTTAGCTGGCCAGGGTAAGTCCAATGAACCAGAGGGTAGGAATGGCAAGTCTGCTGAGGCTCAAGGCCTGACTGTCACATGGACAGTCCAGAGATTCAGGTTTAAACCGTGGACCTCCCATGTGTTAGACGGACGTCCTAACCAGTGGGCCAAGTTCGCTTCCCCACTTTCATAATCTATGAAATAAGTCTCAGGTATGCCCTTCCACACATATATCCCAATCTTGATGCCATGCACCAATAACTCTCTCCTTCTATATTTAATAAAAGAACACTTCCCACCACTGTAGATTTAACCACAGAAATACACATCCCAGAGTTCAGCTTTTCCTTCTCCCCACTACCACCAATTGAACAGACCAACACTCCTCTGTCCTGCTGAACTTCACATTAAAAAACCATCAACCCCCCTTAGATCCCTGCACCACTATCATCCCATCCAATGCTAAACTACTCCCTTCTACTTTATCACAGGTTTGGCTCAGATTGAACATCACCTTACCACACTCTACTCCCTTTTTCGTTCTTTTTTTCTTCCCCCAAATTCTACTCAATTATTAATTTTTTAAAAAGATATTACATTAAAAAAATATGAGGTCCCCATTCCCTCCCACACCCCCCACAGTAACACTCTCCCCCATCATCGTGGCACATCCATTGCATCTGGTGAGTACAACTATGGGCATCGCTGCACCCCATGGCCTGTGGTCCACACCATAGCCCACACTCTCCCATGTTCCATCCAATGGGCCATGAGAGGACATACAATGTCTGGTAACTGTCCCTGCAGCACCACCCAGGACAACTCCAAGTCCCGAAAATGCCTCCACTTCTCATCTCTTCCTCCCATTCCCCACACTCAGCAGCCACCATGGACACTTTTTCCACATCAATGCCACATTTTCTCGATTATTAACCACAATAGTTCATGAATAGGATATCATTATGTCCACTCTAATCCTTACTGTATTCCTCCTTCCTGTGGACCTTGGCTTGGTTGTGTCCATTCCACATCTATGTGAAGAGGGGGTTTAGATTCCACATGGATACTGGATGAAATCCTCCTGCTTTCAGTTGTAGGCACTCTAGACTTCATGGTGTGGTGGTTGACATTCTTCAACTCCATGTTAGCTGAGTAGGGTAAGTCCAATAAATCAGAGTGTAGGAGCTGAAGTCTGTTGAGGCTCAGGGCCTGGCTATCATATTGTCAGTCCAGAGATTCAAATCCCCTAGATATATCTTAAACCCCAGCACCAACTACAATTCCAGTAAAGTAGCATGAAAGACTTTTGAAAAGAGATCCCATCTGAGTCCAGCTCACTTCTATACACTGCATATTTCATTGTGTATTTAAACCAAAATTGTTAATCCATTCATTAGATGATGGACACCATGGTTGTTTCCAAATTTCAGCAAATGTGAATAATGCCACTATGAAGATGGGTGTGCAGGTGACTGCTTGTGTCAATGCTCTCAGTGTATCTGGATGTATACATAGTAATGGTACTGTTGGGTCACATGCAAGTCTATATCCAACTTCCTTAGGAACTGCCAAACAATCTTCCACAGTGGCTGTAGAGGTCACCAGAAAATAGAATGAGGAAAGAGAAAGGAAAGCTGAGGGTTAATCTGTGCAGAATTACTAAAAAGGTTGTTTGCAAATTGTTAAAAATGCAAAGAAAGATGAAAGCACATCATAGTGTCTTGTTACTAGCCGAGCTATTATATGAGTATATCAGGTTGAAAGAGAAAGTGAAAAGTCATGTATATTAATGGAAAGGAATCTATGAAATGTCACATGGGACTGTAGAACATAGTAAAACATTACATAAAGCACTAATATGGGTGATGTTACACATATAAGACTATTTTTATAAAACATAAATAAAAATATACTAGACAAAAGGAAACAGAATAATAGCTATGCACAGCAGGGGAAACAGAGAGATTGAGAGGCGTTGAGTATTGTTTCTTTGTTTTTTGTTTATTATTATTATTGGAGTAGTGAAAATGCTCTAAAAGTGATTGAAGCAATGAATGCACACTTATGCAAATGTATTCAATACCATCGATTATATATTTAGGTGGATTTAATAATGTGACAATAAAATGGAAAAAAATTAAGAGTAACCATACACAGGAATGAGACCTGTTTAGAAGTACCTACACAATAACAGGTTCAGGCTAAATGCATATAGTTTACAACACCTTCAGATGTTGGGATTCAGACGTGGGAAGAGTTTTGTCCAGCCAGACTCAGGTGCATGAAGAAAGCACACGCATACATGGCCGTTGTATGCTTAAAGAAGAAGATTATTTTTAATTTGTTTTTCTCCCAGTATATATTTCTCCTGTTTCTAACCTTGATACAAAATTAACAATGACTCAAAAATCAAGAATCTATTATTCTGGTTAATCGTAAGCATGTCCAACCCAGTACAGCTTGTGATTAAATGTCTTATTGTGCGTTTCAAGCAGGCTATGTTCCAAACGTTTCAGTGGCTTTCATTCCCTTGTGTACTCAAAAATTCTCCTGTGTACTACGTGACTCATAAGGCTTCTCATGATTGCGACAGTTCGATCTAGGCTTTTCTTTTTAATTAATTTAATTTAATTTTTTTTTAAACTTTTTAAATTAAAGTTGATAGATCACAAAGAACGTTACATTAAAAAACATTAAAAAAATTAAAAACATGTTTCCCACATACCCAGTTCCCCGCTCCCCACCCCAAAATTTTTGTAAATTTTATTTTTTGAAGATATGCATTTCACACAAAAAATGTTACATTAAAAAATATAGTATCAGAGACAGATAAAGTAGATACAACCCCAGATATTGGTCCTTTTGAGGGCTAAAGAGACCCACAGGTTCTATGGTCATGACAGATGGGGTTCACTGCCATGCCATTTGGCCCTTCTTTGGTGCTGGTGTTTCTGCGTGATGGAGCTGGACTCAGATGGGATCTCTTTTCACAAGACTTTCATGCTACTTTACTGGAATTGTAGCTGGTGCTGGGGCTTAAGATATATCTAGGGGATTTGAATCTCTGGACTGACAATATGATAGCCAGGCCCTGAGCCTCAACAGACTTCAGCTCCTACACTCTGATTTATTGGACTTACTCCACTCAGCTAACATGGAGTTGAAGAATGTCAACCACCACACCATGAAGCCTAGAGTGCCTACAACTGAAAGCAGGAGGATTTCATCCAATATCCATGTGAAATCTAAACCCCCTCTTAACATAGATGGGGAATGGACTCAACCAAGCCAAGGTCCACAGGACTTAAGATATTCTATTCATGAGCTATTGTGGTTAATAATTGAGAAAATGTGGCATTGATGTGGAAAAAGTGGCCATGGTGGCTGCTGGGTGTGGGGAATGGGAGGAAGAGAAGAGATGTGGAGGCATTCTCGGGACTTGGAGTTGTCCTGAGTGGTGCTCCAGGGACAATTGCCGGATGTTGTATGTCCTCCCATGGCCCACTGGATGGAACGTGGGAAAGTGTGGGCTATGGTGTGGAACACGGGACATGGGGTGCAGTGATGCCCGGAGATGTACTCACCAGACGCAATGGATGTGCCATGATGATGGGGGAGAGTGTTACTGTGGGGGGAGTGGTGGGGTGGGGGTGGTGGGGGTGAATGGGGACCTCATATTTTTTTTAATGTAATATCTTTTAAAAAAATGAATAAATTGAGTGGAATTTGGAAAAAAATATATAAGAGGTTCCCTTATACCTCCCACCCCCTTCCTTCCACACCAACAATCTCCTCCATCATTGTCACACTCATCACATTCGGTGAACACATTCTGGAGCACTGCTGCACCACATAGATAACAGTATACCCTGTAGTTCACACTCTCCCCCACTACATTCAGTAGGTTAAGGCAGGATATATAAAGTCCAGCATTTGACCCTGCAATATCATTTAGGACAACTCAAATTCCCCAAAATATCCCCACATCACATCTCTTCTTCCCTCTCTCTGCTCTCAGCAACTACTGTGGCCACTTTCTCCTCCTCAATGCTACAATTTCTTCTGTTACTCTTCACAATATTTTTATAGTAGAATATCAGGAAGTCCATTCTAATCCATATTTTATTCCTCCATTCTGTGGACCCTGGAATGGTGATGTCCACTCCACCTCTACATCAAGAGGGGGCTTAAATTCCACACAGATGATGGATGCAATTCCTCTGCTTGCAGTTTTTGGCACTCTTGATTCCCTGGTGTGGTGTTTGATCAAATTCACCTCCCTGTTAGCTGACCTGGGTAAGTCCAAAGAACCAAGAGTAGGAGTCACAACTCTGTTGAGGCTCAGGGCCCAGCTGGCACATGGGCAGTCCAGAAATTCAAGTACCCTGGGTATGCACCATCCCTAGCACCAACCACAGGTTCAGTAAAAGTGACAAGAGACATCTGTAGGAAGGTCACATCTGAGTCCAGCCTCACCACACTCAGGAGCACAGATTCCAAAGTAGGGCCCTCTGACATGGCACAGAACTCCAAATCCATCTGCCTAGGCTTTTCTGACAGCCAGAGTTACCTATCTCAGCCAAACTGTTAGGGCTTCAGAGAGGCAGCCTGATTCACTACATTCAGATAACAGTATTTTGTTATTTTTTAATAATAGAAAGTATCTATATAATGTTTTGATGATCTGTAGTCATAATTATTTCTTCATTCTTAAAGCTCTGTTAGTGTTTTAGTCTTCCTTTTTCCCCTCAAAAGAAACTAGGTGCATTTGTTCAGAACTATATTGTATTACCATCAACTCTACTCATGTCCATACATTTACAATAAAGCTTCTTAAAAATTATACATACATTAAGCATTAGCTCCCACTCTTAACCCATATTCAATTTCCTAGTAACCTATACACTAGAGTTTACTCTGTGAGTTACCTCATTGTTTTAAGTTCATATTATTGAGACTGTACAATATTTTCCTTCTTGTGTCTGATATTTCAATCTACATAATGTCCTTAAGGTTCATCCATGTGGTCATATGCACCCCAATTACATTCTTTTTACAGATGAATAGTATTCCATTGTATATATACACCACATTTTGTTTATCCACTTATTGTTTGATGGCAGCTTGGGTTGTTTCCATATTTTAGAAATAATGAATAATGCTACTATGATCATCACTGTGCAAATGTGAGTTCACATCCTTCCTTTCACTTCTTCTGGATAGATTCTGAGTAACAAGAATGCTACAGTATATGGCAGTTATATATTTTTTTCCTTTAGGAAAAGTCAAAGCATCCACCACAGAGGCTGCACAGTACTACGTACCTAAAAATAATGGAGAGTTTCCTTTCTCCACGTCCACTCTAGCATTTACAGTTTTCTGTTTTTGTAATAGCAGCCATTCTATAAGTTGTGAAATGAAATCTCAGTACTGTTGTATTTTATTTTTGCTTGAATGTGATTTTTAAAAGAAATTTGTAAAGAGAACAGAACATGTTTTCAAAAGATTGTTATACCATTCATATAGAAGTGTAGATCCAGAGAAATTTGTTTTCAGAGCTTTGAAACTTAGGGTGGAATTGCTATTGTTCATCAAAAGTAAAATTAATTAATCTTAAGAAAGGTTAAAAAAGGATTTCATAAATTAATACATTTTTGTCTGAATAATAAATGTGACTCACAGATTTGACCTACCAAACAGATTTTATTTTTTATTCTGAAGCAATAATACCCCAGATAAGATCCTGAAGTAATACCTGAAAAACAAACAACAAAGCTTATGTTACATTCCAAAAGAGATAATTGCTAAAAAATTTAAGATTGAGATTTGGATGGAGTTGGTTACTGAAAGTGAAAATTTTTAGTTTTCAATAATTTATATGGAAAATTTCAGTGGTTTATTTACCACATTTAATGAATCTCCCATGTACACATCTCCAAGCTTCAATTGGTGACAACACAGAGTCAAGTATATTCTATTTGTACCCCATTTTGCCCCTTTTCTGGCATATTGGATGACTTTAAAAGAAATCTCAAACAGCCTCTCATGGGCTAAAATGCTGAAGTACATATTTCTAAATGACCAAAAATATTATTTATTAAAGAGAAAGAATTATTATTATTTAATACCATTAAATATTCACTTATTGAATTGATAATGAGTCTTTTCACAGTGCTCCATGCAATTAATTTCAAGTATTGTATTGAAAAGTACTTGCAAATTAAAATGAACAGAAATATTATATATAAATTTACAATATTGTAGAGGGGAAACTGAATGAAATTTTAAAATTTTTAAATCTCTTTTTTTATATTTATTTATTTTTTTGTCTTTTTTTAAAATATTACATTAAAGAATGTGAGGTTCCCATATTCCCCACACCCCACTCACCCCACTCATCCCCCCATAACAACAATCTCCCCCATCATCATGAGACATTCATTCCATTTGGTGAATACATCTCTGACCACCGCTGCACCTCATGGTCAATGGTCCACATCATAGCCCACACTCTACCACGTTCCACCCAGTGGGCCATGGGAGGACATACAATATCCGGTAACTGTCCCTACAGCATCACCCAGGTCAAATCCAAGTCCCAAAAACACCTCCACATCTCATCTCTTCCTTCCATTCCCTACCCCCAGCAGCCACCATGGCCACTTTCTCCACACCAGTGCCACATTTTAAATATTTAGAAATTGCTTCAATAGAAAATAGACCAATAAGTCAAGTCCTCAATAGTATTGCATTTAATATGAATCTTTTCTGCAAAAATTGAATCTTAGTGGATACCATAGGTTCCAAGGTTGACACAGGCAAGAATAGAAGAGATAGGACATAGGACATTGAAATTGTTCTGCATGAGCTTGCAATAATGGATAGAGGCCATTTTAAATTTTACCAAAACCTATAAAATTTGTAGTGCATATTTATAATTTTTTAGTATATTTTTGTAAAGGGTGTTGAGATTACATAAATGTTACAAAAAATAAAGTGAGGGAGGAATGGGGTGGTGGGTGGCGGTATGCCAGAATCTCTTATTTTTTTTAATGTAACTTTATTTTTTGATGTATATATCTTCAGAAAAATACAATTAGCAAAAATGATGGGGTGGGTGATGGGGAGTGGGGTATATGGGAATCTCTCATGTTTTTTTATGTTTTTTTAATGTAACATTCTTCGCAATCTATTAACTTTAACAAAAATAGTGTAAAAAAAATAAAGATTCCTATATGCCTTGCTCCGAACGCCTCTCAAATTTTCAAATATTAACATCCTTCATTAGTGTCATACATTAGTTACAATTGGTGAACACATTTTGAAGCATTGCCACTAAGCATGCATTAAAGTTTACACTCCCTCCTGCAAAATTTTGTAAGTTATGACCAGTTATATAACGCCTTGCACCTGTCATTGCAATGTCATTCAGGACAATTTCCAAGTCCTAAAAGTGTCCCCATATTAAACTTGTTTTTCCCTCTACTTCTCCTCAGAACCTACAGTGGCTACAGCCTCCACATCAATTATAAAAGTTCTTCCACTGCTTTAGTCATAATAAATCTATACTAGAATACCAGGGAGTCTACCCTACTCCATCATTTATTCACTAATCCTGAGGATCCTGGAATGGTGATGTCCACTCCACCTCTCATAGGGAATGGACTTATATCCCAGGGCAGGTGATTTCTTTGTAGTTTCAGTCTCTCTCTGTTCCTTGGGAGGGTCATTGTCCATCATCATCTCCTTGTTAGTTGTCCTGGGTGAATCTAATGAGCTGTAGAGTAAGTGTTGCAACTCTGTTGAGATTCAGGGCCCACCTGGCACATGTACAGCCCAAAGATTTAAGTCTCTTGGATATATATCTACAAACTTTCACACTAAATATAAGTTCAAATAGAAGGGGCAGAAGAGCCATGTGTAGGGAAACCACACCTGAGTCCAACTCTGTCATACTGAGGAGCACAAGTAACCAAGTAGGGCCTATTGGCAGGGCATCAAACTCTTGAGCTGTCTGCACTGACTATAGTGTCTGAATATCTCTGATCTTGAAGACAATTTTGACTGTGTCAGTCAATGAGCGCTTGCTGAGTTGTGCATAGGCATAACCTCTGGATGACCTCCTGACTCACTTTGAAGTCACTGCCATAAAAACTCATTTGTCTTTATCCTTTCCCCCTTTTGGTCAAGGTCCTTTTCCAGTTGCATTAACTATTTGGTGCTTGGCAGTAATCCCTCAGTCCCAGGGAGGCTCATCCCAGGAGTTATGCCCCATGCTGAGAGGAAGGTAATGCATTTATATGCAACCTAAGCCCTCACAAAGCAGCCGGGTGCAGTGGATGTGCCACAATGATGGAAGCATTTATTGATATGGGACGAGTGGCATGGGTGGTGTGGGGGGTATATGGGTACCTCATATTTTTTTAATGTAACATTTAAAAGAAAATGAAGAGAAAAAATTGGTTAAAAATTAAAGATGCCTTCTTTTGCATTCCTCTGGATAGTTCCTCTCAAGAAATTTTTGCCTTTGAGTGAAAAGAACCAAGTGCAGGACATAAGCAACAATATACCTGGAGTGTACTGCCCCAAGGGTTCAAAAATTCCCCAACTATTTTTGGTGAACAATTAGCCCAGGACTTGTGAGAGACAGTTATGTTAAATGCGTAATATCTTCAGTATGTAGGTGACATTTTAACTGCAAGCCCAAGCCAAGAAGAATGTGGTAAGGATACAACTGAAATGCTAAATAGCTTAGCATCCTTGGGGTACAAAGTCTCAAAGAGTAAAGTGCAGTTAGTCCAGAAATCAGTCCACTAACTTGGGTTTGAACTAAAGAAAGGAACAAGAGCCATTGCCAGCTATGGGGATTTTTAGGCATGGCTGGGTTCTGCCGAATCTGGATTCCAAATTTTGGGCTAATAGCTAAACCCCTGCACACACCTTTGGTTGTGTCTCAAAATATAGTCTTTGGATGTATTTGGAAAGAAGTTAGAGAATAATGTATGAACTGTGTAGCTTAGTGATTTAGGTTATGTATGAAGATTGTGAATAATAGTATAAGAATGTTCTTTTAAAAGTGCTAAGAGTATGGTGATACATTGGAAAATTACAACTAATATAACTTATGGATTATAATTAACAGTAATATTGTCAAGCTTTTTCAGTGATCGCAAAGAAGATATAGCAATTCTAAGGAACAATATGGTCCTATAAGGAAGTATGGATTTTTCCATTGCAAGTACTGAAAACATTCTAAAATTGACTTAAGTGATGACAGTGCAGCTATGTGATGAAAATGAGAGTGACAGGTTTATGTTTAAATGGATTATTTAAGGATGGGGCTGTATAACACAATGAATCCTGTGGAAGAAGATGAAGTGTGGTAGGCTGAACAAATATTAGAACATTCTCTTAAGAAACTTAATGCACCAAGGTAAGATATTGGCTATAGTAAGTAGAAATATTTTGATCATGTTCTTTCATAGTTTCTATCAATTGTTTTACATAATTCAAGGTGTTGGTGGTGGAGTAATGCATATGAGGCCTGTATGTTGGCATGTTTTATAAGTTCATATTTTTTATCATACCTTTAGTGTATAAGTCAGCCATAGGGGTGCTGAGGCAAAATACCAGAAATTGGTTGGTTTTTATAAAGGGTATTTATTTGGGGTAGGAGCTTACAGACACCAGGCCATAAAGAATACATTACTTCCCTCATCAAAGTCTATTTGGAGCAAGATGGCTGCCAACATCTGTGAGGGTTCAGGCTTCCTGGGTTCCTACATTCCTGGGTCTTGCTTTACTCTGGCTTCAGGGTTCCTCTTTTCCTGTGGCTGGTTTCTCTTTCCTCTGTGTACTGACTTCCTGGGGCTCCAGCTTAAGTCTTCAGCATCAAACTCCAACATCAGAAAAACCCCCCACATCAAAAAGCCCTAACTCTGTCCTTTGCCATGCCTTTTATCTTTGAGTCCCCACCCACCAAGGGGTGGAGACTCAACACCCTAATGGCATGGCCCAGTTAAAGCCCTAATCCTAACACAATCATGCCCAGGTGCAGATCAGATTACAAATGTAATCCAATATTCCTTTTTGGAATTCATCAATTATGTCAAACTGCCACAGTTAGTATTTGTGGATCTTCATGTATAAATGATCAACTTCAAAATATCAGAACACTATGTACAGCATTTATCATTCAAACAAATAGATAATTTGAACCCAAAATCTACCCAAAAGGATGCCAAATATTTGATATCTATAGTGATTTCTACTTTACTTTCTTGTAAGTAGGAAAGATGGTGATTCCATTTACTAAGATAATACCACCTTTGTGTAATCATCTAATGTAATTCTTAACAAAATAAGTTAATGTTACTGAACAGAATTTACTGACTGGAAATAAGGAATAAAATCCTTGTCCATTGTTTTACATTGTCATATGGAAACATGACTCAAACTCTGTTCACCTAACTCTAAAGGCCAAGAATTTTATCAAAATTTGAGATAAATCAGATGATATTTAAATAACATAAAACTCACTGTTTTAAATTGCTCAGTTCAGTGGCTTTAAGTGAGTCAGTGATTTTTAGTACTTTCAAAATATCGTGCAACTTTCATCATCAAATTATAGAAGATTTTCATCTCCTAAAAATGAAAACCCAAAAACTATTAAGCAAGCATTCTCCCTCACTCCTTCACAAATTCCTAACAAGTAGTAATCTAAACTCTGTCTCTATGGATTTACCTGGCCGGACATTTCATATATTTGGACTCATACAGTGCACTAGTCTGCCAAAGGTATGCTGATGCAAAGTACCAGAAATCTGTTGGCTTTAAAAAAGGTTATTAATTGGGATTACAATTTTATACTTCTAAGGCCCCAGAAAGTCCACTGAAGGTATGATTTCTCATAAAAGTCAGCTGCCACATATTGAAGCAAGGTGGTGAGTGATTATGGCAAGCTTTCAACTTTTTCTCTATACTCACTCAGGCTCAGCTACATCACTTCTTCCTGATTTCATCTGCTGACTGGCATAGGACTTGACTCTTAAGATGACTTACTATATTAGTCTTTTTTTTTTTGTATTTGGTGAATACATTTTGGAGCACTACTGCACCACATGGATTATAGTTTGCATTATAGTATACACTCACCCCCAGTACATTCAGTGGGTTATGGTAGGATATATAATGTCCAGCATCTGTCCCTGCAATATCACTTAGGAAAACTCCAAGTCTCAAAAATTCCCCCACAACTTATCTCCTCTTCCCTCTCCTTGCCCTCAGCAACTACCATGGCCATTTTCTCCAGATCATTGTCACAGTTTCTTCCATTACTAGTCACAATTGTTCCATAGTAGAATACCAGTAAGTTAACCCTAATCCATATTTTATTCTTACATCCTTTGGACCCTGGGTTGGTGATGTCCCCTCCACCTCTATATTGAGAGGGGGCATAGATACCACCTGGTTGATAGATGTGATTCTCCTACGAGGAGTTGCAGGCACTCTCAGTTCCTAGGCATGGTGGTTGATCATCTTCACTTCCCTGTTAGCCGACCTGTGCAAGTCCAACAAACAAGAGAGTAGGAGTTGCAAATCTGCTGAGCCTCAAGCCCCAGCTTGCACATAGTCAGTCCACAGATTCAAGTCTTCTGGGTATACAGCAACCCCAGTGCCAACCACAGGTACTGTAAAAGTGACAGAAGAAGCATGTGTAGAAAGGTCATATCTGAGTCCAACTCCATCACAATCTGGAGCACAAATTCCAAACTAGGACCCACTGACAAGGCACTGAACTCCAGAGACATCTGCAGTGACCATAGAACCTGTGTATCTCCATGACCCTCAGGAGCACCAGTACCTGGGGTTGTATCTACTTTGGCTGTCTCTGGGGTCCTGCTATGGCCTGCATAAGCACGATCTCTCTAATGACTTTCTGACTCTTTTTTGAAGACTGTTAGCCATATAAACTCACTTGTCTTTGCCATTTACCCCTTTTATTCAAGGTCTTTTCCTATATCTGTCATGACTGTCCTGTTCTGTTTACAGGGTCAGTTGTAAGCTATCAGGCAAAATAACTCATCCTGGAGCCTCCATTATTTAATAATTCTCCTTTCTGTCATGTGGCAGGATCAAAGATGACAGAGCCCTCTTTCATGTGTCAGTCTGTGTTGTGTGTGCCCATTTATATAACACCCAACAACAGTATGGGGATCCAAACTGAAACATGCACTCTGACATAGTCAAATCAAATATCCTACCCTTAACATGTACTCTAAAGACACATGCTCAATTTAATGCAAGGGTTATCACACACAGAAGACTAGATTATTTTACAAATATAATATTTCCTTTTTGTGATTCAAAAAATTATCTCAGACTGCCACCCTGCATCATTTGAGTCCCTAAAAGACATTATAATCCAAAAATCTTAAATCATTTCACCAGCAATGCTAAATACAAAATCACATTAAAATTAGCTTTAGGAATACAGTTTGTCTGGGCTTAAAATTATCCTCCCCCTGTAGACGTATGAAATATACAAGTAAGTTATCTTCTTCCAATATATTATGGAAGGATAAGCAGAGAGTAAACTTTTCCATTATCATAAGGAAAATTTGGGAGGATCACACAAGTCATGGGTCCCCAAAAGTTCCAAAACCTGCATAGCATACTCCACTGGATTTCAAACCTGAAAGACAACATGAAAATCATGATTTATTCTTCTTCTCAGGGGATTTTGGGGGCCCTCCTTTCCACAGTCTTGCCCAATGGCCATTTACTCAGCTCAACCTTTATCAAGCATCTTGGTGATGACTGAACTCCAGGCATCACCCTTCAGGAACATTGTAGTGATGGGCACATTTTCCCCAATTTCTGGGGTACAGTCTCAACCACATTAGTACAACAAGGTGGTGGAAACATTCTCCCTAATGTCTGATATACAGGCCCAATCCCCTCAGAGCAGTGGAGTCGGACTTTCTACCCAACCTATGAAGAACCAACCTGACAACTCAGAACATTGGGATTGCAAACTTATGCTCCCCAACCTATGGGGAACAGGCCTAAACACTTCAAGAAGTTGTTTGGTGACCTAACTCTCCCCACAGAATGGGACAAGCACTCCACACTCTCTGTAGCCTGGAGCAGCCACATTCTCAATGAACAGTGTGTTGGGACAGCCACACACTTCAAATGCCAGGACAAACTCACCCTCTCTGTAGATATGGGTTGCATCCCTCTCCTGGCCCAAGGAGATGTCTTAATTCCAGACCTCAATTTCTATGATTTTCTTCTTGAGAACATTCTCCATTCCCCCCCATCCATCCTTTTCCCTTTTATTCCAGGCTGACAGTAGTTTTGTTCATATATTTTTCACTAAAAGTTGTTAGTTTTGCATGCTGGTAACTGGGGCTCAAATTGTTAGACAGTAAGCCTTTATACAAGTCCTACCTGGATAATTGAATTACTGATACTGATCTATAATTTCCAAGTTTAGTTAATTCCTCAAATGGGGTACTGACTTCTGAGGTTTCTTTTTTGGAAGCTTGGAATCAAGGATTATCAGTCTTTGGTTTCTCTGTGCCCAAAGATTCCATTCTCAGCTTATCACTTTCTCCTCACATTTTGCTATAAGATGTAAAGAGAGGCAGGCAGCATTCTCCATATTATTTTGCAAACCTTCTTGGCTAAATTTCCAAGCTTGGTATTTTAAAATTTGGCCTTTCATTAACTACCCAGTGTCAATCTTGCGAAGTTCTCTCAAACTTCAAAACAAGGATTACTTTTCCTCTAGTTTCCAATTATAGTTTAATCCTTTCCTTCTAAAGCCTCACCAGAAATATCTTTAATCTCTATATTCCTACCACCAGTCTCTTCAAACCAATCTAGAACCATTCCATCAAGTCTTTCACAATTCATCCAAAAATTACCCCTTATATATGTATGAAACCGCTCCAGCAATTTTTATTATTGCAAGCAGCACTACCTCACATCTGGCAACAATTTCTGTATTGTTCTGCCAAGATGGTGCTGATGCAAAGTACCCAAAATGTGGTGATATTTACAAAGTTTATTTATTTGGGTTAAAAGGTATCATCTTCCAACAAAATCAGTTGCCATGTATTGAAGCAAGAGGGCAAGAAATCTCTGTAAGTTTTCAGCCTTTCCCTCTGGACTTCCTCTTTCTGGGTTATCTCTTCTGCTTCTTCCCCATTTCAGCTGCAAGCTGGTATACATCTTGTCTCTTAATGCTTCCCATATCCTTCTCTGCAGTCCCACTCTTCTCAATGTCAGCTGTAAAATATCAGACAAAATGGTCCATCACTGGACCACAGCTCTTTCAGTCTTCACTATTCTATCACACAGCAGAAAAAAATGATAGAGAACTCTCACACTTTCTCTCTTTGATTGCACATTTATCAGACACATCAAGGGGTCAGGGACCCAACATCAGTCTCACCTTTAGCCATAGTCAAATAAAAAGCCATAATTGTAAATGGTAATCTAATCAGAGACACCTCAGCTGAATGTAATGCAATCAAAATGTATCCTACCCAGAGGAATAGATACGTTTACCAACGTCAACTTCCCTTCTTTGAGATTCACAAAATAATCTCAAACTGGATTTTGTGCCTGGCTTCTTTCACTTTACATGATTGCAATTTCACCAATATTACAGCATGTATTTGTGCTTTATTCCCCTTTATAGATGAATAAAATTCCATTGTATGTGTATTTTACACTTGAAAAAAAAAACCTTTTAATACTTTGGGGAACAGAAAGAAGAAATAGTTTTTGTCAAGAAAATTCTTTGTTTCTGTGGTGTACTATCTAATATAACCTCAAAGGAAGCTTAAGTAAACAGGATAGTTAACCTGGAATCTAAAACAGTGAATGAGATGGTGATATTCTCTACAGAATTGTTGTAATACCTTGACGCATTTCATAGTGTTTTTGGAATAAGTGAGAATGATATTTGTCAAGTCCCCTCAGGACTGAGAAAAAACATAAATATATTTTCTTCTTCACCTGGAAAATTGCAATTTCTCTCTAAAAAACTAGGAGCTCCAAATTTATCAAAATGGTAAAACTCTGCAAGGTAAGCCTTTGAAAAAGAAATATGCTAGTAAGCTATGTGATTGCTCTCAAGGCTTGCACTCATGAAACTTATTTCTATGATGATGAAGCTAAACTCAATTATAATTAATACCTAAGAGTCGTCTGTAGACAACCATTTTATTATTCAAATGTGGTCTTCTTCTCTAAACCAAACATTTACTATCTTCCTCCCTACATTGGACAGGTCTTCCAGGGATAAGGTTTTCCCTGGCATCATGTGACTTGACTTCCAAAGATATTTCATAGCAATACAAAATTTTAAAAATCCCGTGTACAGCTCTCCCTGACCATGTCTGATTAGACCAAAAGGGGAAAATTAATAGAACTGGATGAAGTTTTAATGGTGCAGATATTTCAAATATAGTTGAAGGGCAATCTGAAGGTAAGTTTTATGAAGTTTTATTTATTTAGAGACTCCCCTTATGTGAGATAAAACCTTGCACATACTCTGCTGACATTACGAATTTCTCCCTGAAGAGAACTTGGTTTAAGTACATATAAAATCATTTATGGAAGGCCTTTTCTTAAAAAATGATTATATTGGTAACATGAATGATAGTCCTGAATTAACTACTATCCAATATGGAAGATCTTTGGGTGCAACCTTAACTGTCAACTAATATTCAAACAGTTTCTGTTTCTTAGTTCATGAAGGAAAGTGCCCAGTTATTTTTGAAGTGAAGATGAACTCTAAAATATTGAGAGTAAAAAGTGAAGACATAATTATGATTTCAATATCATTATATGAATGCCTTTATATTACAAAAACAGCCCAATGTTATTACCTGACAGTGTTGAAAACTGGCTAATTAAAATACAGCTGTTTTTTTTTTCAGAGTGCATCATATTATTTATTTTTTTAATTTATTTTTATTTTTTAATTTTATTCATTTTGCAAAAATATTACATTCAAAAAATGTGAGGTCCCATTCAACCCCACCACCCCCACCCCACCACTCCCCCCCAGCAACACTCACTCCCATCATAATGACACATCCATTGCATTTGGTAAGTACATTTCTGGGCATCTCTGCACCTCATGGTCAATGGTCCACATCATAGCCCACACTCTCCCATGTTCCATCCAGTGGGCCCTGGGAGGATTTACAATGTCCAGTGATTGCCCATGAAGCACCATCCAGGGCAACTCCAAGTCCCAAAAAACGCCTCCACATCTCATCTCTTTCTGCCATTCCCCATACCCATCAGCCACCATGGCCACTTTTCCCACTCCAATGCCACCTTATCTATGTGGACCTTTGATTGGCTGTGTCCGTTGTACCTCCATGTCAAGAGGAGGCTCAGATTCCACATGGATACTGGATGCAATCCTCCTGCTTTCAGTTGTAGGCACTCTAGGCTCCATGGTGTGGTGGTTGTCCTTCTTCAACTCCATCTTAGCTGAGTGGGGTGAGTCCAATAAATCAGAGTGTAGGAGCTGATGTCTGTTGAGGCTCAGGGCCTGGTTATCATATTGTCAGTCCAGAGATTCAAATCCCCTAAATATATCTTAAACCCCAACACCAACTACAATTCCAGTAACGTAGCATGAAAGTCTTGTGAAAAGAGATCCCATCTGAGTCCAGTTTCATCATGCAGAAACACCAGCTCCAAAGAAGGGCCATCTGACATCGCAGTGAACCCCATCTGCCATGACCATAGAACCCGTGGGTCTCTTTCGACTTCAAAGGAACCAATACCTGGGGTTGTATCTACTTTATCTGTCTTTTAGACTCTGCTCAGTTGTGCATAAGGGCAATCCTTCTGACAACTTCCAGACTCTTTTTTAGAGACTCATAGCCATATAAACTCATTTGTCCTTTCCATTTCCCCCTTATATTAGGTCAAACAGCATTTTAAAGTCATGTTATTATATGTAGACAGGGATATTCTGCTGATCCAAATTGAACCTTTAATTTAAGGTCATTTTCTAGTTGCATCATCAGTTGGTACTTGGTAGTGATCCCTTGGTGGCAGGAAGGCTCATCCCCAGGTGTCATGTCCCACGCTGGGGGGAAGGCATTGCATTTACATGCTGAGTTTGGCCTCAAGATTGGCCACATTTGAGTAACATGAAGGCTGTCTGGAGGAAATTCCTAGGCACAGTGCTGCTCTAGGCCTTGTTCTCATTTCAGGCATATAGGCTCACAAGCATAGTCATTAGTTTCATGGTCTCACTGTTGGACCCTCATTCCTTCCTGGTCCTTACCGTTGCTCCTGGGGGACTGCTGCTGCTCCCCTAGGGACCACGCCAGAGCACCCCCGGCCAGGAACCCAGTACCCCCCCAGCTGTAGTTTTTAATTGTTGCCACTATTAGTGTATCCAAACATTACCATGCACCCTGGACATATGCACTGTATAGCTCCCTGTCAGCCATATATCACCTGTCAGAAGTATCCTATACCAGTATTCCTCCACTGCCATTGTTGAACCACTCAGTGATCCAAAACTTCCTGAAAAGAGAAGCCCAATATAATGTCAGGTTCCCTTACTAGGAAAATGGAATATAGCGATGAGGTTAAAGGTTAGATATAGACTACATGTTGATTTGGAAAAATTCTACATCCTATCTTTTTCTTTTCTTTTTTCCTAATTATTGCGTTTCTCCTCACAAGAGTCCTAGATCACAGTAATTCATATATACAATATACATTATTCCCACACATCTACCATAAAACCTTTTCCCTTCCACAGCGATATTCTTATAACTTATTCATATCATATTTACTTAAACTGATGTACAGACTCTGAGACAATAGCTTTCAAACAAGGTGACATCTGTGCTTACATTGTGGTCCATACTTTAGGTTATACAGTTTTCTAAATTTTTAGTTATCCTATGTTGTACATTATGGTTTACATTATTAGTCTGTCATCCCCTATATGTTTTTGGTGTAATATTACATGTTTTATATCCATCCTTGTGTACTCTCGCGAAACTCCTCTCTTACCCCACCTTTACCTTGGTTCCACACATTTAACATCCAATTTCCCCTCCCCTTGGGGCCCACAGTGACAGCCAACTTCCATTTCCCCGAGGTGCAACGTCCATTTCAGGGCCTAACTTGCTCAAGTGCCCTAATGCGCTGGGAGCTACCATTTCTCTGGAGAGATACAGTTCCCTCTATTTGATGGCATTAGTCCTCCCCAGGATGTGGGTCCACCCCACTCTCACTACTTGGGTCTCTACCCAATGGTACAACCCACCCTGGCAAAATGAGCATTCAGATATTCAGCAGGAGCCCGTCCCGCATCAGACCATCCCCTCTGAGCATCCTAAACAGGTAACCCTCGTAATTATATCTTGATTCGATTTTCTCTGCATTTTACTCTCAACCAACACCTGACACTCTCCTATGTTCGTATGTTGACCCTCCCTCCCCCTACTTTTTGGCAATATTACCCATCCACCCATCCCCAGCACCCCGGAAACCCGCAAAGCTCCACCCAACGGCAACCCCTTACCCCCATTTTATCTCTTCTTTGTGTTCATACTTACCGCCAGCTCATCATAAATTCCACCCCTGTAGACGTCGACTCACATCCTTCCTCCACCCCCTGATTACCTGTAAGCCTATCTTCCAGTCTCTCACTCTCTGAGGCAGTTTGCTTATTTCATGTCATTGAGGTCATGTAGTATTTGTCCTTCAATGCCTGGGTTGCTTCACTCAACATAAGGTTCTCAAGATTCATCCATGTTATCACGTGTGTTTGTAGCGTATTTGTTCTTACAGCCGAGTAGTATTCCATTGTGTGTATATACCACATTTTATTGATCCACTCATCTGTTGATGGGCATTTGGGTTGATTCCAACTTTTGGTGATAGTGAACAATGTTGCTATGAACATTGATGTACATATATCAGTTTGTGTCTTTGTTTTCAGTTCTGCTGGATATATACCCAGCAATGGTATTGCTGGGTCATATGGCAAATCTATGGTTAGTTCTTTGAGAAACCGCCAAACTGTCCTCCAGAATGGTTGGATCCTTCTGCATTCCCACCAGCAGTGGATGAGTGTTCCCCTTTCTTCATATCCTCTCCAGCATTTGTATTCTTCTGTTTTTTTCATAGCTGCCAATCTTATGGGAGTAAGATGGTATCTCATTGTAGTTTTGATTTGCATTTCCCTGATAGCTAGAGATTTGGAGAGTTTTTTCATGTGCTTTTTAGTCATTTGTATTTCTTCTTTGGAGAAGTGTCTGTTTAAATCTTTTTCCCATTTTTTAAATGGGTTGTTTATCTTTTTGTTTTCAAGATATATGAGTTCTTTATATATGCAAGTTATAAGTCTCTTATGAGATATATGGTTGCCAAATATTTTCTCCCATTATGTGGGTTCCCTTTTTACTTTCTTGACAAACTCCTTTGAGGTGCAGAAGGCTTTAATTTTGAGGAATCCCATTTATCTATTAGTTCTTTTGCTGCTCGTGCTTTTGGTATGATATTCATGAAGTCATTTCCTTTTACAAGGTCCTGTAGATGTTTCCCTACACTGCTTTCCAAGGTCTTTATGGTCTTGGCTCTTATATTTAGGTCTTTGATCCATCTTGAGTTGATCTTTGTATAAGGTGTGAGATGGTAATCCTCTTTCATTCTTCTACATATGGCTATCCAGTTCTCCAGGCACCACTTGTTGAATAGGCCATTCTGTCCCAGTTGAGAGGGTTTGGTGGCTTTATCAAATATTATATGGCTATATATGTGAGGTTCTATATCAGAACTTTCAATTCGATTCCATGGGTCTATGTGTCTCTCCTTATGCCAATACCATGCTTTTATCACTACTGTAGCTTTGTAGTATGTTTTGAAGTCAGGTAGTGTAATTCCTCCAATTTCGTTTTTCTTTTTCAATATGTCTTTGGCTATTCGGGGCTTCTTTCCTTTGCAAATAAATTTCATAGTTAGTTTTTCTAGTTCCTTAAAGAAGGCTGTGTTGATTTGTATTGGGATTGCATTGAATGTGTAGATCAGTTTTGGTAGGATAGACATCTTAATAATATTCAGTCTTCCTATCCATGAACAAGGAATATTCTTCCATTTATTTAGGTCTTCTTTGATTTCCTTGAACAGTCTTGTTTAGTTCTTGGTGTATAAGTTTTTTACCTCTTTAGTTAAATTTATTCCTAAAGATTTGGTTTTTTTAAATTTACTATTGTGAATGGTATTTGTTTCTTGATTTCCTCCTGATCTTGCTGATTATTGGTGTACAGAAATGTTACTGATTTTTGCGCATTGATCTTATAACCTGCGACTTTACTAAACTCATTCATGAGTTCTAGAAACTTTGTTGTAGATCTCTCAGGGTTTTCTATGCATAGTATCATGTCATCTGCAAATAATGAAATTTTGACTTGTTCTTTTCCAATTTGAATGCCTTTTATATCTGGTTCTTGCCTCAGTGCTCGAGCAAGTACTTCTAAGAGAATTATAAATAGGAGTGGAGACAATGGGCATCCTTGTCTTGTTCCTGAGTTTAGAGGGAAGGATTTTAGGATTTCTCCATTGTAAACAATGTTGGCTGTAGGTTTTTCATATATACTCCTTATCATGTTCAAAAAATTTCCGTGTATTCCGATCTTTTGGAGTGTTTTTATCAAGAAAGGGTGATGTATTTTGTCAAATGCTTTTTCTGCATCTGTAGATATAATCATGTGATTTTTTTCCTTCAGTCTGTTTATATGGTGTATTACATTGATTGATTTTCTTATGTTGAACCATCCTTGCATGCCTGGAATAAATCCCACTTAGGCATGGTGTATAATTCGATTAATGTGTTGTTGAATACGATTAGCAAGTATTTTGTTAAGTATTTTTGCATCTAAGTTCATTAGAGAAATTGGTCTGTAATTTTCCTTTCTTGTGGTGTGTTTGTTTGGCTTTGGTACTAGGGTAATGTTGGCATCATAGAAGGAGTTCGGCAATGTTCCTTCTGTTTCAATTTTTTGGAATAATTTCAGTAGGATAGGTGTTAGTTCTTTCCAGAATGTTTTGTAGAATTCACCTGTGAAGCCGTCTGGCCCTGGGCTCTTCTTAGTTGGGATATTTTTAATGACTGATTCTGTCTCTTTGTTGTGATTGGTTTGTTAAGATCATCAATTTCTTCTTTCATCAATATGCGCTGCTTATGTATTTCTAGGAATATGTCCATTTCCTCTAAATGGTTATTTTTGTTGGAATATAGTTTTTCAAAGTATCCTCTTATGATAGTCTTTATTACTGTGGGGTCAGTGGTGATATCGCCTTTCTCATTTCTTATTTTGTGTATTTGCATCTTCTCTCTTTTTTTCTTTGTTAGTCTCCCTAAAGGTTCGTCAATTTTGTTGATCTTGTCAAAAACCAGCTCTTAGTCTTGTTTATCTTTTCAAGTGCTTTCTTATGTTCTATTTCATTTAGTTCTGCTCTTATCTTTGTTATTTCCTTCCTTCTTCTTCCTGTTGGGTGACTTTGTTGTTGTTTTTCTAATTCCTTCAAATGAGCTGTTAGTTCTTCAATTTTTGCTCTTTCTTCTTTTTTGAATATGAATTTATGGCTAGAAATTTCCATCTCAGTACTGCTTTTGCTGCATCCCATAAATTTTGGTATGTTGTGTTATCATTATCATTTGTTTCAAGGTAGTCATTGATTTCTTTTGAGATTTCCTCTTTGACCCACTGTTTTTCTAAGAGTGTGCTGTTTAATTTCCCTATCTTGGTGTGAAATCTGGGCCTCTGTCCCTTGCAAATTTCCAGCTTCACTCCACCGTGATCAGAGATATTGTTTTGTATGATTTTGATCTTTCTGAATTCATTCAGCCTTTCTTTGTGGTCTAGCATATGGTCTATCTTGGAGAATGATCCATGTACACTTTTAGAAAAATGTATATCCTGCTGTGTTTGGGTGTAGTGATCTGTATATGTCTATTAGATCCAGCTCCTCTAATATACGGTTCAAATGTTTTGTTTCTTTAGTGATTCTCTTTTGAGATGTTCTGTCCAGAGTTGATTGTGGTGTATTAAAATCCCCCACTATAATTGTAGATGCCTCTATTGTTTCACTTAGTTTTTCAAGCATTTGCCTCACGTATTTAGAGGCACCCTTGTTAGGAGCATAAATATTTATGATTGTTCGATCTTCTTGACTGATTGTCCCTTTCTCTAAAATGTAGTGTCCTTCTTTGTCTTTCACAATTGTTTTACATTTAAAGTCTATTTTGTCTGATATTAATACAGCTACTCCTGCATTTTTTTTTGTTATTGTTTGCTTGTATGATTGTTTTCCAGCCTTTCACCTTCAACCTCTATGAGTCTCTGGGTCTAAGATGTGTCTCTTGTAGGCAGCATATAGATGGGTCATATTTCCTTATCCAATGTCCCAGTCTGAATCTTTCGATAGGTGAGTTTAATGCATTGACATTCAGTGTTATTACTTTCAAGGAATTATTAGTATTAGCCATATTTTGATTGGGCTTCTGTTTGTCATATTTTGTTTGCTTTTTTTTCCCCTTCTCTTTTTGTCTTTTTTTTGCTCTTACACTCTCCTCCAACTCTGCCTGTCCTGTTTTTTCCTTTCTTTCTGCAGAACTCCCTTTAGAATTTCTTGAAGGAGAAGTTTCTTGTTGGCATACTCTTTCAGTTTCTGTTTGTCTGTGAATATTTTGAACTCTCCATCATTTTTGAATGCTAGTTTAGCTGGATAGAGTATTCTTGGTTCAAAATTTTTTCCCTTTAGTACCTTGACTATATCATACCACTGCCTTCTTGCCTCCATGGTTTCAGATGAGAAATCAGCACTTATTCTTATGGAGCCTCCCTTGTATGTGATGGTTTTCTTTTCTCTTGCTGCTTTTAGAATTTTCTCTTTGTCTTGAGTATTGGATAATTTGACAAGTATTTGTCTTGGGGTGGGCCTGTTGGGGTTTATGACCAGTGGAGTGCGCTGTGCTTCTTGGATATGTACATCTGTCTCTTTCAGTAGATTTGGGAAGTTTTCAGCCATTATTTCCTGCATCACTCCTTCTGACCCCTTTCCCTTCTCTTCTCCTTCTGGAATGCCTGTAATACGTATGTTTGAGCGTTTTGCATTATCATTCAGGTCCCTAAGTCCTAGCTGGATTTTTTCTACCTTCATATTGACCAATTCTACTATCTGTTTGATTTCCGATGTACTGTCTTCCACATCACTAATTCTCTGCTCTGCCTCTTCTCGTCTGCTGATATTTGCAGCAAGTGTATTTTTGATTTCTTGAACTGTGTTGTTCATTCCCATCATACCTGTTATCTTTTTGCGTATGTCTGCAATTTCCCCTCCAAGTGTTGTCTTCATGTTGTTAACCTCTTCCTTTACTTCATTAAATTTGTCAGTGATAAATGTTCTGAGATCTTTCATTTATTTTGAAAAGTTCTGCTCCCCTTCCTGATTTTTAGTTTGTTGATTGGATTCAGCAATGTTTTCCTTATTGCTGGTTTGGTTTGTAAATTTTTGTTGCTGTCTGGTCATCATTTTATCTTGATGGGTTTAATCAGTTCCTTAGCTTCTTTGTCTAGTCTTGGGGATTAATTAGCTGTTGTTTTTGCGTAAGTGTTATATCTTCTCTTTGACACTTTGTTCTTCTTATTCTAATTTCTTATTGCTGGTTGAGTTCACTCTAAAGGAAAGTATTATTGCTGGGGAAAGGCAATTGTGTAAGCAAGGAAACAGTGTGTAGTAGTATTGGTGATAACTGTTAACAGAGCAACAATATGAGATCTGGGAGGATGGATATTAGATTCATGTAAGTTGAGTAGAGTTATAACAGTAGGTATAGTACCTATATTGAGGTAGTCGACTGAATATGGGAGGAATATGGTGTGAATTAAAAAGCTAGTATTTTCATGGGAGAGGGAGAGAGAAACGAAAGGTAGTAGTTTCAAGATTGGATAACAGACAGAAAACAAAGGTATTAGAAATCAAGAGTTAGACAATTTGTGGATCAAAGAATGGGAGGTGGA